>NC_141687.1:2103821782-2104184282 GCF_964263255.1 Lissotriton vulgaris
CACAAACCCACACACACACACACACACACACACACACACACACACACACACACACACACACACACACACACACACACACACACACACACACACACACACACACACACACACACACACACACACACACACACACACACACACACACACACACACACACACACACACACACACACACACACACACACACACACACACACCCACACACACCCCCACACCCACACCCACACACCCACACCCACACACACACACACACACACACACACACACCCACACACAGAGCCACACACACAGCATCGTTCCTCTATATAGCTATGGAAGTCCTCTGTGACTTGCAATATTCTTATAAAGTGCGGCACGGGGTACTTTGTTCCTTATATTACAGGAGACGTGAGAACGTGGGTAGTTGAGTGTGAGATTGAAACTGAGTGTATAATAAATGATCGTGTTTAGTTGAAAGGGTGTGAGTTATGAGTGTAATCTATGTGGGGAATATTTTGGTAATGACACAGACATCTCTTGTTACTACTATCCTGTAGTTCATTCTTGGACTGAATGGAGATATATTAAAGACAGGTGCATCAGGCCTGGGCCTACAATCAGCAGTATGCTTAGTGCTGTAGGCTGAAATACAGTAACTGACTGAAGGTCACCCTTCTAGCATGGGGCCACTGACTGCCACTGTGTCCACACAGCATGCCTTAGTGTATGTGTGCGCTGCACCTCAGACGAGAGCCATGTCAGACTCTGGATAATCCGTGCCCCAGAGTCAGACATGCCTTCTGCTTCTGGACACAATGCACATATTCCTCGCAGGACTGTACAATCCGGAGGACAGTCAGGGGAATAACGCGTGTCCCTGCAGCACAGAGGAACCGCCAGCCCTTCAGGCCCTTCCAGTCATTCAGCCCATGGCCAAGCAATAAATATCTGTGAGACACGGGAGACTGATGGGTCCTCATTACGTCCTGCAAGGTGGTATTTGTGGTGTGGAGATTATTGTTCTCTGCCACGGAGATCAGCCAGGACTAAGCTGCCCACTGACTGCTTGTGAAGCGAAAGAATTACATCCAATCCATGTTTTGCTGCAAACAGAACAATCGAGCATGCTGGGATTTGTAGGCCAAAACATCTCAGTGTCAGTCAGTGCTATTGGCTGCCGGGCCTATTCGCGGCATTGGGCTGTCTGACAGCTCTACCTGCGCTCCAAAGGGTGGCCATGTTGTGTTATATGTTCAACAATTAAAAAGGTCCTACCTGAGGTAGGCTACCTCCTCAGTTAACCTCAAAGCACCGCCGTGTCTGCGCACAGATTAACATACACACATGTCACTTTTTTTCCTCTTGTAACATGTTGTTTGCTATCTCTTGTATTTGGTTTGCTATTGATACATGCACAATTGTCACTATTGCCTTATGTAACGTAACGTTTGCTTTTGTAACATGCTCACTTGTAATTTTTCCTCATGTTTCACTTCTGTTCCTGTTGCAATGCGCTCTGACACCTTCGGGTAAAGTCTGCGCTATATAAAAACGCATAAAAAAATAAATAATAAAATACCCGAGAGAACAGCAGGGCTCGCGCCTCACCTTGCAGGAAGGAGTCCAGGGTGCTGCAGCTCCAGATGTCAAAGGGCAGGCTGGGCAGGAAAGACTTCATGGTGAGCGGGGGGCACTGACTAGAATCAGTGATAGGGGGCTGAGACCAGTGCCCCGCGGGGAGTGGTGCGCTCTGCCGCCGGCTGTGCTCTTCGCCTGGCCGGGCTGGGGGGAGGGAAGAGGGCGCCCAGTGTCTGAGCTGTGGACGGGGATCTCTGTGTTCAGCTGGTATCGGCTGCTTGTCTCCTCCGGGGACACGCTGTCGCTGTTTACAAAGCCCAGTGACTGAGAAGGTTCAAAGGTCAGTCTGGATACAAGCGACGAGCGCTGACAACGGCAGGAGGGGTAGTGAATGGAGTGAAGAACGGTGGGATCCGAAGGATTCCAAAAAGCACTGGCAGCTCACATGTCCTAACTTCACGTGTATCATTTAGTAGTTCTTTATGACCCAAACTGCAGGTCTGTTAAAAAAAAGTTCAAAAGATTAGAAAATGTTCTTTCACTTTTGACACCGACGTGTTTTTTTTTTTTTTTTTAGCTTTGGGCTTTGACAGACTTCAACTCTGCGTCTGAGTTCGTAGAACCAAGAACCTGAAAATGAGGGCTGGCATTCTCGTTGAATGCACCCCCCTCCTCCTTGGCCACCCGACCCGAGATCATTCGTTTAGTATGTGTCCCGAAACTGGGCTGATGTATACATATGTAGTAATGGAGACGTGTTGCAATAGGCATGCATAGGATAATCGTCTCGTCCTGTCTCATGTTTAGAAGAAACGCGGAAAGTGTAGAAACCTTGAGTGGAAGTGTTAAGGCAAATTGGGCGGTGGGTTCCAGGAGGCGCGGGCGCAATGTTGGAGCCGTGACTAAACACGCATAGAACAAATGTACAGCGGGTGAGCCGTGTTTGAATAAGTGTGCACTTTGTGCGTACGTCATGAAAGCGCTCTTACTACGGTGTAGGTTGGTAGGCCTTTTATTCAGCGTACACTACGTAGCAGGCAGTGTATCATCCTTCGCCTCTAGACTGGCTCGCCTCGCGACCCGCTCAGGGGGAAGGGCCCAGTGTCGGCTCCAGAGAGGTCACATAAATGCATTTCAGGGCAGTGGTGGGTGAGCACACCTGGATCCGGACCCCTCCCCTCTCAGCCCGCTGGAGCGGGGGCCAGAGATCCGCCGACCAGCTCACCAAGGACCAGGCTCTGCCTGTGGGTCACCTCGGTGTGAGTATGTGCAGGTGCACGCGGGAAGGGGGAAGCCGGCCAAGTAAACAGGCTCGAGAGCGGGAGCAAGTTAGGCAGATAGCACTTACTGCCGCCTGCCTTGCAATGAGAGGTACCGCCTTTGTTTACAGGCGAATTGTTACTCTTCAGGGAAAGTATAGTCCTTCATTCATGGGCGGCTAGTGTGCTACCGGCCCCCCTCCCTGAAAATGACAGGCGTTTCTCTGAGCCATTTCTGAATGACCTCGGAGAAACATGGTGGTGTGGAGCGCTTCTCTCTTGTCTTCCGGAGATCGGAAGGCAAGAGAGGAGCGCTCCACACCACCATGTTTCTCCGAGGTCATTCAGAAATGGCTCAGAGAAACGCCCGTCATTTTCGGGATTGAGGGGCGTGTTTTTCTTTCTCTTCCTTTCCCATTGGCTGTAATGTAAAATTCCAGCCAATGGGAAGAAAAAGAGAAAGAAACTAAAAAACACACCCCTCATTCCCAAATAGACGGGGTTTGAATGGAGTGACGCCCCTCTCCTCCAATGGCTGGCGTCCGTTTAGGAAGCCAGCCAATGGAGAAGAGGGGCGGGTTCAAGCCCCGTTCTCTGAAACATCAGTTTTCTCCCAGTGAGAGCTGCGCAAGCGCAGCCTTCGCTAGGCAAAACCTAAAAAGCATCAGGTATCGCTTCTACATTCGTCAAATGAACAAAACTGTATTACAAAATAATACATACAGAATCATTTTTAGGGATCTTGGGGACTAGTGTTTACTGCTTCGTCCTGAACAACTGGAGGAGCACAGATATCCCCTCAATAACTATTCCAGGCTCCCCAGATCTTCCCCCAGTTCGCAGGACAGCCCCTAGCGACGTAGACCGATCTTTCCCTGAACATACACCAGTAAGGTTCTTCCATCCACCTCCCGATCGGGGGCGGTTGGCTGGCGCCCCATAACTGAGCAATGTTTCACTTGGCAACCATACACGCCAGGGTCACCCACTGCCTATCATATGCACTCAAATACATAGGCTCCCAGACATTTTAGACACACCTTCGAGCCTCCAGTGCGATCTCCTTCCCAAACACCTCTCGCATCTTCCCATGAATTTTGACCCAAAGTTCCTGCACACCACACAATGCCACAAAATATGCATGAAGGTTCCAAGCTCTCTGCACCCCCTCCGGTACTCCCCACTATCCGCCCGACCCATGTGTACCAGACGGGGTCCCGTGACTTACGACATATGGAGAATCTTTAGTTGGACCAGCCCGAGTCTCATTTGAATAGCCACTACCGTTGGGGAAGAGACGGCCTCCCTCCAATCCTCATCATCTAATACCAAGCCGTCCGCGCCCCATTGTGTCCTAATGGCTGCCAATGGGTTTCCTATGTTGTTAATAAGCTTTTTGTATATTAACGAAATGGTCTTTTCCGGGAGGTATCCATCTAACACTCGATCTTCCAGGGGGGGAGGCGTCCGGAAGCGTGGCACCCCTGGGAATGCGCGTGTCTAACTTGAAGGTATCGGTAAAGCTCACTTTCCTGTAGATGGTACTGTTCTTGGAGGGCACTGAAGGTAAGAACTGTGTCCTTTCCCCTGATATCTTTGATCTGGGGGATCCCAATGAGATCCCACTAGTCAAATCCCTTTGTTTTCCACAGGCTGCCCAGTCTCTCCGAGTTCCATAATGGGGTCGCAAGAGTGAGTTTTTCGCCCCATTTAAGATGTCTAGTCGCTGCATGCCACACCTGCACTGCGTGAGCTGACGGTCCGACGAGGGTAAATAGGGCTGCCCTGGCATATAACGCCCTCGTGAAGTCACCCCCATATGGTGACCCCTTTTACACATGGTGCGACCTTAAAGTAAAAAAAAGAATTGTTTTTGTGTTCTGCTTATGAATTTTTTATTTAATAATTTGACTCCATTTTATGCTAGAGCTCCTTATTTATAAGATATAAAGTAGTTGATGCAATGGGTAAAGTAACTGCTCTCTTTTGTGCCGTTTTAAATATGCAGATATCGTCATGCTTAAGATGCGTCATGCCAGCGAAGATCGCCGAACGATGGGTCAGCTCGTGCCTGTCTGCCCACTTAGAACAAAACAACCTTCTTGATGATCACCAGTTCGGGTTCCGTCCTGCCCACGGCACCGAAACAGCAGTCCTGACAGCCATGGAGGATCTTCGCATGCGTGCAGACAGGGGTCAGCCAGTGGCGCTGATACTACTGGACCTGTCTGCCGCATTCGATACGGTCAATCATGGTATGCTGCTGCAGAGACTTGGTGAGGTGGGAGTGGAGGGCACTGCATTGCTCTGGTTTCACTCCTACCTTCGGGACAGAAGACAGGCTGTCTCTCTCCCCCCATTCCAATCCACCTTTGCACCAGTACCTCAGGGAGTCCCTCAGGGCTCCTCCATCAGCCCCATCCTTTTTAATGTGTATCTCATCCCGCTAATCAAACTAATCCAATCCTTTGGGATCAAAACAATAAACTACGCGGATGATACACAGCTCATCCTCTCTTGGGAGGGTGAAGATGCCACTCCTTTCTCGACCTTCCACGACTGCTTAAGAGCGACGGCTGGATGGCTTCACATAAACTCCCTCCAGTTTAACTCCGCAAAAACGGAGGTCCTGTTCTGTTCAGGCACCAAGATACCCCGTCAGTTTCCGACTGATTTCTGGCCCCCAGAGTTTAGTGACAAACCTCTGCCAGTTCCCTCGGTTCGCAACCTGGGAGCCATGCTTGACAACAAATTAAGTATGGAAACCCAGGTGACGAAGACTGTGGGGATCTGCACAGCCCTGCTTCGCTCACTGCGGAAAATCATGCCTCTCCTCCCGGCACAAGCCAGGGCGTCGATAGTCAGGTGCACGATACTCAGTCGCCTTGACTATTGTAACGCCCTGCTCCTGGAGTCTCCAGTCACGCTGATGGATCGTCTACAGCGAATCCAATCTGCCGCCGCCAAGCTGGCTCTTGGCTGGACGAGGAGGGCTTCGGCCACAGCAGCTCTGTCTGAGCTACACTGGCTACCTCTAAAACAACGAGTGGCCTTCAAGTCCCTCTGCATTGTCTTTAAGGCTCTGCATGGACTTGGACCTAAACCTTTGCAAGCCCTGTTTATGTGGTACACTCCTGCCAGAGATCTACGCTCCTCCTCGGCTTGTTTGGTAAAGGTACCCAGATTTAATAAAGCCAGAACAGGGGGAAGATCCTTTAGTGTTGCAGCGGCCAAGCTGTGGAACAGCTTGCCCACTGACATACGTCAGATGTCCCAGCTTCTTCCGTTTAGGAGACGTATCAAGACCTGGCTTTTCCCTCAATAACTGTCCGTTTGATTGTTCCCCCGGTTATTCGCTAACAGAGTACTCTACAGCGCCAGGAAGCCTGTAAGGTATCAGTCGCGCTCTACAAATCCCCAAAATAAATAAATAAATGAGCACATTGTTTGCTTCAAAATGTTATGTAAGGTTTAGATGGAAAAAAAACCATCAAAAAAGGGTGTACCTGTTAAGGGAATTGATATAAACCCATGGACATGGAGAGCTCTCAGTGCATTATTATGCAGGTTCTAAAGATCAATAGAACCAAATGGAAAAGTGAAGAATGGCTTAGAGACTCGGTTGAGTGTTTAGAAGAAGTTGGGAGGGTTAGCGGCTCCTATTTTACTCACCGGACCGGCCGCTGCACATAAGTTGTTTCCATGTCTCAGACATGTTCCAAAATGCGAGAAGGCAGCTGCTCTGAGCTTTATTTTTGTAGTATTCTTCTAATTAGATCATCGGGATCACTCTTGTACGTAGTAGGTGTATGATAGGGTGCACGTTAGTTCGTTGTCAGCATATTTTGGTCCAAGTATCTCACAACGATGTGGGGCGTTCATGAGGCTATGGGCGTTTAGCCTCTATGGCTGAATAGTACTTAAATTAAGTGACCAAAGAATAGTTATTGTAGAGGTGTACATTTTTTAAATTTAATTTCCTATAATAGCTTAAGAAGAATTGTATTCTTATTAAAATGGAATAGATAGATAAAATGAAAACATGGAAAAAAAGACTGCCATTGGGTGTAGTCGAACTTGAGCTCGACTTTAGAGGGCTTGCTTTTTCCATGAGGCGTTCAGAGGTAGTGTAATGGATACTATAGCAAAGTAATCATGTTTACTGCTAAAACAGAGTGAATACATGTTGTAAATTACAGACTCTGACTGATCTGTAAAACAATGTAGTACTTGGTACGAGAGGAGAATTAAAGTTGTTAATCATTGTAAGATGGTAGTGTTTACATGATGAGCTAATAATTGCCTTTGTTAGCTTAGTGTGATTTTGTGCTAAGAAGCGTAACAAAGGCCAGGTTTGAGGCACTATACACCACTAAGCGTTATATTATTTGATAATGTATGTTTTTATGTAGTTAGTTGAATGCTAGCCAAGGGATAGTGTCATTTAATCCCTTATCAAAAGTTTTAAGACAGTATACCCATATTTGCTCTTTTGAGAACGGAACAAGTTCTGCATAGCTTGTTATGTTGTCCAAGGTTTCTAGAATCACTAATTCCAAATCATTGGTTGTATGTTGCATGGATAAAATATGATGACTCATGCCTATGGTGATTTTCTTGCATCTTATATTGCTCTGATGTTCTCCTATCAGAGTTTTGACCTTTCTGCAGGTCATGCCAATGTATCTTACTTGACAAGGACAGGTGATCATATAAATTACCTGTGCAATGTTGCAATTGGTATGTTGTCTCAATGTCCATTCCTATTAACAGTCCTTGTTTTTCAGACCCAGATGAACCACGATTGGCTCATCATACAACTCAGGATCAATGGAAGGCACACTTTCAGATGGTTTATAATCATAAAGAAGGAGAACAAGACAGTAATGATCTAGTGCCTTTTAAATGTGATGAGCAGATTAACTTGCTCTTGGATGAGGTTATATTAGCCATCGAGGGATTGTCAAGGAACAATGCTCTCGGCCCGGATGGGATCCCTCCTGACCTGCTAAGGAACAATGTAGATGTCTGGGTTTCAGTTCCGACCCAGGTTTTAAATGCAGCAGCACTGACAGAAATGCCTTAGTCATGGTCTTTCGCTATTATTGTTCCCATCTTTAAGAAGGGTGACCGGGATGACCCACAGTGCTACCGTCCCATATCCCTGTTAGACTTTACAGTCAAGGTTATGGGGAGGGTTTTATTAGATAGGTTATCCGATTGGGCGGAGAGGAATGGAATCATCTCTGATGTCCAAAATGGTTTCAGAACAGGCAAATCAACGGTTGGTCAATGATGTCTTATTGACATTGTATATAAATGGGTTAGAATTCCATCTGATTTCATTGCATGCAGATACCCCGGGAGAAGGAGTCAGACCAGTACCAGCCCTGCTATATGCGGACGATGCAGTACTTATTGCACGAACACCCAGGGTATTGCAGGTGTTAATTGATGGGTTTGTGGCCTTCATGAATACATTGGATTTTTCACCCAATTTTAATAAATCCTATGTTATGGAATTAGGGTGCCAGGGGAATAGCACAAAATCCTATAGGGCATGCACTGACAGCCTAGCTAAAGTCCCGACTTTTATTTATCTGGGTGTTTTATTTGATGATAAACAAAATTGGAATAACCAGGAGGAGGAAAAGGCAAAGGTCATGAATAAAGCCCTGTGACCCATTGCAAATTACGCCCATATGTTAGGCACATGGTCCCAGGGGGTGATTTTAAAAGTAGATCAGTTATTTTGTATATCCAAGGTCTAGTATGGGAGCGAGATCTGGGGCTATAAGACAGTTGATAAGCTACAAATCATTCAAAATATTTTTTTACGATGGATTTTAAAAGTGCTGTCCATGAGGGGCTTGGGGTCAAATATATTAGCGATTTAGTTGCAGTTAAGCCCCTGCTCTGCTAGGTGAATGTATGCTCTAACGAAGAGGCTTCTTTTAATCAAGCAGTAATTCTGGACTGTCTTGCCCTAGACCACGCTCTGAAAATCCCCTGGTTTAAATATACAAAAGAATCATTCAGTGCCCTGGGAAGACCTGATATTTTTAATAATCATGAATTATTAGAGAAGGTGGACAAAAAGCTAATAAGAGACCTAATTTTTAAAACGAGTAGTGCTAAGCAGGAAGGAAAGGACCTTAACAAGCCAACGGTAAGAGCCCATGCTCTAGTTGAATCAGTATTGGGCATAGATCCATATCTTTCCATTTTAACTAGCCCCCATGAGCATTTTTTAATCACACATTTTAGAATGAATATGTTTCACCATTAGGTTGCTTCTCCTCCTGGTTTTATGGTAGAAACAGAGGATAGAGGGCCCTGTGGCTGCGACAACAGGTCTACCCAGGATATTTTACACTTTGTCTTTTTATGTAAATACTTTACGCATCCCAGATGGCAATTTCTTAAACCTCATTTAAAAGAAATGGATTTTAGACAGACATGTGTTGCTATCCTGCATCTGCAACTTATGCAAAACGCTTGAGCACTGTGTGTTTTACATTTACTAAGAGCAATGTTGAGATCAAGGAATTGCAGAATGGACTGAGCCCAGGAGGGATACTATGGAAATTGGCTTGGTGGATAACAGAATCAAAAAGTATAGGAAGCATGTAACGATTTTATATAAAGGGTGAGAGGAACACATTTTATGTTATAGGAAATTAAATGTAAGATTGAAGGTTAACTTGTATTCTCCCATGAGTAACTGAAAGACTAGGATTGTTTAGACCCCAGTCAGATTGTTGGCGATATGTGTATATTTATTATGTGATAAAATGTGTTTTAATAAATTTGTTACTGGCCAGAATGTATGATCTCTTTTATGGAGGTTTTCCTGCCGAATAAAGATTGTTTATTATTATCAATGCCCATTCGTGATTCTTTGAGTTGTATGACTTCTGTAGCTCCGTTTAAGTGACACACTGTACATGTGACGAATGGAAAGTGTCCTAAAAATGGTCGCAAGCCCCATGTAGTGAGAACCATATTGGTTTTGGTTCGTATGGGTAGTCGTGTGTGGACCAAACGTTAATAAAGGTTACTGTTTCTTTTGTGGGCGAGCCTGGGTTTTGGCCACTGTAGTTTTCCTGATGTGATTATGCTCTAGTGTTTGTTGACTGCTTCTTTTAGAACGTTGGAAGCCGTTATAAGTTGTGATACATGTAAGGACATCGTTCTCAGTGGTTCTTGCTGTTTTTTCTAAAAGGCTTTCTCAATGTTCATTCCTAGCTCTTTATGGGCATTTGTTGATAATGTGAAGAGGGTCATTTCGGTTTAGTAGTTTTGCTGTTTAATCTTTAGCCTATCATTTATAATCTTGCGTTTCACTGCAGTTTCGTCCGATTCTTAAGAATTGGCTGTAATATAAATTTCGTCTGAGAGGTCTTGGGTGAAAGCTAATAAATGAGAGAAGACTTATGTGCCATAGGTTTGTAGAAAGATCTGGTTTTCAGACTTGTTCCATTTATTTATTTATTTATTTATATTCTTGTATAGCGCCTGAATCAATCCCCGAAGGGATATCTCTGCGCTTGCGCTTCTAACCGAAAGACTCAATCATGATCATATACTGTTAGCAAAGGTGTTTCTTAAGACTGGGTGAATAAGTAAGTTTTAAGATTTTTCATGAAGGATTCTAAATTGGTGATTTGTTTCAGCATGGGGGGAAGTGAGTTGCATAGAACAGGGCCTTTATAGGAGAGGGCGCGGCCTCCTTGTCTAGTTCTTCTAAACCTTGGGACCTGAAGTAATTGGTGACTGCTGGAGCGTAGAGTGCGTCCAGGGGTGTATGGTACAAACTTTTCCTTCAGGTATCTGGGTCCCGAGCCAAACAGACACTTGTGTATTGTACAACACGTCTTAAATTCTATGCGTTGCCTTATCGGCAACCAATGGAGCTGGTGTAGAAGAGGACGAGAGGGGGATCTTGGTTGAGCATTGAGGACCAGCCTCGCCGCAGTATTCTGGACCACTTGCAGTTTTTTTAGTTGTTCCTCGTTGGCCGCGATAAGCAGGCCATTGCAGTAGTCCATCCTACTGATTACTAACGTCTGGACTAGATGGCATAGATTGTAACATCGAGGAAATCCAGAGTGGTAGGAGGAGCTGTGTGTGAATTTCAGGTATTCAACAGTGTTTCGCCATTTGAGAAAGTCCAGAATAGATTCAGCGGTACCCTTCCAGATCAAGAAGATATCGCTTCTTAATCTTTTCCAAAACAGTATCTGGGTTGAAAGGGTTCGCACTGTGTAGAATGTATTTTTCTTCAAAGTCACTGATGTAAAGGCCAGCTAGACTTGGAGCAAATGTGCTACCCATGGATGTTCCGTGGGTTTGTAAGTATAATGTATCTTCAAACTTGAAAAAAATTCTCTGTTAGTGCTATCTGGCAGCATTTGAAGACAACGTTTCTAGGAATATAAAGGGACTAGTTTTCTTTCAAATAAATTTCTTCTATAGTTTGCAATGTTGCCTCCTGTGGTAGCCTAGTATATAGACTTTCGAGGTCTAATCTTATCAATATGTTGGTACTTTGGTCATATGTTAGTTCTTTGAGATGGTTTAAGAGGCTGTGTCTTTCCTTCAAATAAGTTGGAGTTTTTTGGACTAGAGGTCGGAGGAAATAGTAGACAAATTTGTGAAGGGGTTCCAAAATGGAGCCAATGCTGGATCCAATTGGACGGCTTAGTGGAGGTGTTTTGCTCTTGTGAATCTTGGCCAGTGAAAAAAAATAGGGTGTTTTAGGTGTCTTGGTTACCAAGACTTCAGCTTCTCTTTTGGAGCTCCAGTAGTGTATCTCTGCTGCTTCTACTAGATTGTTTATTGCATGTTGTAATCTTGGCGTTTATAAAATCTTTGTTCAGAAGCCATATTATCACATTGTACCGTGTTATAGATATCAAGGATTACTTTTGTTGGGCCTACATGGGAGGAGGCCTAGCACAAGTTTAGCCCAAATGTGAAGTTGATGGTTTGTGTTCACAGACGTTTCAAGTTGACAGATTCTTCAAAGTGTTAAGTATTGGGGGGGGGGGGATGTTATTAGAACTTATTTTCTTTCTTCATCATTTCATCCCTGCTTATATAGTGTCACACCATCCTGCACCCTGGCATCATGTTCGCTGCTTGCGGTGGGACTCTACCTGTCATGCACATTTGGATCCACCTCCACTTACTCACTACTCGCCTTGCTTATATTTATTCCCTGTCTAGATGTTACACTTTACATTTCTATCATGGATTGTTAACAGCTTTTTAGATAGCATTAAGAGAACTGAAGTCCTCCAATACACCAAACACTTCACTCCGAGCATATTGTTGCAACAGGAGATGCATCTGCTGGGGACCCACTTCCCCCTCTTGAAGAGATATGAGTATAACAGACTAAACCATGTGGGGTGCGCAAGGGGCTCCCAGGATGTTGTTGAAGGGTCTCCTGGAGCGGCAACACTATAATTTGAGTTCTTACGCACCACCATATCTTCCTTTCCAAGCCTTAGACGCACTCAAAAATGGCATCATAGGAGGTGATTTTAACATCTACCTTGACCCAGATCTCAACTGTTCAGTCCCCATGGTGCATTGACACTAAACAATTCTTGACTTGGATCTATGGGGCTATGCGGCGCTTGGAGTGTGTGTCATCTGAGAGACAGAGAAATTACCTATTTGTCCGCTGCTTGCAAGATGCTTCCTCGCATAGACTTCCTCCTTCTTCCTGCAGCAAATGTTTTGTTTTTTCCTGGTGCTATGATTCTTCTCCAGGGGATTTCGGACCATTGTCCTGACACAGCCATTTTCAGGCGACTAAGCAATACACTCCATCCTACCTGGCCGCTCAACGCCTGGCATCTGGTTGATGCTCAAAGCACAAACACCTACAATCTGAACTCCAAGCCTATTTCTCTCAAAACAGGGGCACCGTTGCTTCCCCAGGAACACTGTGGATGGCAGTGTGAGCCACCATTAAGGGCTGTCACAAAGTTTTCTTAGGTGTAAAGAGAAAGCTAAACTAGGTCAAATAACCATATAGGAAACCTAAATACATGTGGCGAAACCACTCCTACGCGCTCCTTCACCGACCCTAGACCGGCAATGACACATCCTTTGAGCCTCACTGAAACATTTCTCTCTTGAGGAGGCTAAACAGTGCTGGAGGGCCTCCACGCAGTGAGTATATGAATGGGGGATTGGGACAAGACTAGCAAACTCCTGTATTGGTTGGCAACCAAACGCATGACTTCTAGGACTGTCCACCATAATCACAGAGCCGCTGACTGTTTATCACCCTAACTCCACTGAGGTTGTATTGGTGTTCACTAAATATTATTGCCAGCTCAACGCTCACCTACCCCATCCTTTGGTTGAGCAAGAACAATTAATTCTAAAAGATATGCCACTCCTTCCCACATTTCTCCACAGTAACCTAGATGAGCTGCTGACACTGGGGGAAATAATGAAAGCAGTGGCAAATCTGAAGTCGGGGAAGATCCCCTGGAACCGATATGTTCCTCCAAGAGTTTTACCAAAAATTAATTGATCCACGTGGCACTTACCTTCTTGATGTGTTCCATGAGGCCGTAGACACCAGGCGATTCCTCGTGGACCTGGACGTGGCCACAATAGTTGTCCTGCCGAAAGCAGGGCAACTAACTGAACAATGCTCTTCCTTAATTAATGTGGAACTTACGATTCACGCAAAAATACTTGCCATCCGCCTATAGGAGCCCTTCCCCTCTTGATCCACCCAGATTAATGAGGCTTCATGCTAGGCCTTAGTACTAGGCACTGTATATGGAGATTGCAGTTGGCCTGGCCCATGCTAGGGTTCCCGGCGGGGGACTCTCCTTTTAATTAACTTTGAGAAGGTGTTTGACTCAGAAGTGTGGTCCTATTTGTTTAAAGTTCTGTAATGCATGGGATTTGGCACCAAATATCAAGCCTAAATGAGACTGCTGCACAACGATGGCCCAGGTCAGAGTGAATGGAACACTTTCAGTTCGTATGGGGACCAGGTAGGGTTACCCTCTCTTTCCACTTCTTTTCGCCCTCGCCATCAAGCCTCTGGAACAACTCGTCTGCAGTGACGCTCAGGTCCAGTGATGGTGGGGTTCGTGTCGGGAGAAGGCCAGGATCGCCTTCTTTGCCAATAAAGTCCGTTGACTGACACACATATTTCAGGTCCCCATATCCTGGAATTACTGTCCTAATACGAGTCAGGATCCGGCCTTAAACTAAACCAGAAAAAGTCACTCCTGGTTTCCATTCATGGGTCTCAAAGCACCATTAATTAGCAATCTTCCATTTCAGTTCAGAAACTGAGCTTTCAATATCTGGGTTTTAACATTACTATGACCCAGATCTCATGTGGAACCTCAACCTCACACGTTAACTGTCAGAATGAAGCAGGTCTTTCAGAGGTGGGACCGCTTCCCCCTAAATGTACGAGGGATAATCACTCTATTCAAAATGATGGTCCTGCCTAGGTTTTTGTATATTCTCAACACTTACTGATCAGCATCCTGAATTAGTGTTTTTTTAACTTAAACGCCTTAATTTGTAATTTCATATGGGCTGGTCAACAGCCTCTCATTGCAACATCGAGATGCAGACAGTCGGTCTACAATGGGTGCTTGGGCAAGGCAGACGGTAAATTCTACTAGTGGGTGTCACCGCTGACAGTGATAAACGATTCGTTGACAGACAGTTTGGACGATCCGGCATACTGCCTGGAACTCTCATTTCAGGAGCTGCATGCCCTCATGGGATTGCTCTCTACGGGAACTCTATTTCCCATCACCTCCCAGAACTGACAACTGTGGTTGTCAGGGTGTGAGGACCGCCTTACGATTCATAGGATGGGACAACACATTTACACAAACCACTCCACTGTGGGAGGAGACGTAGCTTAAGCAGACAGCCTACCTGGCTGGGTCTCAGACCTGGGATAGACTAGGTCCAACGACTCTCCGTGATGCTTGGCAAAATGGGCACCTCTGTTCCTTTCAATACCAGCAACAACAGTTCTCTTTAGCTCACACTCAATCTTATTAATATTTATAATGCCACCATGCACTCTCCTGCGATCTAGATAACTCCACTGACATACCCGAGTACAGCGAGCTGAAGGTCAAAATTCTTAGCAAAGGGGCAATATCCTGCATGTATGGTAGATTGGTCGGTCATGCCCTCGACTACTTTCAGATGCTTAAAGAAAGTGGGAGACCTGGGTGGGGACCTCTGGACTACGTTGACTGTCAGGACACCTGTACCGCAAGATGGTTATTTTCTCCAGGATGAGACTGATCCCGTTTCATTAACTCCATATCTCATATCTCATACCCAAGTGCCTACAGTATGTAGGGATAATTCCCCAACCAAGCTGTTTCCGGTGCACCCAAACTGATGCAGATTGTTTCCACATAGTGTGGAGTTGCCCTATGATAACTGGCTTCTTGAAAGAGGTGGAGAGATTTTTTATCACAGGTCCTGGATAGATAGACATTTGGAACTTACTCCAGAAGAGTGCCTATTGGGCATATCAGAAGATTTGGGCAGTCCAAGATGTGAAAGGATTATGGTGGGGGTTGCCACTGTTGAGTGGCACCGAGGGGTGGACTGGTGCGCCAAAATAAAACAGCTTCTTTACCAAGCCATGGGCTGGTACCCCAATATAGGCTCAGGTAACATCCTAACCCTTTACCTATATTCTACCCTACATTACATACATAACAGTTCTTAGGGACTGACCTTTTACCTAGATACGACGCTGAGCACAGAATGCAGGATTTTCCCTACATTATGAAAGAAGATTCTTGGAAACTCAGCAGGACTACCATCTTCCATATAATATCTATGTATGAAGTTCATTCCAGAGTTCATCCTAGGTCCGACTAGTGGCACAGCTAGGTAGAACCCCAGGGGAGACCTTTGGGTATTTACTTTCTTAGTGCTTCTAATCATTTATATCTTTATCTGTCTAATGATTGTTTCAGTGCACCTATTTTACACTAGAATAACGACTGTTAAATAAATACTTCTTGGAAAAGGAAAATGCTACTTACCAGTATGCATCTGTTCTTGGCATGTAGGGCTGCTGACATTCATAACTTAGAAAAACCAAAGGGGGTGATGGACGGAGCGTTGACAATACAAACACTCACCCCCAGTCAACTGATCTGGGTTTAATCCATCACCGTTCTTTAGCTCACTCCGACACCCCAGTTCAGACATGGCCATATGCAAATCAGTCTGACCCTGTGCCTCATGGGAACAGTCCAGCCCGAACTGCCAAGCCATGTCTTCCCTGGACCGGAATCAAGCTTCCCAGGACCGGTTTCTTGCATTCCAGCCGTCTTCAGCCGGGCTTGCTTGAATCCAGTGGCAAAGTGAGCAAGGGACTCACTTCTGAGCATACCCTGCCAACTTAGGGCAAACAAAGAAAAACCAAAGGATGTGATGGATGGAGCGTTGGCAATACAAACATCCACCCCCAGTCAACTGATCTGGGTTAAATCCATCACCGTTCTTTAGCTCACTTCGCCACCCCAGTTCAGACATGGCCATATGCAAATCAGTCTGACCCTGTGCCTCATGGGAACAGTCCAGCCCGAACTGCCAAGCCATGTCTTCCCTGGACCGGAATCAAGCTTCCCAGGACCGGTTTCTTGCATTCCAGCCGTCTTCAGCCGGGCTTGCTTGAATCCAGTGGCAAAGTGAGCAAGGGACTCACTTCTGAGCATACCCTGCCAACTTAGGGCAAACAAAGAAAAACCAAAGGATGTGATGGATGGAGCGTTGGCAATACAAACATCCACCCCCAGTCAACTGATCTGGGTTAAATCCATCACCGTTCTTTAGCTCACTTCGCCACCCCAGTTCAGACATGGCCATATACAAATCAGCCTGACCCTGTGCCTCATGGGACCAGTCCAGCCCGAACTGCCAAGCCATGTCTTCCCTGGACCGGAATCAAGCTTCCCAGGACCGGTTTCTGGCATTACAGCCGTCCTCAGCCGGGCTTGCTTGAATCCAGTGGTAAAGTGAGCAAGGGACTCACGTCTGAGCATACCCTTTGCTAAGACATTCATATCTTAGCATAGATCGCCGCCTAGTGTTGGGTCCGGATGTTTGCACTTTGTTGTCCTGAGTCTTCGAAGTATCATGAGATAGGTGACTCCGCCCCTGGACTACAGTGCGAATGGGCATCTTCTCCATCTTCAGATTGTTTTTCGCCATTGTGGCAAAGATGGAGTACAGAAAAGTAAGATGACCACGTAAATGTATGTAGAAAGAATTACTGCAGCTGTGACAGGCGCCGGGGAGGAGGGTGGGCGATATGAATGTCAGCAGCCCTACATACCAAGAACAGATGCATACTGGTAAGTAGCATTTTCAGTTCGAGGCATGTGGGCTGCTGAATTCATATCTTAGCATAGACTGTATAGCAGTATCTCCTCTAGCGGTGGTCACCTGTACCAGCTGCAGCAGTTTGAAAAAGAGTTTTGAGGACAGCCTGGCCTACAGCAGCTTGTTTGTTTGCTTGCACGTCTACACAGTAGTGTTTAGTGAAAGTGTGTATGGTAGACCATGTAGCCGCCCTACATATGTCTTTTAGTGGAATATTTCCTAGGAAAGCCATGGATGCCATCATTTTGCGCGTTGAGTGGGCTTTTGGAGGAACTGTTAAGAGTGAGCTTGGCCTTTTAATAGCATATCTGAATGCACTTAACTAGCCATCTGGCTATTCCTGTTTTTGAGACAGGGTTACCCTTATGTTATGGAGCAAAAGCAACAAATAGCTGTTTTGTCTTTCTGAAAGCTTTAGTTCTGTCAACGTAATATAACACAGCTCTTTTCACATCTAGTGTGTGTAGGGCTCTTTCAGCCAATGACTGCGGGTTTTGGAAGAAAACTGGCACATCTATTGACTGATTGATATAGAACGTTGATATAACTTTTGGCATGAACTTAGGGTTAGTACGGAGCACTACCTTATTATGATGTATTTGCATGAAAGGTTCTTGAATTGTTAGTGCTTGTAGCTCACTCACTCGCCTGAGGGAGGTAATGGCAACTAAAAATGCCACTTTCCAGGTTAGGAATTGTAATTCACACGAATGGAGTGGTTCAAAAGGTGGCCCCACAAGTCTGGTAAGTACTACGTTTAAGGTCCAGACTGGCGAAGGTGGATGTCTTGGAGGGATAATTCTTTTAAGTCCTTCCATAAAAGCTTTGACAGGTGGCATTCTGAACAGGGACAGGTGTTGTCGGTTTTGGAGATATGCTGCTATAGCAGCAAAATGTAGCCTTATGGAAGAGTATGCTAGATTGCATCTTTGCAGATGTAGCAAGTAACAGATTATGTTTTGGATGAAGACATCTAATGGATTGGTTTAGTTATTATTACAGTAAATTACAAATCTTTTTCATTTAGCTGCGTAGAATGCTCGAGTTGGGCGTCTTGCTTCTTTGATAATGTTAATACAGTCTGAAGGCAAGTTAAGATATCCGAACTCTAAGACTTCAGGAGCCAGATTGCTAGGTTCATCTGATTGGGATCTGGGTGCCTGATTTCTCCATGGTTCTCCGTTAACAGCTGTGGCGATAGGCGCAGTCTTTGGTGTGGAACTACTGAGAGTTGTAGGAGTGTTGTTTACCATGGCTGTCTTGCCCATGTGGGAGCAACCAGGATCATTGTGAGGGACTGTTGCTTTAGTTTGCGTGCCACTAATGAAATCAGTGGGGTTGGCGGAAAAGCGTACACAAATCTGCCTGACCAGTTCATCCATATCGTATTGCCCTGTGGCAACGGGTGTGGGAACCTGGCGGCAAAGGACTGGCATTTTGAGTTTTCTTTTGTGGCACACAGATCTATCTCTGGATGCCCCCACTTTTTGAAGAATGGTTGGAGGACTTGAGGGTGAATTTCCCATTCGTGTATCTGTTGGCTGTGTCTGCTTAATAGATCTGCGATCTGATTGTCTGTTCCTGGGAGGTGTTCTGCCAGGAGAAAGATGTTTTTTGGAATTGACCAACTCCATATGCTCTGTGCTAGGTGAGACAGCTGCGGAGAGTGTGTCCCTCCCTGTTTCGGAATGTAGTACATGGCTGTCATGTTGTCTGTCCGGATTAATACAGCCTTGTTGTACAAGTATTTCTGGAAGGCTTCATTGCTAGAAATACTGCTAGTAACTAAGTGGTTTATATGCAGTGTCTTCTGCTTGACTGTCCAGAGCCCTTGGACTGTGTTTTGAAGTAGGTGGGCTCCCCAACCTGTGAGTGATGCGTCTGCTGTTAGCATTACCTGTGGAACCGGCTCTTGGAACAGTCGCCCCTTGGAAAGGTTTTGTGGGTTCCACCACTGCAGAGTTGTAAGTGCAACTGTCTACGAACACCAGGTCTTTTAGTTGTCCTTGAGATTGGTTCCACTGCCGTGCTAAGCATTCTTGCAATGGACGCATTTGTCGGGTATGAGGGACAATGAATAAGCAGGAGGCCATCATGCCTATATAAGCTGCATGAACACTCGAGCTGGCAAGGAGTGTTGTGGTGTGGAAAATCAGGAAAAGTGATGTACATAAGCAGTGTTCATTTGTCCTTTTTCACTCCTCTCCCTGTAAGCACCAGGAATACCATAAGATATTGACCGCATCACTCCGCCAGTAAAAGCCCGTGCCCACATGTACATGACAGCCATTTTAGGCACCCTGGCCTTTTGCCCGCTCATTAGAATCACCGGCTTTCCTTCTGCGCGTATTTGAAACCCCCCCCCCCTCTCTCACATGCATAGACCATGAAAGACCATCTCACCATGCATAGACCCGCGCAAACCCCCCATTTCCTCTTGAAGAGGCATCCTTCGCCTCAGCTGACATAGCCCTCCCCAGCTGCACCTGACTGCCCCCGCTCTCTCATGTACGGGTCATAAGACCTCTCTCTGTGCGACTCTGTCCCTGTGCACACCCTGGCTTCCCCCCTCCCCTTCTCCCTCACACGGGCAAGTCATAAACCTTCTTCTTCTGCAAGACCCTGTCCTTGGGAGTCACGGCCGCGCCTGACCAGCACCTCCTTTCCTTTCATGAATAACCCCTCTGTTAGTAAACCCTCCCTCCGCGATTGACTGTCCACACATGTCTGAGGTCATCGCCTAAGCCAGGAGATACTGTTTACTGCTTATTGTATGGAGTCACTCCTCTTCAAAAGACCCACTATTGATCCTGGCCACCCCACCCCCTGGGCTACGATCAGGCGCACACATCCTAAAAATTGGCGGAACACTCAGCTGCGTGATTACCCTCCCCTCTTATCAGCAGGTCTAGGGTCCCTATTGTGAACATATGTGGGGTAGGATTGACACGAAGATTATGGGGATGTCTTTTCCTTGTTTCACAATATCGTGATTGTAATGCCAAGTATTTTGTAAGGTATAAAAGACGATGTCTCAGCTCACTTGTTAGAGCACCTCCTGATGACACCTTGTTTCGTGTCGGAAATGACAGGCTCTCCTCATGAGTAATAAATCCTGTTCTTGTGATTCCAGCTTCCAGCGCCCGTCTCTTTATTTGGTAACTATTCAGAATGAAAACTAAGAGGCGACTTGCGCCAGCAGCCCGGGCATCGATACTAATATGGGCTCCTGTTCCACAGTGGGTGAAATCTTGGAATTAGAGACTGCATGTTGGCTATCCTGGCTGGATTTGGATATGCGTTTGCCACTGAGGTATCTATTGTTGCTCCCAGATATTGTTGTATGTGGGAGGGCTGCAGATGTGATTTTGGGTAATTTATGGAAAAACCCAGACTGTGGAGCAGCTGGATTGTCTGAGATGTGTGGTTTGCACACTGTGCTTATGAGTTGGCTTTTATGAGCCAATCGTCCAGGTAGGGGAACACATGGATGTGTTGCCTTCTTAGGTGTGCTGCTACTACTGCTAGGCATTTTGTAAAAACCCCTGATGCTGTAGTTAACCCCGAAGGGGAGAACTTTGAATTGATAGTGTTGACCTTCTATCGTGAACCTGAGGTATTTCTTGTGAGCTGGATGTATAGGTATGTGAAAGTATGCATACTTGAGGTCTAATGTAGCGAGGAAGTCGCCTTGTTGGAGTAACTGTAGTACTTGTTGAAGAGTGATCATATGGAAATGCTCTGAGAGTATGTATTGGTTCAGAGGTCTGATGTCCAATATTGGTCTGAGGGACCCGTCCTTTTTGGGAATAAGGAAGTATAGGGAGTATACTCCTGTCCCTTGGTGTTGAAAAGGGACTGGCTCTATGGCTCCCTTTTCTAGCATGGATGTGACCTCTTGTTGTAACAGCATGATGTGTTCTTTGGACATAGGACGGTGTTTGGGTGGTATGTTGGTATGCTGGGTGGAGTAGAAGTGAGTTCCAGGCAATAACCATACTGGATAATTTGTCTCACCCACCTGTCTGTGGTAATTGTGTTCCAGACTGGTAGGAATTGGATTAGTTTGCCTTGACTGGTGTTGAGTGGTCTGGAGGGAGTGTGAGCAAGTCACTGTTTGGTGGCAGTGGAGACTCTGGTATTGTTGCCGCCACGTCCTCTGCCCTGTTATTATTGCCTCTATAACCTCCTCTGTTGGAGCCTTTATTAAAGGTGCTCTGGGTATTACTTTTGAATGTAGAGGACGTTTGGGATGTGTTGCCTCTACCTGAGCCTCGAAAGGAGGAGCGGCAAAGGGAACTTTTAGATTGTTGAAACTGAAGTGCGCCCATAGACTTCGCAGTATCGGTATCTTTTTTCATCTTCTCCAAGTTGGTATCGACTGTAGGGCCAAACAGAAAGTCTTGGTTAAATGGATGTTTTAGGATGGTTGACTGCACTTTATTCTTAAATCCAGAAATGCGTAGCCACGCATGCCGGCGTAGTAATACGCTAGTGTTGATGGACCTAGCTGCTGTGTCACCTGCGTCAAGTGCACATTTAATGGAAGCATTGGTTATAAATTTGCCTTCCTGTATTAGGTTGTTAGCTTTAGATTTAAATGGTTCTGGGAGGGTTGTAGTAAACCTTCCAGCTGGTCATAATGTGATCTATCGTATCGTGCTAATAGAGCCTTTGTGTTTGCAATTCTCCAGGTATTTGCTGCTTGGGATGCCACTCTTTTGCCTGAGGCTTCTAGTATCTTTGTCAGGAGGGGGAGCATCTCCTGTTGTTTGTGAATTAGCTCCCTTTCAAGCGTTTGCTACCACTAATGAGTCTAAAGGCAACTGTGACTTAATATAAGAAGGGTCTGCTTTATACTTTCTCAATTCTGGGATTGAGGACACGCGGTCTGGCTGGATCTTTAAATATGTCTGGCGCATGTTTTAGTACCCCTTTTAACATAGTAAGTGTACGTACGCTTATTTCTGAAGTTCGAAAGGTGTCAAATAGGATGTCCTCTTCTATTGGGTCGGTGTGTCTACATTAGGATATTTAGCTGCTCTATCCACTAGTTGGTTAAAGACAATGGTGTTGTCAGTAGGCAACGGCTTTGTAGGATATGTAGAGGTGTCAGGATGGGTTGTATGTGTCATAAGGATAATTTTGGTCATCCCATGTGTTATCTTGTATATGCTGATCCTCAGGTTCTACAAAGTTATCTTGAGGATCTTCCCCTATGTTTTCTGTCTCATCATAATTTGAGGGCGAGTAAGGTACATAAGGCATGTTAGGAAAGAAAGGAGGAGGAGTGAAAGGCCTTGAAGGAGCTGTTGCAAAGTCTTTCTTCTTTGGAGTAACAGGGGAAGAAGTGTCAGTGTCCAAAGGTCTCTTCTTCCTGTGGTAAACTGTTACCCGTGCTGTTTTTTTTATGAGTCTTTGGCTCGAGGGCCTTCGGCTGTGGAGCTTCTTTCGGCTCGACTGCTGTTTTCGGGTCGGTGACCTTTTTAGAGTCGGCGACTCCCTTTTGTTCTACGTGTTTTGTTGGCTTTACTGCCTTTTTTGGTTTGGCAACCTTCTTTGGTTCGACGACCTTTTTTGGATCGACCGTGTTTTTCGGCTCGATCACCTTTTTCGGATCGACTGGTGTTTTCGGTTCGATACCTTTTTTCGGGACGACTGGTGTTTTCGGTTCGATACCTTTTTTCGGGACGAGTGGTGTTTTCGGTTCGATAACCTTTGGATCGACCGTTTTTTTCGTCGACTCAGCTGCCTTCTTCGGGTCGACAGGAATTTTAGTGTGACCTGTTTTTTGGGTCGACTGCCTTTTTCGGGTCGACTATTCTTTGGGGATCAACAACCCTATTTGTTTTGACGCTCTTTTTTGTATGTAAATTGATAATTGATACAAGCACCTTGAGACCCGCAAGGGTCTCAAGGCACTTGTACGAATACCGCTGTGGAACCCATCCTGGCTTTTCCCTGTGAGGCATCCACTCCTTGGAACCCCCAAGGTGGAGGCCAGGCATCCTTAGCGTTGTGGGGGCCGTTGTGGAGATTAAGCAAGCTATTGCCCAGAGTTGCAGAGTGGGACTCCATGATTGGAATAGGCACCGAGGTGAGAATTATCAGGTCCGTGGAATTTTGAGCCCAAGACCCGCCGAGGCGGGGAATTGAACCCTGGTCCCGGGCTAGATCTCTGCATCAGGGTCTGCCGCTCTAATCATTAAGCCACACTTCTCCACTCATTGAGCCACACTTCTCGTCGATTTTCTTCGGCTCAACATCCTTTTTCGGTTTGGCTGCCTTTTTGGGAAGAGTGTAGCTCGTTCCCAGGGTATCAGAAGGCTTGGTTTTGGTCTTCGGAGCCGAGCCGTAAGGCGGGGTCTCTGAAGGAGTTTGTCAATCTCGGCTAAGGCCTTTGGGCGATGCTTCGACCGGAGCCTTGCCTTGAGATGGAAGCGGGGTAGGGGGCTTGGTACTCACGGTTTTCCCCGGTGTGATCTGGTCATCTAAGTCCGACTGGTCCTCTATGGTGACGATTTCTAGGTCTGAGTCCGCCGCTTCTGGGAGGTCATGTTAGTCTTCGAAAATGTTCTCCGATTCCGGTGCCTGCCGCTGCATCTCTTGTCTAGCAGCCCTTCGGTTCCGGATAGTCTTCTTCGACCGGAAGTGAGCACAAGCTGGACAGTTTTCCTCATTGTGCTCGGGAGAGAGGCACTTGTTGCATACTGTATGTTTATCAGTATGTGGGAACTTGGAGTGACATTGTGGGCACCTTTTAAACTGGGTCCTTTCCATCAGCAGCAGGCTCATATGGCACCGAAAAGGCCCAACGGCTCGCGTCGACGACCGGATCGAGATGGAAAGTGTTATCGAATAGAGGCTTACCGAACGA
Source organism: Lissotriton vulgaris (assembly GCF_964263255.1). Classification (NCBI taxonomy): domain Eukaryota; kingdom Metazoa; phylum Chordata; class Amphibia; order Caudata; family Salamandridae; genus Lissotriton; species Lissotriton vulgaris. The sequence continues at coordinate 2,103,845,903 of NC_141687.1, forward strand.
GAACAATACCGTCAAGGAAGAAGGCCTTTTGGCCTTAGAAAGTTCAAAAAAGTTTCGGTTCCGAAGTTGGAGTTGAGGAATAGCATCCGAACCCAATGGCGGAAAAAAACAATCTGAACATGGAGAAGATGCCCATGCGCACTGTAGTCCAGGGGAGGACTTACCTATCTTGTGATACTTCGAAGACTCTTCCAGGACAACAAAGTGCAAACATCCGGACCCAACACTAGGCGGCGATCTATGCTACAATATGAATTCAGCAGCCCACATGCCTCGAACCATCCCTTCTGTTTATTCTGTGTAACACTCTGAGACTAAGTGAGCACGAGTGACTGAGCGAAAAGTAGTACACAGTTTCCACGGTCCTGAGGGATCAGGGTTGTCAAGTTCGAAAGCTGGCAAGAACTATTCTCTCCTTGGTAAGAGGAGGAGTTTCTATCGCCACTGTGAGCTAGTTGGTACACAGGCCAAGATACCCGGTGGGGGTGTTTAGAATTAGTCTGACACCAATCCTGCAGTGTATGTTGTCTAAACGTGCAGATCCTATATAGGAACTACACAACACAATCTGGGGCAACTGGTGGGAGTATTACCGAGTTGAGGAAGTTTGGTAATGTTGCATTGGTGGGAAATGTGATGTCTTGGAACATGCTTTCTACTACTGCAGTAGACACGAAATGTATTGTTTTAATGGTAGTGAATAAACAAAACTGAAAAGAAAAGTGAAAGCGTAAGAGTTTCTCTACATTGCGGATGACGAGCTTCACCAATGTAATGGTTTAATTCCAGGAGTAGGGAGTGGTAAAATATCTCTATGTGGTGACATGTGCTGTGTGTCCTAATACTGCCCACATTCACACAGTTGTGTGACATGCTTCATCATAGGGCCGCTTCAAAATGCCCCCGCGCAGCCAGCACCTGGGGAGGAGCACTAGGGTAGGGATAGACAAAACACGTTTTTAACCACATCGCTGCTGCACATTTTCCCCTCCGGTGCTGAAGAATTCAGATTTACCTTATTTCATGACGAGCTCAGCTCGTCATCAGCACAGCTCCACTGTGCCTCATGACGAGCTGAGCTCGTCATGAGCATGGAAAGGGTTAATCCTGGCTGGAGGGTCCAGGAATAAATTGTATGCACAGCGATACTTCCGAGCTAGTTTTAACTTATACTGCACTTTCACTTCTGGTGATCCCAGTCACTTTAGACATTAATTGTTTCTCTTATGTGTTGTGTTTTGTCTTCCCCTACCCTACAGTTCCACCCTAGGCGTTGGCTGCACGGGGGTGTTTTGAAGCGTCCGTATGAAGAAGCACGTCACACAACTGTGTGAGTGAGGGCAGTATTAGGACACACAGCACGTGCCACCACATATAGAGATATTTTTACCAATCCCTACTCCTTTTGGTGTATTAAAGTGTTTCTTGGGGGTCCGGAGTAGGGGAGTCCATTACCCTCACCCCTCCTTTTCTGTGTGAATAGTGGTTTAAATAGTTTCCAGAATAATAAAAATGGATACAATTATATAAATGAAAGGTGAAAGAAGATTGTGCTGCCTTAAGTTCACCAAGATGGCATATTACTGACCTAAGATGGATCGCAAATTGTTAAAGCCCTCTGGCCTCACCTCGAGGAATTTACTGCCACTAAACCATCTACAGATTATCCTTTTGTAGAGGATTCGGGTGCCCAGTCTCATACCAGACAATTTAAACTGCAGAGGGTGATCATTCTATGGTGGTGCTAATCTTAGGTTTGGCTTAGTAATACACAAACCTTTGCCAAGGTTACAATATATTGTATTGAGTGCTGCACTATAATGGATTAAATGATTTTTTTAATGTTATCTCTCTTGAGTTCTAGAGAATAAAACAAAGCACTCAACACACTGGAAAGTACTAAAACATCATGGCTTTACAGAAGAATCAGAAAGTGCATCGCAGATGTTTAATTTTTGTGTGTTATTTTTTGGGATAATCTAATAAGTTTATTTGATCAAATTTGAATGTGTAACTGCTAATATTATAGTCTCTTTATGGGTATCTCGTTAAAAATATTTAATAGGCTGTTATTCCAAATAAAGTTGAAATGTCAACCATCAAACAAAATGGAACATCATTCCAGTTCTTAAAGCACAAGTTACCACTTGTGTAATTATATATCTGCAAGAGACATTAGTTAGTGATAGATTCCTTACCTCAGAATATCCCCAGGCGTCAGACTGGATCTGGAAAGTTTTTGCTTAACAGTACCCCTGGCCGTTGGTAGGTGGCGTCCTGCGGCTCTGCGTTCGTCACTGGCGTCATCAACGCCGAGATGACGTCACGGAAGGTACTTAGGCGCCACCCATGCGCTCTGATATCAGTTCTGTAAATGACTATCCGCGCCAGAAACGCAAAGCCATGCAAGATACTGACCATTTGTGCAGAAAACTAGGGCCCTAAAAGAGGATGACCTTAACCCTAGTAATTAGGTCGCAGAACTGGGAGGACGGGTGGGGCGGTAAGGAATCTATCACTAACTAATGTCTCTTACAGATATATCGTTACACAAGTAGTAACTTGTGCATCTGAAAGAGACACATTAGTGATAGATTCCTTACCTTAGAATAGCTACCCCAGCAATACCTAACCGGGTGGTGGGTCTGCGAACAAGATTACACCAGAAAGTCAGGGAGCACAGAAATACCAAAGAAGCCGTCTCTCCGGACCGGACTGTGACGGCAGTAGTGCTTGGTAAACATGTGCAGCGAGGCCCCGTAGCTGCCTGACAAATGTCCTGCAAGGGAACGCCGCGTCCCAAGGCAGTAGAGGCTGCAGTTGCCCTGGTTGAATGGGCACACAGCCCCACGGGAGGCTCCTTCTTTGCCAAGGTGTAACATGCTTCGATGCACAGAACGACCCACTGGGAGATGGTCCGTTTGTGAACGGCCCGACATTTTTGGGCGCCCACGTAGCCAACAAAGAGCTGATCATCCACCCGGAACTGCTGTATACGCTGCAGATAGAATCCGAGCGCACGTTTTAAGTTCAGACGGTGGAGCCTCTCCTCTTCCCTGGAAGGATGCGGAGGCGGAAAGAAGGTGGGCAAAGTGATGGTCTGCCCGATGTGGAAGGGCCGGATGACCTTTGGCAAAAAAAAGGACGGGTCCTTAAAACCACTTTGTCCGGATGAATTGATAGGAAAGGAGGTTCGGAAAAAAGAGCCTGGAGCTCACTCACTCTTCTGGCAGAGGTGATAGCTGCCAGGAAAATCGTCTTTAAAGTGAGAAGACGTAAGGGACAGTTATGTAGGGGCACAAAGCGAGCACAAACCAAAAAAGTCAAAACAAGATTCAAGTCCCACTGGGGTATTATGAAAGGCATGGGAGGAAACGTATGTGTGTAATGCCTTTGAGGAAACGGTTAACAACCGGGGACTTCAAAAGAGAAGGCTGATCTGGAAGCCGTAGAAAGGCGAAAATGGCCGAAAGATAACCTTTGATAGTGCCCAGAGCAGAGCCCTGCTGTGCCAAAGATAGAAGGAACAGAAGACCTCAGAAAGAGGGGCTGAAAGGGGATCCACAGGCTTTGCGGTGCACCATGTCACAAACCTGTGTATACCGTTTTGGTGGAGGGACGCCTGGCTGCCAGAATGACATTTCAGACTTCGGGAGGAAGATAGAAAGGTGTCAACTGTCGCAGCTCAATCTTCATGCATGGAGGTGAGGTGGAGGCTGGGACAGAAGATCCTCCCGAAGAGGCAGACGGATCGGGGGATCGATGCTCATACTGAGTTGCTCGGGATACCATACTCTTTGAGCTCAGTCCGGAGTCACAAGAATGACTTGAGCCCGGTCACACCTGATCTTCTTCAGCAATCTGGGCAGAAGTGGAATAGGCGGAAAGGCGTACAACAGAACGCAACTCCACTCGCGACGAAAAGAGTCTCAGAGCGAGTGCCACCTTGGAAATTCCAACACACAGAACTGATGACATTGCGCGTTCTCTTTGGGGTGCAGAAAGAGACCTTGCGCCACGTCCAACTGCAGACGCCATTCGTGATCCATCATGCACCGGCGGCTGAGTTCGTCTGCCTGGCATTCAGAGAATCTGCCAGGTGTTGAACCACCAAGGTGATGCCTTGATATTCCAGCCATGTCCAGAGGCGTAGAGCCTCTTGTCAAAGGGTCCAGGACCCCACCCCGCCCTGCTTGTTGCAATACCACATGGTGGTGGCGTTGTCCGTGAACACCTGCACTACACTTTCTCGGACAGACTGAAGGAATGCCTTCAGTGTAAGTCGGATCGCCCGCAGCTCCAGGAGGTTGATATGGAGCCGGGACTTCGCCGGAGACCAGAGGCCTCTATCCCCGCTCTCCCAAGGGGCCTCCCCACCTCAGGAGGGACGCGTCCATCACCACTGTGTGCTCCGATTGGGGAAGGGAGGGGGATCTGCCATTGACCCAGTCGCGATTTGTGAGCCACCACTGCAATTGGTGAGCAGTGCCCACCGAGACCTGGACAAAATTGGACAGGCCGCCATGATGCCCACTGGAACTTCAGGTCCCACTGCAGTGCGCGCACATGCCATCTGGCATGTGGCACCAGCAGGATGCAGGAGGCCATCAGGTCCAGAAGCCGGAGGGTCATTCTGACCTAAACCTGGGATAGAGGTTGAAAGAGAGGTTGAAAGAGCGGAATCATAGCCTGAATATCCCGGACTCGCTGCTCGGGAGGATAAACCCGAAACAGCGTTGAATCCAGAACCGCTCCGATGAAGGGGAGCTTCTGAGAGGGACTCAGGTGCTACTTTGGCATGTTGACAAAGAACCCCAGCAAATGCCGTAGTCTGGCGGTGGCTGACGACTGCTGGGGCGAGCCCACCTTCAACAGCCAGTTGTCGAGGTAGGGGAAGACTGACAACCCTGACCTGCGCAGATGAGCCGCGATCACCGCCATCAACTTCGTGAACACCCGAGGGGCACTGGTGAGATCGAAGGGGAGCACGGCAAACTGAAAATGCTCCTGTACTACTGTGAACCGCAGTTAGCGCCGGTGGGCCGGCAGGACAGGAATGTGAAAATAAGCGTCCTTCAAGTCCAATGCTACCATCCAGTCTCCGGGGTCCAGGGCAGCCAGGACCAGAGTCAGCATCTTGAACTTCTCCTTCCAGAGGAAGCGATTGACGTCCTGCAGGTCCAAGATGCGGCACAGGCCCCCCTTGTCCTTCTTGGGGACCAGAAAGTAGTGGGAATAACAACCACTCCCTACTTCCGGACCGGGAACGCGTTCGATGGCCCCCTTGACCAGGAGGGCTGTGACTTCCTGACGGAGAAGAGACAAATAATCCCCCGACAAGCGGTGGCACTGAGGTAGCAAGACTGGAGGGGAGGACTGAAAGGGAAGGGAGTAACCCTGGCAGATTATCTGCAGCACCCATTTATCCGATGTAATTTCTCGCTTGTGGTGGAGGTGGGGGTGGACCCTGCCGCCCACCGGCGTGGGGTGCTCCCTGAAACTCGGATTAGGACGGCTTAGAGGCGGAAGCAGTGGGGTAGAGGTGGACTGACCCGCACGCTGGTTTCCAGACCTGCACCTGCGGAAGCCACGGCGAGGCTGGTTCTGCACAGGCTAGCCGGCGGAGCGCGCCTGGGTTCCCCGGCCCTGGCCATGAAAGGAACGAAACCCAGGAGTGGCAGGGTTCTTTGTAGAAAGACCCAAGGACTTGGCCGTGGCCCATGAGTCCTTTAAGCGCTCCAATGCACTGTCTGCCTTATCGCCAAAGAGGCGGGAGTCATCGAAGGGAATGTCCATGAGCGAGCCCTGGACATCGGGCGAGAATCCAGTTGAACGCAACCAGGCGTGGCGCCGCAACGCCACAGTCGTAGAAATTGCCCTGCCCAACGAATCAGCGGTGTCCAAACCACACCTGATGGAAAACTTAGCCACATCCTTACATTCAGTAATCGCTTGGGAAAGGACAGCCTGGACCTCCTCAGAACATGGAGGCAAGACCTGAGCCACAGAATCCCACATGGCTTGGGAGTAATGACCCAACAAGCAGGCAGTGTTAACCGACCGCAGCCCTAAGCTGGCCGAGGAGAAACAACCTCTTGCCAAACTGGTCCAGCTGTTTAGGGTCCTTATCTGGCAGAGCCGTGGGAAAGGCCCTCTGCGACGTCAAGGCCTGAATGACCAGGCTCTCCGGCGTAGGGTGAGTGGTCAGGAAAGCGGGATTACCAGGACCTGGGCGATGGAGACGTTTTTATCCACTGGTGCCCCTTGGTCGGCCGCAACCAAGTGCCCAAAAGGACCTCGTTAACGGCCTCATTGAACGGGAGCAGTGGCTCCGACGATGCAGATGCCGTCTGGAGAACCTCCGTAAGGAGGTTGGTCTTGAGGTCTACCGTAGGGAGGCCGAGATTAAGAGCCTCCACAGCCAGACGCAGCACCCTCCTCCATAGTAGGTGGGGAGAGCCAAACCCCGGGTCAGAAGAAACAAGTTTGCCCGCGTCTTCCAGGTCGTCCACCCAATCTTGCTCGGAGTCACATTGCGGGCAAGGGGCGTCCTGGGACCCTTCCCAGTCGTTGTCAACCTCCGGCGTGGAGGAAGCCGGTCGCGATGGCGGGGCCAGTTGCGGGGGTAGAGCTGAAGCCAGAAAAGGGTCGAATGGCGTCGGGAACGGCGATGAAAAACGGCCGGGCCGGAGCCGCATCCCAATTTGGGTCCTAGGCCGGAACAAAACGGTCCGGGAAGCGGGGCCAGGTGGGATAAATGGCACCCAGTGCGGAGCCGGGGGTGGATATGAGGGCGGTGCTGGTGGCGCTGCACCTCGTGTTGCCGGAGCCAGCGGCGTAAGATCCTGTGGCGCTGGAGCTGGTGGCAGAGCCGCCGGGCCAGCAGGATCAGGACACGGGACCGCGGGCCCGAAGGCGCACCGTTGGAGCCCGGGGCCTAAAAAGGCAGACCATGGCAGCAAGAAACTCTTGCATCTGTTCGGGAGTCGCAGACGGACCCGGGTATAGTGGGTAGACCGCAGGACTCCCTGGCTCCAGAAGAGCCGCAGGGGCGGAGCCCCGGTCCCCCTTGTCCGCCTCCGGGGAGCGAAGGGCAGTCTTCGGAGAGCGAACACGCTTCTTCAGCTTCTTTTTATGGCGTTGCTTATCGGAATCCGAAGGCAAAGACTTGGAGCCCTAGGAGCGACTGCTCCGGTCCCGCAAGCGATCCCGGGAACGGCCCCTAGACCTGGAGCGGCGGTGAGAGAAATTCCGGACCTCCAGCAATTTCCGGACCCGCTCCTGCAAGGCCTTGGGGCTATGGCACGACAGTCTTGTGAGTCCCGGGAGTCGTGGTCGGTCTCCAGGCAGTAGAGGCACACATCGTGAGGGTCCACCACCGACTTGTTCTGGCGGCATGACCCGCAAGACTTGAAGCCGGGCATCCCAACGTGCACCAGGAGCAAAGAGGGGAGACAAAAGTCTCAAAAAAGTAGTCAAAAAGTGACTAAGGTATGTGCTCAATCCGGATCTGCGCTTTCTGGAGCAGAAAAATAAAGAACTGACGTCAGCACGCATGGGTGGCGCCTAAGTACCCTCCGCGAAGTCATCTCGGAGCGGACGACGCCAGTGGCATGGCATGGCTCCTTACTAGATATGAAAGCTCAAGGATGTTGTGAGAAACTGAAAAGTAGTGAATCAAGACGGATAATAGTAACTATGCCAAGCAATATTGATTTTATTTCTTTAAAGCTCAAGGCACAAGAAGCCGAGACAGCAAGCATGAAACAGGCAAAAAAGATGGTACCGTGCAGGAAGCCAAGCGAGAAATAGGAGTTTAGCCTGGGAGCTGGGTAATCAGTGTGGCTCGTAAAAATGTATTAAGATGCAGATGATATCTGTTGTTTAATCAAAGCACGACGCATCAATCTACAACTGAATACTATGGGTGTAGATTAGGAGTTGACTAGGACTTGAGCACAATTGACAATTACACTGAGAGAACTGAGTGATATAGGAAAATGCTTCCAATGCATCCCAAATGCCTCCAACACAAACTGCTACAACAATCCAACATTTGATAAACTCGTAAGTGCACTGTCCCTCAACCCAGGGGTTAGGTAATACTGTGACAATTTCATAGAGTATATGTTCTAGTGGTACCCAGGGTGGCCTTCCCTACTAATGTACATAACACTATATACAGATCAATAAGCCAAAAGATCAGATTAAACTCAGTAACTTGGGAATCTTGCCCAGAATGGGCTGTGCACACTGCTGAATCCTCTGCAATAGAATTTGTCACCTTTTCATTAGCAACCAACTACAAGAGAAAAGATCACAGTCGGCATAACCAATTCTCAGCCTAGGCTAGTGCTGTTAGGTAGATGTACTTTCCGTCTGATGCATCTAAGGAAAGACGCAATGCAGAGATGGGCTCTTAGTGTTATAGGACTCAGCGGTACGATCTATATATATAAAAATGAAAGTATGTCTGTTTGTCCTTTATGCAATTCTACACCATTCAACCTATCGGCATGAAACTTTGGGAAGTTGTTGAGTTGTTGAGTAATCTCCCGCAAAGGTTTCTGGCAAAAAAAAAAAGAAAAAAAAATGTGTTGAATATCGGCCCCCCGGCACCCCAGGGCCCTCATAATCTTTCCAATAATGAACGTTTACAGTTTACGGTGCGACTCGCTTTTGCAATGACCATCAACAAAGCACAAGGACAATCGCTGCAAGTGTGTGAACTAGATTTGGAGAATTCGTGCTTCTCACATGGACAACTGTATGTGGCCAGCTCACGCGTCGGAAAACCTTCTGATTTATTTGTGTACGCAACAGACGGAAAAACAAACAATACTGTGAATCCACAAGCACTCGAATAAATAAGCAGAATTAAAACAACAGTTTAAAATGTTTTCCATATTAAAATGAATAAGTTTCAATAAAAATGACACAATGTAAATTGAATGTTATCATAACAAGTTTCCTTAAATTTCCTTTCTTCTTAGATTGCAGTAACGCGCGACGGGTAAGCTAGTACTGTAATAAAGTAATGCATGCAATTATCCATTTACGTCATGTGAAGTGAGCACCAGACCTAGATCACTGCTGGTCAACTTCCTCAAATTCTCTTTGTGGCACAAAGCAGAACAAACCTGTTAAAATTGGCGATCATGTTTGGACTTGGAAAGCGCACTGGACAATTTGGCTGTTAAAAGTTTGTGGAGTTTCAATCCTTCTTCAGAAAGCAGCTAATCTGAAAACAGCCTGAGATGTGACGTCTGTGTCTGTAGGACTGTTTCTGAAGCAAATGAATAGCAACACCCTCCAAAACAGAACCAAAGAGAACTTGAATTCATGTTCGGACATTAGGGATGCAAAACGACTGAGTCAGCAATTACTGAGCTGTTGCAAATCATTCAAGAAAGCCTGTACTCATGTTTGCCACTAGTGAGTGATTCTTCTGGACACATACAGGGAATAAGGCGGCTCTGTTAGGGCAGGGAAGTAGGGTTAATGCCGCATGTAATCTAAAAGGGGCGCAAATTGTCTTTTTTATTAAACTATTTGGAAAGTTCTATAACACATGTCATTTAAGCTTAAGATACTACCAGGAGAGTAAATGCCAGTGGGATCTACCATCCTCGAGATTTCTACAGTTAGGTCTGATATTTCATGCCCACAGATGAGACGTTGTACAAGTCAAGTATTAGCCAAAAACAGCAAGTAACCAGAAAACAGAATTTAGAAGCGCAAGGATGACTAAAAGATATATAAAAGGTATACAGAATGAAATGAAAAGAGCCTTGGGACACCTGCCTTGACACTGAAGTGCGTTTCTTGTCAAGCGTATGTGCACATGATTAGGGAAAAATAACACAGCTTACTTAATAAACATTACACATAGGGTCAGGGCTCATCAAATTGTTTCTTTCAAAGTAACACTAACTTTTTTTGTTTTAAACACAAACAACTGTTTAATTGTAGAAAGAAACATGAATAACATATAGGAAATGGCATATACACCAGCGGTAGCTTAGCTGACTAATAACGAAGGATTACCTCCTGAAACCCCAGACATCACCGTAAGTGCTGCCATCGATTTTGTACCAATGTAATGGCTTTTCACAAGGTATCGGCCTAATTCCAAAACAGAATCAAACTGTTGGCTTAAAACTTTCTGGGCCCATTCGCACACAAGTCGGCAGGCAGCAGAAACAACTTCCTCGTCGGCACTCTGAAGATGTGCTGAAGGCTCCATGCCATCCAACTGAAAGAGAAGAAAATACCTGCTCAGATGACAAAAGAAGCAACGCATGAGTACCAAAAACATTTTTTTTTGAGTGATTTACTTTGTTTAATAGTTTAGACACCAATCAGTAGGATATAAAACTAACAATTGCAGTGCAATTAATTCCCAAAGATACAATCCTGTGTTCTGGCATGGTGGGGGCTACAACCAATTAAATTTCAGCCACCGACACTTATCCAAATACAATTTGCAGGAGATGGCGAATGGGTCTGTTGAAATTAGAACTTCTACTATAAAAGCTTTAGCCCTCTGTTGCTTCCCAGCATAAAGTTCATAGCCATGACTTTAGAATGTATATTTCAATCAATATCTTAAAACATACTTTTCTTTTTCTGACACGTTAGATGTCATTAACCAATTCAAACGGGTTACCACTTCGGTAAATCCATTCAGGCAATGCAGATACAGGTTGAGTTGCAAATAGACAGCCACTGGGCCTTCCAACTAACTCCGACATCTCTGTGGTAAGAAAAGCACTTGTTACAGCCGGTTATATCATGGTCCTCAAAAGGATTCAAATTGTGCAAATTGTCCCACCACAGGTAAAGAAAATTTTCAGCAATTAACTTGAACCATGGAGTGATCTGGACTTCACCATATTTTTCTTTTTCAAATAGCTCCTGGAGCTCTTCCTTTGTCACATAGCAGTGGCTCTTTATTTTGTTGGGATCAGGATATAGTGTTACATTTTTTTGAACAAACAGTATATAATCTATTTCATGTTCACCCCAAATACCACCGACTGCGCCTTATAGTGAATTTTCGTCAGGTAGTGAAGTTCTTCAGGTGTCACCAGTTCCATAGGTATTCCCTATTCTGCTTTCAAACGCCGCTGTGCTGCACGTCTGACCCCTATGGTTTTCCTGTTTAACACTGAAAATAAACTATTGCTGCAACAAAGGTTGTTTCGCCAATACCTGTTGCAGTCACCCACTACATAATCCAGAAGAGTTGGAGGTGCCCAGTGCCAAAAAAGAATCTTCATTTAACAAAATGTGCGTTTCAGAAAACTACTCAGAGTGCCTGTGATCGTCCACAGGATCATTCAAGTGTACTACACAGACCTGGGAAGAGTTGCTTGTGAGTGCACACTGTTTACCATCAAAGTTTGGGTCGCTGTTTGGTGGTTTTGGTGCGCAAGCAGGATATGATACCTTAAGCTTGGGATCACCTAGGCGAATAGTAAACCACAAATCAATTTCGATCTGGGTCTCCTGGTGCACAGCGAGTTATACACAATGGTACGTTCATCTATTAATCATCCATTTCTAACAACAGGTTAATCACAAAGAAGTAGGCATGTTAGTAAATCATGTAATCTTTACTTTTTTTATTCATTTATCATCGGGTGGATTTCTTTATATCCCAAAAGTTGCTCTTTTCCCCCAATACATGTCTGGGTTGACCCATCATTAGGGGGCTTAGGTTAGTTAAAGTAAAAGCAGTTCTTTGGATGAGGGCGATTGCCGCTGGGCAGGGCAGTTATAGGCACATAAGTCTGGAAATCCAGAATTTTATGAAACTATTTAGGTTATGTTTCTCATGCTGTGTAGGTTTTCCAAAACATTCTATATCATCTGCTGCTAATTATGAAATTTATAATCTGTTTAAAAACTCTTCCACTTTTTTCTGGGCCCAATGTCATTATTTGGATAAATTTCTAAGCAGAAATACGTAACACTTGATTTACGGACTACAAAAAAGTATAAACTTGCTATTGAACAATTTCATGCCTTACACAGTCCTACGTCTCTCTAGCTGTCTCCAGCTGCAAGGCAACAGTTTTTTAAAAATCTATCCTACTGCACAAAGCAACTATCTTTTTGGGGAAGAAATATTACTGAGCCTTGTTGTGATAAATTATATCTAGCTTTAGGTTTGTTTTGTAAGCTATGAGAGTGCGGCTTGCATATTGACTTCTATTATTTGAGAAGGGTCTGTAGAGAAAAATAATGTGCATTTTTCTTATTCTTTGCACAGGATTTTGCTACTAACTTTACTTTATATGTTCATATCATATTAATAACGTACAACGTGGTAACTCGGGATAACATGGTCTATGTTCAACCACTTGAAAGGAGTCTTTTCTGCTTTTTTGTTAAATATTATGAGGAGCCTTTACTCTTATTGCAGATAGTAGATTGCAACAGAGGAGTCTTAAACAAGAACTCTCTAAATTACTAGCTATAGAGAACCTGAGTTGACCTAAGTAATAAGTATAACCATTTTATGACAGGTTGATGAGCCACCAAAGGTCATTTGTCAAGGAATACCCATTCGACTCAAATTACTGAGATGACAAGTGATCCAAAGCCGAATTAAATTCCCCAGCAATGCATCTAGTATTAATCTCACAATCTCACAAACCACTTCGCTTTTATGTATGTGATGTTTGTATGGGCAGTGGAGCACAAAAACAAAAGATGGTAGCTGGTTTGTGGACTCTTATTGCATCAGGATGAAGTGTTCTTTATAGATGTGCAACTTCAAATCTTAACTGAATATGAGCAGGGTTGGGGCAGTCCTGATGGATATAGGGAAGTTGTTACAGTATGTATGTTACAACTTCCCCATACATTCTCAACATTTGTAATAACCCCAAAAACCTTTTTAAAGGCAAGCTTTGCTTCTTTATTTAGAAGAGAAAAACACATCTGTAATAAAAACAGAGAAAATGTCCTAAAATGTTAACCAAACAGACATCATGGCTACAATATGAATTCTAACAAATCACTGATGCTCTGCAGCTAAACATACCATAATTCCACCCTATTTACTGAGCCGACATTCATAGGTCACCAATAACACCAATGACATCAACGACCCAACGCAGGATATAATTGAATTAAATGCACGCTACTGGCGTTGGTTGAAAGTTATAACTCATTCTGAACCCAACGCTAAATCTTTGTTTTAGCCTTACGAGGTGAATACATTTGATACCATTACACTGGCAAGTAGTAGGATAAAGTTACCTTTATGCTGGCTCTGTTACTTAAGTTCATGTGCTGTTTGTCAAACTTGTGGGTATTTTACAACTTACTGGTGGAACTATTGACACAGATTAACTCAGACTTTGCAGGCCCACGTGCACTTCATGTACGGTAGGACCTTTCCTGCCCATATACATGAACTCACTAGTTCACTTCTTGGCCAATCAGTGTGTTCTTTTTTTTTTATCAGTGCTGAGGAGTCAGCGAGAAGGTGTGATAATGAGAAGGAGATTAACAGCCAGATTCATGAAGCTGAATTGCGCTCGCAAAGGGCCAGATTCTGAGAATCTGGCCCTTTGCGAACGCAATTTTTGCATTTGGGATTCATCATCCCAAATGCAAAAATCGGTAAATGCGATTTCGCTAAATTGCGAGGAATTACATTTAAGGAATCTCATTTGAGATTCCTTAAATACAATTCATTAACCATTTATAAATTGCGAATTCACAATTTCGGGCCGCTATTTACCACGAGGTCAAACCTCGTGGTAAATAGCGAAAACTTAGAAAAATGCTTTTAAATGCATTTTTCTAAGTTGCATGTTGCACACACACATGTCCTTTGGACATGTGTGTGCGCAACACCAATGTGGATTACATTTCAGGGGTGCTACAGGGTGTCCTTTGGACACCCCTAGCACCCTTGAAATCGCATCCTTATTTGCGATTAGCAATTTGCTAATCGCAAATAAGGAATGTGTAGGAATCACATTTTATTTTGCGATTCCTACATGAATCCCGTTTTGCGAGTCTGTAATAGCGATTCCTTATGAATCGCTATTAAAGACTCGCAAAACGATCTTTGATGAATCTGGCAGTTAGTTCCAAGATGAAGAGTCAGCACAAAAAAAAGTATCTCGTCACTTAAATTCATAATTGTTTTGAAGGCTAAAACTCTTCTGCATCACCCTGCTCTGTGTTATTTCTCTATCCAGTGGTTGGGTCTCGAACTATCTTCAAAATGTACAAATAAACAATCTTTTATTTAGGGCTTTGAAGGTCGATGGAGACATTGCTCTATGACAATACTGACCACAATGCATAACCACCATCTTTAGATAATTTTTCCTTTCGTAAACCGTGAATCTGTTTTAAACAGGCCCTGGTTTTCTTCTTGCAATACCGTTCTGCCACAGGAAGGTGGGAGAGAAAATGTGAACTTTTTCGAGTTAAGTAACCTATTTTTGCAATATGAAGCTAATTTACATTTCCGTGCTGAGCAATGGTTCTATAGCAGTTTGAGAAGGTGGAGGTTTAGATGCCAGAGAAGTAGCAAACCGTTGATTTAGTACTGTCTGTCCTACTTGAACCTCCTTTCTTCCCAGAATGTCTCCGAAATAACGTTTAGTAAAAATTTAGTAAAGGTATGTACAAAGAAATGGCTAGGTGGATGTAGCACATGCGTTTCGTTGGACACAGCTTAAATGAGTAATGAAGCTCGCTTCTTTTTTGCAAAGTGTGCCTTGGGCATTTGATCTATGCTTGTACCTGCTAATGAGTAAAAATGTGACCATTTTCACATGAGCTAAGACCCCTTTAAAACAACTTTATGACTGCTCTGTGATGACTCCGTTAAAACTATTTTGGCTGATAAACAGGGACTTTGGAATAAAAACAGACTTGCTTTGGAAATTTGACAGACTTTGGAATGAACTTAAGATGTGAATATTTATAAATGTGGATTTTATATTGGTGATGCGGATCGTTATTTCCAATGTTTATGAAGGTTGTCTTTAATGCTACGTGCTTTAAATTTGCCTTATGCATAGAGACAACATTGGTTTGCTGGGAACAGTATTCAAACTCCAAGTCGGGGCTGGTGATCAGCGAGGTGGATACAGGTTTTTACCCCTTCAAAAAGACTGGCATTTGAAAGACTGAAGCCATATTTGTTCATTTAGTCTATGCCACAATAGCAGTTAGATGACACCTTCGTGAAGCGTAATTCAGTTTAGCTTTGAATACATACATACAGTAACATATGACTTGGGAAACCACACAAACACTTATCTCCTCGTGGTCGCCTCCGTCTCTCCACTGTTGTTGCTGACAAATCCTGTAAGAACACAGGCTCCCCTAAGCAAATCACAATGTTGCAATGCAGCGCTGTGATTGGTCTGAGCGCAGTGGTTCGGCGCTCAGATATGGGACAGCGAACCTGTACATGTTCCCCACCAAGATGTGGATTACAGCCTGGTGGGGAACATGCAAGGTGCCAATGACTGATAGGCAGGGCCAAGATGGCCGGCCTAACCGTCATGCGCACTTAAAGTGTGCATGAACCCCTCCTCCCTACACCTGCCTCGCCCCACCCGAACCTAGCCCCCGTAGCGAAGAAAAATAAAATGATCATATCAAGGTTATCATTTTATTATTATGTTTTCATACTCTGAGAGCAGTCAGGCGACGTTCTTCCGCCTTAGCAGAGGAGCCGCCCCTGCTCAGCACTGATTCTGAGCACGAGCATGACAGTAGATTTGCCTTCCCTGCTAGATGTTGTGCACCCATGTAAATATGACAGTGGATAAGACTTCACCGATGTATGTGTTTCGATATAAAACATAATGGCCATATAACTTATTAGTTTTCATACCATTTTCTCCATTTCCAAAATTTTTCACTTCTATGCAGACTTTGTTTTACAGCCGCTCCTGTGGTACAATAACTCAGGCATTTCAGTTTCTCCACCTTTACACCTCAACCTATACTTAAATACATCTGGTGTCCCTTTGATCACGTTTTCCTGTGTATACAATTTTACTGTCTTTTTTTTCCTATAGCTGACCAAATTCGCTTCTTCCAGTCCCTCACTTGTGATCACGGACTTGCCAATCATTCAAATATTGATCTAATTTGCACCCAAGCATGTGGAATGCGGTGAATACATCATACCAATCATGTTCTCAACAAATTAATCACAGCTCGCTTGGTAGTGAGAAAGACTTCATCAAATTGCAAGTAAACGCCAACTAACATCAGTATGTCAACACTATCTTGGCATTGGGGAAATTAATGCACAAGTTACTTACCTTAGGTAACAATATATCTGTAAGAAACAGTAGTTAGTATTAGATTCCTTACCTTAGAATATCCTCAGGCGTCAGACTGGATCCTGAAAATTTTGCGTAGCAGTACTCCTGCGCGTCGGTAGGAGTCGTCTGCGGCTCCGCGTCCGTCATCGGCACCAGGATGACGCTGTCGGAGTACTTAGACGCCGTCCTCGCACGCTGACGTCAGTTCTTATACACAGCTTTTCCGCGCCAGAAACGCAGAGCCATGATAAAAACCCAACACTGGTGCCATGAAACTAGGGCACTCAAAGGGATGACCTTAACCCTAGATATCAGTTCGCAGAACGGGGAAGATGGGTGGGGCAGTAAGGAATCTAATACTAACTACTGTTTCTTAAAGATATATTGTTACCGAAGGTGAGTAACTTGTGCATCTGAAAGAAACAGGTTAGTATTAGATTTCTTACCTTAGAATAGATACCCCACCAATACCAACCCCGGTGGTGGGTCTGCGAACCAATGATCACACCAGAAAGTCCTGGAGAACGGAACGGCCGAAAAAGGCACCCCTCCGGACTTGGCTGTCCAGGCAGTAGTGTCTAGCAAACGTGTGCAGCGAGGCCCATGTAGCTGCCTGACAGATGTCCTGCAAAGGGACTCCCTGACACATGGCAGTAGTAGCCGCCGTGGCCCGAGTGGAATGGGCACACAGCCCCACAGGAGGCTCCTTTTTAGCCAGAGAATAACAAGCCTTAATGCACAAGATGACCCATCAGGAAATGGTCCGTTTGTGCACCGCCCGTCCCTTCTTAGCGCCCACGTAACCAACAAAGAGTTGGTCATCCATCCGGAACTGGCGTGTGCGATCCAGATAGTATGAGAGCGCTCGTTTTGGGTGAAGACGGTGGAGCCTTTCTTCCTCTTTCGAGGGATGCGGAGGCGGAAAGAAGGTGGGCAAGGTGATGGACTGCCCGATGTGGAAGGCTGTGACTACCTTGGGTAGAAAAGAGGGTCGCGCCCGCAACACAACTTTGTCAGGATGGAAAGAAAGGAAAGGAGGTTTAGAAGAAAGAGCCTGGAGCTCACTCACTCTCCTGGCAGAGGTGATGGCAACCAGGAAAGCAGTCTCAAGAGTAAGGAGACGAAGAGGACAGTTATGCAGTGGCTCGAAGGGTAAGTCAGAACAAGGTTCAGGTCCCACTGAGGCATCACGAAAGGAACAGGGGGGGAACATATGAGTGATGCCCTTCAAGAACCTATTTACAACTGGGGACTTGAACAAAGAGGGCTGATCGGGGAGCCTTAAGAAGGCAGAAATGGCAGAGAGGTAGCCCTTGATAATGCCCAGAGAAGAGCCCTGCTGGGCAAGAGAAAGAAGAAAGAGGAGAACCTCAGAAAGGGGGGCAGAGAGTGGGTCCACAACCTTTGCTGTGCACCATGCCACAAATTTGTTCCACCTGCAGACGTATACCGATTTTGTGGAGGGACGCCTGGCTGCCAGATTCACATCACAGACTTCAGGAGGCAAGTCAAATGGCCTCAACTGTAGCCGCTCAATCTCCACGCATGGAGGTGGAGGCTGGACAGGTTCGGGTGGAGGACCGTCCCCTGCTGCTCGACAGAAAGTCCACCTGAAGAGGAAGACGAATCGGGGGATCCACTGACATGCTGAGAAGCTCAGGATACCAGTATCTTCGTGCCCAGTCCGGAGCCACAAGGATGACTTGGGCCCGGTCGCGCCTGATTTTCTTCAGCACTCTGGGCATAAGTGGTACAGGCAGAAAGGCGTACAACAGACTGCAACTCCACTCACGATGAAAAGCATCTCCGAGCGAGCGCCGCCTTGGAAATTCCAACGCGCAGAACTGATGACATTGCGCGTTCTCTTCTGTGGCGAATAGATCTAACCAAGGCTCTCCCCACTGCTGAAAGAGACCTTGTGCCACGTCCGAGTTCAGAACCCATTCGTGATCCATCATGCACCGACGGCTGAGGGCGTCCACCCTGGCGTTCAGGGAACCTGCTAGGTGTTGAACCACCAGGGTCACGCCCTGATGTTCCTGGCATAGGGTCCATGACCCCACCCTGCCCTGTTTGTTGGAGTACCACATGGCGGTGGTGTTGTCCGTGAACAACTGCACTACACTCCCCCGGACAGAGGGGAGGAATGCCTTCAGTGCAAGCCGGATCGCCCGTAGCTCCAGAAGGTTGATATGGAGCCGGGACTCCGCTGGAGACCAAAGGCCTCTGATCTCCGCCTTTCCCATGTGGCCTCCCCCCCCAGCCCTGGAAGGACGCGTCCGTCACAACTACGTGCTCCGATTGGGGTAGGGAGAGGGATCTGACGCTGACCCAATCGCGGTCCATGAGCCACCACTGCAACTGTCTTGCAGTGCCCTCCGAGATCAAGACATGGTCGGACAAGTTGCCCTGATGCTGGGCCCACTGACAGCCCGCATCTCCCACCTGGCGTGATGCACCAGAAGGATGCAGGAGGCCAACAGCCCCAGAAGCCGCTGCGTCAACCTGACCGAGACTCTGGATAACGGCTGAAAGAGCGGAATCAGAGCCTGAATATCCTGAACCCGCTGTTCGGGAGGATAAACACGAAACTGCGCCGAGTCTAGAACCGCTCCGATGAAGAGGAGCTTCTGAGAGGGACACAAGTGCGACTTTGGCACATTGATGGAAAACCCCAGCAGGTGCAGGAGGTCGGCCGTAGTCTGGAGGTGGCTGACGACTGTCTGGGGCGAGCCCGCCTTCAACAACCAGTCGTCGAGATAGGGGAAGACTGACACCCCTAATCTGCGCAGATGAGCTGCGACCACCGCCATCACTTTAGTGAACACCCGAGGGACGCTGGTAAGGCCGAAGGGGAGCACGGTAAATTTAAAGTGCTCGTGGCCTACCGTGAACCGCAGGTAGCGCCGGTGGGCCGGCAGGACGGGGATGTGAAAATATGCGTCCTGCAAGTCCAACGATACCATCCAGTCTTCTGGGTCTAGGGCAGCTAAGACCTGAGACAAAGTCAGCTTCTTGAACTTCTCCTTCCGGAGGAAGCCGTTGACGTTCCGTAGGTCCAAGATAGGGCGTAGATCCCTTTGCCCTTCTTGGGAACCAGAAAGTAGTGGGAGTAACAACCACACCCTACTTCTGGACCAGGAACGCGCTCGATGGCCCCCTAGGCCAAGAGGGCCGTAACTTCCTCTTGCAGAAGTTGCAAGTGATCCCACGACATGCGGTGGTACTGCGGTGGCATGGCTGGAGGGGTCGCCTCGAAGGGGAGGGAGTAGCCCCTTCGGACGATTTGCAGCACCCACCTGTGATGGAGCACCAGTGGAGGAGGTGATGGCGAACCCTGTCCCCCACTGAAAGCTTGGATTAGGAAGGTTGTGAGGTGGATGCTGCAGGGGTGGATGTGGACTGGCCGCGCCGTTGTCCCCTGTAACAACCGCAACGGTAACCATGCCCGCCGCCGCACTGAATGGTAGTCTGCGGCCCGTGGCTGGCAGGACGTGTGGGAGCGCCCCTACTGTGGCCACCAAAGGAGCGCTGGGCAGAAGTTTGCTGACATGGGCCGACAGGCCCAAGGACTTGGCCGTAGCCCTGGAGTCCTTAAAGCGTTCCAGCACACTATCCGCCTTGCCACCGAAGAGGTGGCTGCCATCGAACGGCATGTCCATAACAGTGTTCTGGACATCGGCCGAGAAGTTGGCGAACCTCAGCCAGGCGTGGCGGCGAACCGCCACAGACGTGGAAATCGCTCTTCCCAGCAAGTCCGTGGTATCCAGTCCACATCGTATCGAATACCGTGCTGCGTCTCTTCCCTCCGCGAGGGTTTGAGCGACCTTCACCCAGGCTCCCTCCGGGCACTCAGGCAGCACTTCCATGACCGTATCCCACAGAGAGTGGGTGTAACGGCCCAAGAGGCATGCAGTGTTGACCGACTGCAATCCCAAACTAAGGAAGGAGAACATCTTCTTTGCAAATTGTTCATACCTCTTGGATTCCCGATCTGGTGGTGCAGTCGGGAATGCGGATTGGGAAGTAGAGGCCTGGATAACCAGGCTCTCGGGGTGGGGTGGGTGGACAAGAAACTAGGGTCGCCTGGAGCAGGGCGGTGGCGCCTAACGACGTTCCCAATCTACAGGGCGACCTGTAGCGGGCCTGGACCAGGTGCCCAAAAGGACGTCTGTGAGAGCCTCATTAAACGGCAGTAGAGGCGCTGGGGAGCTTACCTGCGGTTTAAGGACCTCTGTGAGGATGTTAGACCTCACCTTTGCGACGGGGAGCTCAAGAGCCAAGGCCTTGGCCGCCCTAGTCAGCACCACACTATAAGCAGCCCCCTCCTCCGTAGCCACGGTAGGAGGGGAGACAAAACCAGTGTCTGGGGAGGTATCCAGGCCACTGGCTTCACCTAGTTCCTGTGTCCAGGCCTGAAATGACTGGCACTCACGTGCCAGAGGGTCCTCAGACCCCCCCACCCCCAGTCTCCCTCGTCGTCCATGTCCTGAAATTCAGGTGTAAAGGATGAACCCAGATCATCGAAGAATTCCTCTTTGGCCGGCCCCGAATGCGGCGTCGAGCGACGGTGCTCCGATGCCGGATCCGGACCGAGGGGTGGACCAGGGTCAGCGTCGTACGGGGACGACGCCAGGGATGACACCCTAGGGGCTGACGCTGGCGGGATCATACGGTTGACCAGCGGCGACCCGGATCCGGAATCGGTTCCAGCGGTATCTTGCGGTGCCGGGACCGAAGTCGCAGACGGCGCAGGGGCCGAAGCACCCGACGGCGCCGGGAACGAAGCACCCGGCCCGCTTAGGCTCCAAGTCAGGGCCGCTTGACCTGAAGGCGCAGGGGAACCCGAAGGAAGGCTTCGATCTACTCCGGCGTCGCATTCTGCCCAGGGACCGGCGTGTATGGAGCAGGCCGCGACGCCTGCGTCTCCGGCAGAGCTGCGTGGGCGGTGTCACCCGAACCCCCGGCCGCATCGAGCGAGCGTCGGGTGGAGTCAGAAGAGCGATGTAGCCTCTTCGACTTCTTGTGCTTCTTACCTGAGGACTTGGAGCCAGACGAGTGGTGTCGACTCGCCGAGCTGTGATGACTCCGGCCCCGCGACCAGTCCCTCGACCTCCTTCCGGACCAGGACCTCGAACGGCGCGTGGCCGACTGCCGGAGCCCGAGGCGCTTACTGGACTGCTCTCGCCTAGCCTTCGACGTCAAGGGCCGACAGTCGGGGCAAGACTTGTCATCATGGTCAGGCCCCAGGCAAGAAGTTCAATGTAACGGACGTAGAACCCCCATTCCCGGGGAGACTACAGACCCTGACTGTCACAGCCGCACCAACAAGACTGCCGGCTGGTTCACGAACAGACACCAGAGAACCGAGCAGCCCACAAGAACGCCATGCGCCAACATCATCACCTCATCAGAGCTGCCATAAAGACCTCCTTCAAGGACCGCCTTGACAACAAAGCACACAACAGCAAAGAGATCTTCAACATTGTGAAGGAACTCTCTAACCCCAGTACCAGGACCAACGACATCCCACCCTCGCAAGACCTGTGACTCCCTGGCCTCCTTCTTCCACTGCAAAACCACAGATATCCACAACAGCTTCGAGAACCAGGCCTCCACTACAGCCAACACCTCTGACCCTACGGCCTCCACCCACGGCGACCCCCTTCTCACCTGGCCCTACATCAACGACGACGACACCATCAAAACCATGAGCAGCACCATCCACTCCGGCTCCACATCAGACCCGTGCCCCACCACATCTTCAACAAAGTCAGCACCACCATCGCACCCCACCTCTGCAAAGCCATCAACATCTCCCTCGAGATCGCGACCTTCGTGGAGAGCTGGAAGCATGCGGAGATCAATGCCCTGCTCAAGAAGCCCAAAGCAGACCCCAAGGACCTCAAGAACTTCCGGCCCATCTCCATGCTCCCGTTCCCAGCGAAGGTCATCGAGAAAACTGTCAACAAACAGCTGACCCGCCACCTAGTGGAGAACAACATCCTGGACCCGTCCCAGTTTGGTTTCCGCAGCAATCACAGCACCGAAACTGCCCTCATCCCTGCCAACGATTACATCAGAGCCCTGCTGCACAACGGCGAGATCACAGCCCTCATCCTCCTGGACCTATCAGCTGCCTTCGACACTGTCTGCCACAGCACGCTATGCTTCTGCCTCCAGGAATCTGAGGTGAAGCACTGGACTGAACTATCTCCTTTCTCTCCGGCAGAACACAGAGCGTCCGCCTCCCTCCCTTCCGATCGAAAGCCACCAAGATCATCTGCGGCCTACCCCAAGGATCCTCCCTCAGCCCGACGCTGTTCAACATCTATATGGCCCCACTCGCCCACGTCACCAGACTGCACAACCTCAACATCATCTCCTACGCCGACGACACAAAACTGATCCGCTCATTCACCAAGGACCCTCTCATCGCCAAAACCAACCTCCACGAAGGAAATTACCATCAATGGGCCACTCTGGGGAGAGTGAGGCCCACCCCTTAAAAGCTAAGGAAGTGGAAGATGTGATAAAATCTTTAGTGCCAAACAAAGCAGCAGGCCCAGACGGGCTACCGGGGGATCTGCTCTGCCTTAATCACAAAGAATGGGGGAGGCTTATCTCATCCTTACTTAATGCTACCTTTCATGGTGCGGCAATTCCAGATTCTTGGAAGGGGGCTGAGGTCATCCCGATCTTTAAAAAGGGGTGTCGGGACGACTCAGCCAATTATCGCCCTATAAGCCTAATAGATTCTACCCAGAAGGTAGCTGGAAAGGTGGTTCTTGGGAGAGTGCTCCAGTGGGAGGATGAGAAAAAAATCCTCTCGGATCTCCATGGTCCCTGTGCCCGACCTAAAGGTCGGGCACAGGGACCATTGAGCAGGTTTTCAGATTAATGTTCATATAATGGAAGGTGGTCGTACTAGGCAAAGGCAGGCATTAACTCGCTTTTATTGACCTAAATACTGCCTTTGACCTGGTGCCCCGGGATCGCCTATGGGGGGTACTATCTGAGTTAGGGATGCCTGCATATATTTTGGCTTTACTGGTGGAATTGCATACTGGAAACTTTGCCCAGGTGAGGTGGGGTACTCAGGGCCAGAAGACCACTAAAATTCCAGTGAATAGGGGTGTCCGCCAGGGATGTGTCCTTGCCCCCACTCTGTTTTCACTTTATGTGAACGGAGTGGTGGAGCACCTCTTGAAAAAGCCATCTGACGCACCCTCCCTGGCGGGCAAGAGAATACCCACTCTCCTATTCGCTGATGACACCCTCCTCATCTCTAAGTCCCCTGTGGGAATACAGAGCCTGGATAGTTTCCAGTCTTTTTGTACCAGTAGGGGGCTTAAAATCAATACTGATAAGACAAAATATTTGGTATTGAATCCACCCAAAAAGCTTGGACGCCCACCACTATTGAACCTTGAGCCCCTAGAAAGGGTCAAGGAATTTGACTATTTGGGCATCCGCATATCTGATACCATGCAGTGGAGCCCTCATCTCCGGAAAATGTTGTTGAGCCACAAAAGGGTTGTGGGGGTACTTCTTAAAGAGCAGCACTCATCCTCATTTAAACCAATTGCCCCAGTGCTAGACATCTACAAGGCAAGAGGAGTTAGCGCAGCACTTTATGGGGCAGGACTCTGGGGATCAAACAACATTGACCATCTGTTCAGATCCAGGAATACATTTTTGAAGGATTTGATGTCCCTCCCTCAGAGTACCCCGACGTTGTCCCTGTTACTTGATATGGGTTGCCGTTCAATTAAAGACCAGGCCCAGCTCCGCCCGCTATTACTATGGGCTCGTCTGTGAGGTGTTCCCGAACTTGCTAGTTATGCGGAAGGGCTGCTAGAAATATTGTTGATGCCTGGCTGGTCCAAAATAGGGTGGCTCAAAGACGTCAAATCTTTGCTTGGTGAATTCGGGCTTGGGGATTCTTGGGTATCTAGATCTGCTCCCCCCAAAGCTGTCCTCAAGACTACCTACTGGCGGTGGTCGCATGGGCTGGTGGGGCAGATTGACGGCGGAGACTCCTCTGTGGAGAAATGGTCGGCTCCCCGCGTTGGCCTAGCTGGAGGGGTTTGGCGGATGGGATTCTATAGGAATCTCTTCGCTGGGAGATGTTGTGTCCGGCGTAGCCCTCAAATTGTTCCAGGAGCTTAGAGACGAGTTCCATATGCCTAATACCCAATTTTTCAAATACCTGCAGTTCCGCCACGCGCTTGAGTCCAGTTTGGTGGGCCTGGAGTCGATACCGGAGTTCAGCCCCCTGGAAGCGAAAGTTTTCATGGGAGATCTTGGAGAAAAGAAGGTGTCACGGATTTATCAGACCCTTGTCATCCATTGTTCCTCTACTAGATGAGGACAACTGGAGGGAGGCCTTGGAGTCTCCGCGAGGGACTGCTATCGCTTTGCGTCTCAGACTAGTCCAATTTAAATATCTACATAGGGCTTATTACACGAGGGAGCGACTGTGGAAGGCAGGCTTGATTGGATCCCCGGAGTGTTTGCGATGCGGAGCTGAGATGGGTACCCTGCTGCATACTGTATGGTCGTGTGTTGGCTTGACAAGGTTCTGGAGGGGTGTATGGGGATGTTTGTCGGAGGTGCTGGGGTGGGATCTTCCCCGTACTCATCGACTGGGCCTTCTACATGTGCTGGAGGGCATGGGGGGGAATACCTACAAGCGCCACCTCATATTGCTGGGTCTTGTCGTGGCCAAACGGAATTTGGCGCAAGCATGGAAGAGTGATCGTGAGCCCCCCGTTGAGCGCGTGAAAGGCAGGGATGGATTATTTTATGGGGCTAGAGCGCCCTGTGTTTGAGGCCAGAGGATGCCCCCGGAAAAATTATAGAATTTGGAAGCGGTGGGCGGACTATAGGGGCTTAATTCTGGTACCTCCAGTGGAACCGGACGATGGTCTAGATTTGGAAGATGGAGTTCAGGCCTGAGGGGGCGCATGTTTCCTGGTTCGGCACAAACTATTACTAGAGGCTTACTGGGATCACGTGTACGGGGTTAGGGAGGGATAAGGGGTGGGTAGGTGGGTCACCGGGTGGATGTGGGAGGTGGGGGGGACGGGTGGGGTTGTTTCTTTTGATTGGGTTTGTGAGATGCTCATACAAGCTTTGCCATTTGGCAGGACTCTCATGACTGTGGAGAACTGCACATATGCCTTACCTGATCAATAAAATATTTTTTTTTGTGAAAAGTAGCTCCAACCCCAAACAAAGCAGGACAACCATTGAGTTCCTCAGGATCAAGGATGTGACCTTTTGTGAACCCTACCTTGACTTGATTTCAACACCTTTGATAGGGCTTTGTATTTCAAGTTTTGGGTGGGCTTGCTTCCAGTTGGCGAATTGTTTGCTCGCTGGAACATTCTGGCGCAAACCTCTCCCTTTTGTGTATTTTGTACCTCTAGAGTGGAGTCTGTTGCCCATTTCCTAATCGAATGCACGGCTAACAAATCCCCAATATCTAGATGGTTAAAACCACTATGCAGGGAGCTAGGTACCAGACAGCATATAGTCGCTCTGCGAATTTTGATGTCTAACACCCGGCCCTTGTATGTCTGTGGCATGTCCAAATACTTAGATGGGTGGTCGATCAGATTTAAACGGCTTAATGTTATTGTTTAATTGTGGTCACTTTACTTAGACCTTTTCATGTCATTTATTGAAATGAACCTTATTTTAATTGACTAGGTGATGTATTTTATATGTTGTGGCTTTTTAAATTGTTGTTCTATGTAATGCTTTTAAAGATATCTTTTAGCAAAATAAAGCTGACTGACTGACTGAACCTCCACGAAGGTATGAAAGCTGTCGCCAAATGGATGAAGAACAGCCTTCTGAAGCTGAACTCGGACAAGGTCCTCATTTTCGGCTCCACCCCTTCTGCCTGGGACGACTCCTGGTGGCCGACTACCCTAGGAGCAGCTCCAACACCCACCGACCACACACGCAACCTGGGATTCATCCTCGACTCTACACTCTCCATGACCAAACAAGTCTACGCCATCTCATCCTCCTGTTTCAAAATCCTCCACATGCTCCAAAAGAGCTACAAGTGGATCCCCACAGACACCAGAAGAAAGGTCACCCAGGCCCTCGTCAGCAGCAGACTGGACTACGAAAATGCCCTCTACGTGGGAGCCCCGACCAAACTGCTGAAACGATTCAGAACGCCTCAGCCCGCCTGAACCTCGACATCCCTCGCCACAGCCACATCACACCCCACCTCAGAGACCTGCACTGGCTTTCAGTCAACAAAAGGATCACCTTAAAGCTCCTCACCCACTCACACAAAGCTCTCCACAACACCGGACCAGCATACCTCAACAAACGGATCAGCTTCTACACCCTGAACCGCCAGCTCCGCTCCCCCGACCTTGCCACCGTTCCACGTATCAGGAGAGCGACCATTAGTGGCAGATCATTCTCCTACCTCACCACCAAGTCCTGGAACACCCTCCCGATCCTCCTACGGCAAACCGAAGACCTATTAACCTTCAGGATGCTACTCAAGACCTGCCTGGTCGAGCAGTAGCAGCCCCTACCCAGCGCTATGAGACCTTCACAGGTGAGTAGCGCGCTTTACAAATGTCTTGATTGATTGATTGAATTGACTCTGGAACTACAGGCAGTGAAGGTTAACAAGGAGGCTCTAGAAGGCTGCTCTGGCCGCAACAAAATTTGCAGTATGGGTGAGGCCGAATCCACCAATAATGTCCATATGGAGCTTTTTGTGGAACAGCTCCTGGAATCACTTTTTGGCCACAAATCTTTCTTTTTACTCTTCCTTGTGAAACACGCACATCATTCTTTTGCCCCTAGACGGTGCCTGAGGTAGAGCCCTAGGCCCATCACAGCGCAACACTTGAATTACAGAGATAGGCATCGGGTTCTTCTTCTTAGTAGGACTACGCCGGACCTCCATTACACCGGATCCCCTGCTGCCTTCTTTCTGAAAAAAAAAACCCCATGCTTCAGGCAGCTAGGATATCATTTCAGGAGGTCAAAAAACTGTAGCTTGCAAGGGCCGTCTGGTATGTTCCAAGTCCCATTTGAAAGTGGACAACAACAGTAAAACGCATTTCTTCCTACAACCTGACGCTGCTTTGGAGTTCATTAATCTGCATATGAAGCTTAAGGGCACTGTTCTGTCAGCCAACGACAGCCTGTATTCTTCTAGAAGAGGGAGTATACAAGATGACTCGAATTTCAGCGACAGTGAATAATTGTCTGGATTCTTTATATAGCCATCATACTGCATTATAGTAGTAAACCTGTGGATATTATTGCAGATATCTATTGTTGCTTGCTGTTGACCTAGTCTTGTCCTTAGACTAACTAGATGCTATTTCTCCACGTTGAATAATGGCAAGTTTTGCAGCATGACTCCTTTTCTGGATTCACATACGGTGTACTACTCTGCCATCTAGTGGTTCGGTCTAAAATAGTCTCTTTTTTAGTTTTTTTTTTCTTTAATGGGCATCGACAACCACCATTTAGTAGTATGTGACATCACGGCAAGAAGTGACATTACAACAGGAAGTGACATCACATGTGAGGCAGATCTATCATTTGCACATATTGCAAGATTTAACAATTGAAGCTGCTCAGTACTTAAGCCTGTGACTTAAGGTCCCTGTGTGGGGGAATTAACAGCCCAAATATGGATGAAGTTTGGCATACAACTACATTAGTCAAGCCATTAAGTGCTGTAAGTGAGGCACACTAAAACATGGCACCATGAACAAAAGCAGACTTTGTGCGTTGAAAAAAACCCAAAGAAAACCACATGCTAGAAACCACAATAGTGATTATCAAAACTATAAAATGTATTACGCTACCTAGAACACCACATTTAAATAGGCTTCTGACACAACCCCAGCAATGCGCCACTTTTTGCACTGACAGATACGTCAGTTATTCTGACGTATCTGTCCTTACTTGCGACATGATGTATCATATTGTAAATATGACGCATAAATTGTGTCGCAAGGAGAGCGCACTGAAAAGTGGTGCATTGCTGCTTTCACGCAGCGATGCGCCACGTCTCGTAAATGAGGCCCAAAGTGATTTGCCCAGAATCACAGGATGTTGAACTAATGCCGGGACTCCAACTTAGTTCCTAAGTTCCAAAGTTGGAATCTCTGGTCAAGGTAGCCTCACAGCTAGGCCTGTGCAAACACACCAGTGCCCCCCCCCCCACCCCCACACACACACCTTACACTCAGTGCAGAAAGACACAAACTAAGATGACAACAGCTGGCCCCTAACAAAGCCCTTGAATACTCTCTCCCTCCCTGTCCACCAACGCCTGAGTATGATGAGATGGCCCAGTGAGGGAGAGGCCAGGGGAAAGACAGTGCTTTTGGGCTGGGTCGAACCCAAGGTGGTGATGTGAGAATGACCCTACAGCCAGAGAAACAACTGGCCCCCAGGCAGGCTGCTTCCCACTCCCTCCCTCCCCAGCCTACTACAGCCTCAGGGATATGGCCTGGCAGAAGTGGAAGGAAGCAAAGAACAAAGCTTCTGGGCCCGCCTCTGAGGTGGGGGGTGGAGGGGGCAATGGCAGCTGAGGTGAAGATGAGCCATTGGCCGATATCACCTGACACTGAACCCCCCAGTGAGGCTGCTTTATTCTTCGAGTCCCGTCTCTGTTTGACAGCCCATCAGGGTAGAAGGAAAACTACTTTGTCTGTGCAGCCCCCCAAAGGGCTGAGCTGAGGTCGCCACGGCAAGCCTTGTGACACAAGTCCCTGCCCAGACCGTCAGCCTGCCTTACAATACCGCAGCCTGGCTGGGGGGCTGCCAAAGATAGCAAGGTTCTGTGAGCCAGGTGACACAGGGCTTAAAAACCAGCCCACGGGTGACACTTGTGTGCCGGCCCCTCAGCCAATGCCCGACTGCCTGTCTTCCCAATCCGACCCTGCTGGTAGGTCACTGTGCAATGCAAAACATACTTCTGAGTAGCTCAAATTACATTATTTGTCATTTAGCTCAGTAAATAAACAGCCAAAAACAAGATGTCCACCTATTCACATTGGCGTGAGTCATCATGCCTTTATTTCCTAATGCTAAACAGCATTGGCAACAAGCATTAGAAATGCAATAGGTCTCGCAGCATTAGAGTTAGTGCTTTTAGAATTGTTTATGGGTTTTTTTGTTGTAAATTTTTTGCATTTTTATTTTTTGTAGCCAATGCTAAAGAATTACAAATCAAAAAAGCAATAAACAATTGTAAAAGCTTTAACTAAAAATCCTGTGAGACCTATTGCACTGTGTGAGGGTGAGGTGTTGAGGGTGAGTGAGGGTGGGGGTGAGTGAGGAGTTGAGGGTGAGTGAGGTGTTGAGGGTGAGTGAGGTGTTGAGGGTGAGTGAGAGTGAGAGTGAGTGAGGGTGAGGGTGAGGGAGGGTTATTGTGAGTTAGGGTGAGGGGTTGAGGGTGGGTGAGGGTGAGGTGTTGAGGGTGAGGTGTTGAGGGTGAGTGAGGATGAGTGAGGGTGAGTGAGGGGTTGAGGGTGAGTGAGGGTGAGTGAGGGTGAGTGAGGGTGAGTGAGGGTGACTGAGTGTGAGTGAGTGTGAGTGAGGGTGAGTGAGGGTGAGGGTGAGTGAGTGAGGGTGAGTGAGGGTGAGGGGTTGAGGGTGAGGTGTTGAGGGTGAGGTGTTGAGGGTGAGGTGTTGAGGGTGAGGTGTTGAGGGTGAGGTGTTGAGGGTGAGGTGTTGAGGGTGAGGTGTTGAGGGTGAGGTGTTGAGGGTGAGGTGTAGCGGGTGATTGAGTGTGAGTGAGTGAGGGTGAGGTGTTGAGGGTGAGTGAGGGTGAGTGAGTGTGTGGTGTTGAGGGTGAGTGAGGATGAGTGAGAGTGAGGGTGAGTGAGGATTTGAGGGTGAGGCGTTGAGGGTGAGGCGTTGCGGGTGAGTGAGGGTGAGAGTGAGTGTCAGTGAGGGTGAGGTGTTGAGTGTGAGTGAGGATGAGTGTGAGTGATGGTGAGTCATGTGTTGAGGGTGAGTGAGGTGTTGAGGGTGAGTGAGGAGTTGAGGGTGAGTGATGTTCAGGCTGACTGAGGGTAAGTGAAATTGTATTTATGCGTCTCAGAGGACTGAAATCAGTGAACAGCGAAATGGTCCTGAGAACTGTCCAGTTTCCGTAAGGTTGTGGATTTCTTGTTCCTACAGTACTTCCAATGGCTTTATTGGCTTTATTTTGGTAGAGATTTTTTTCACAGCAGACTTACATGTGGGAGAAGAAGTATGGCTTTGGCGTGTTCCTCCGGTCCTTGGCCAAGATCAACTTGATCTCCTGCTCCCTGACGGACCATCGGGGCATTAGGGAACATAGTGAACAAGCTGCAGTGTTATAGTCAGAGCAAATACACCACTTGCAGATGTCATGAGGAACTGATAACGGCAACTATCTTTGGCACTGACAGTAAGGTTTGAACCCTGAAACCTTCAGAGGAGGCATTTGACCAAGATGCGGTTGGAGCTCGTGAAGCATACATAGAGAGCTCAGGAAAAACATGAGCTCATGCCAGCACACTCGTTGCTAGTTATTATATGCCGGTGATGTGATTTCCAGCGGGTGGGATCATACCTACAGCCGCAAGGGTCGACCTGATGGCCCTGGAGTATTAATGCTAGGGAATACCTTTTCCAGATCTGTTTGAGGCCTGGTGAATATTTATAAGATGAAGAATCTGCAGGAAACCGTGTCCATCAAAACTGTCATCTACTAGGCAATGATTGAAAAAAAAAAAAGATCCTAGGAATTGAACAATAATCAAAGCTTCATTTCTGCAAAAAATAATAAAATTAAAAAAAAAGAACCAAGGCAGCAGGTGATGAGATGATATTTTTTTAATAACGTCTATTGAAAACATCCGTTTCCTTGGTGCAATCAAATATTTGTCCCATGGACTGGTGCAAGACCTACCTTTTGCTTATTCTTTTTTTTATATAGCATCCCTGTATACTTAAAAAGGTAACTATACAGCTTATTGTCCAGCATTGGATTTAATCTTGTAAATCGGACATTGGTGTATTTGTACGTTAGTTATATATGCATATCCACTAGAATACCATGACAACACTTTATTTCACTTAATTGGAGATATTTGTTCATAGCTGCTCATTTCCAAAGAGTTTAAGTAGTTGCAATGTTTTCACAAGCACTGAATGGGCTTGGTATTAATGTATGCGATAGTGAGCTATGCTTATTACTGATCAGGATTATGGCAATGTTCGCGAAAAATAGTATGTAGTCTTTGCAATTCACTGAATAGGTTAAGGGTTTTTTACAATGTTAAAGATTTAGGAGTTATGCGTATTTTGTGTGAAAAGATGGAGATTTCCAAAAAGCCAGAACCTTCCTCTCGGACACAGTATTTCGACTCTCTGGTAGTTAAACAAGGGTAGCACCTAAACAATAACGGACCGGTGCGCTATATTCTCCTCTATTGCTAGGCAGAGTGCCAGAACACAAGTGCACGCGCAATCCACACACGCGCATTGTTTGTCTTTCCTCTCATGCATGCAAATGGACTGGTGAGTTTAGGGAAATTGACTGCCAGAAAATGCTTCTCTTTTCACGCCAATGTTTAAGCGATACTTTGACTAACACAAGATTTGCATGAGTAAACCAGGCTTTATCACGTGTAAAAAAGACACTGGACTGAATGGAGTTCACGCAGGCTGTCTCACTGCGTTCCAATTTTAAACTCTCCTATTTTTAAAGGGCACAAAGGAATATTTCTTGAATAGACGTTTTCTGCAGGCATCTTACGAGATGTTATCTTTGCTTTCGATTCGGAGAAAACTGCTCTAATAACGGCTGTAGCCTGTATTCTTAGAAGTGTAACTGCGTGTGCAGACAGGATAAAATGCAACACATTCTGAAAATGCAGTATTCAAAATGAAAAATACTCACCCAAATCTGTAGAGCAGTTAAGCACCTTCTGCCCAACGTTGTTCATGTTTTACTTTAGGACACAAATCAAAATCATCTTTCTGCAAGTTTTATTTTTTATTTACTTCTTCTTTACTTTGACTGCACGCTCCTGAGCCTGCGAATTCTCCTACTGTTGCACTTCTTGCCAACAAGGGTTAACATTTGTGAGAATACGTGGAGATAGAAGATCTTGGCGCAGAACCGGTTCCCGTTTGTTGTTCTTCAGATGAAGAGGGGCAGGTAAGGTCTCTCCTTAGAAGAGATGATCAGCCACTTGAAGGACAGAGGGAAGGAACAGAGAAGTGTCTATGTCGACCTGGTCACTCCTTTGAATCAGCTGGTGAGACCAAAGAAAGACCAAAGACATGAGGGGATTTTTCAGCTCACAACAAACAAGACGGACGGACGGAAGAGAGGGGAGGGGGGAGGAGAAATGCGACACGGCGGGAGGGGGCGGAGCGGGTAAACATAGACGAGATGGGAGGGGGGAGGAGAAATGCGACACGGCGGGAGGGGGCGGAGCGGGTAAACATAGACGGACGTGCACGCGCACGCGCTTTTAAGGTCAATGCGCATGCGCATAAGCTCAATGCGCATGCGCATTGACCTTAAAAGTCACGGGCACTGCAAGGAATCGCCACGATTCCTTGCAGTGTAGATAAAGAGTGGATAAGTCGCAATACTCTCGCTTGCTCGATGCGCATGCGCATCGACAGGCGAGACCTAAAAAGCTATTCTTTTTATTTTAAGGTAACTACTGACTGGCTCATCTGACTGCGCTTGACAAGCAGAAGAATTTTAAGAGAGACTTCACACTTCAATGGCCACAAATAAAAAATTGACAAAACAAAGAAAATGAAGAGGTCTTGGGAGCCCTTACAGAGTTTGCTCCCAAGTTACAGCACAGCGCGTGAAGTCGAACAAGTGAGTAATATATTGCAGTACAACAGGAAACCAAGCAGGGCCGCCAACTGTCCTCGTTGCTTTTACAGATAGTGAGGGATTTTTTAATTTGTGCTATATGTGGAAGAAATAATTACAGCTGCTCTAAAATACCAGGGCAGCGACAATACTATTATTTGCAGAAGATGCTGCAGTTTTTCTTGCATCCAATAAGTAAAGTGTTTAAGAATGAGTTGCCTGTAAAATATTTATGAATTCCTAGTCAATTAATCAAAAACCACACTCGTGTTTTTAGAATTTTGCGGGATGGGAATTAGTCAATGAAATCGGAGTGAAAGGTAGAAGAAAAACAGCTTCCAGCATGCAGAGTGGAGATGCAGGGGCTCTCAGACGGGTGAAAAACATCAATGTCTCATTCACAAGCAAATGGTCTTTTAAAGACGTGTGAAGTACCCGGGTGCGGCTGTGTGTGCGCGCCCGGGAGATGTCTCAGTCGGGGCTGACACACACGAGGGGGCGGAGGGAGCCCTTTGATCACAATGGGTGTTGCGCGCCATAGCAAATTATACCTGCTCCGGCCAAGCCTTCTAGTCATGGACACTGCAGAGGGCACAGCAGGACTTTGATCAGTAGCGCATTTGCGCGCTACACGAGATTGACAACAATGGACCGGTAAATCTCTTAGAAAGTTAGAGGCATCTGTGCTGGCAAGTAACTCGCCATCGTAGATATGCGAGCTTTTGAGCAGCGGGGATGGCGTCCACACTGTAAAAAAAGTGGGGGGACGCCGTCCACCCGCGTGGTCCCCCCACTCGAGCCCTGGACGCAAGGGATCGCTCCCGAGTTGCCAGATCCTACGATGGTGCCTATCCTGAGTAAACTTTGTTATCTGTGGGACTTGTCGGTGCCTAGGGGGAGAAAATCAAAACTCCGAGGGGACTTAAGACCACTCCCCTAAAATGTTTAACCGGAGTCAACATGCTCTTAGCGCCAAGTGAGCTTCGACCAGTAGAAGAGTGACGAGTGCTGGAGAGATGGAGGTTAGAGGCGGATGGATGGCGCCTCCCAGTAACACCGGGACTGGTGCGGCCGATGGATCAATGACGATGCCCCATAGGTGAAAAGCCTTTTATGTTGTCCTGACTGCTGAGCCCGAACAACATGGCTGATGCCCGGTAGAGATGTTTAGTCAGCTATAGAGGAGATTGACTTTGGTTTTACCCCCTTGGCTGTCACCAACCTAGCCAGACATTGGACATTGTTTTTTCTCGTTTCTCTGCTGTGTCTCCTTTCCTACCCCTACCTCCTCCCTCCGTGGTCCTGTAGCTGCCTCCTTCTCCTTCCAGCTCTGCCTCACTTTGTCTGTTTTGCTTTTTGCCCCTACACCCTTGTCTCATTCTTCCGCCCCACCCATCCTCATGCTCCTATTGACTCGTATCTGTTTCTCTTGTATGCGATTGTAATTGATGTAACGAAGTACAATCTGTTCTCATGTACAGCGCTCTGATACCTCCGGGTCTAGCCAGCGCTATTTAAAACTCTTCAAATAAAAAATAAAATAAAAAAAGTTATGGGGAATCCTAACCTATGAAGGACGGAGATGGCAGTTTGAGTGTGCGTTGGACACAGTGATCTGCCTGTGCTTTTAATCAGCCAATCATATAGGTATGGAAGATTTGTGAGCGGTTGATACCACTAAAATGTTTGTGAACACTCTTGGGGCTGTAGTGACCACGAAGGGGAGCACCTTGAACTGGTAGTGTTGTCTGAAAAGGAGTCTAAGGTCAAAAGCTGGTGTGGTTCTTTGGGATTAGGAAATACAGGGAATAAACCCTGTTGCCATGAAGTTGTAAGGGCACTGCCTCTATGGCCCCCTTGAGTAGGAGCGCATGTACCTTTTGAAGGAGGCGCTGGTGTTCCACACGTAAGGTGTGCATACAAGGTGGACTGTTTGGTGGGGTTGTGAGAAACTTGAAGATGTCTAGAACTAAATGATCTGTGGTAAATTCTTCTCATTGTGGGAAAAACCCTTGCCGTCTTCCCTCAACAAATGTCTTGTGGTCAGGGAAAATACGAGGCAAGTCAATGTTTGAAGGTAGAGGTTCCATTGGTGGGGGAAATTGTGGCTCAGCCACTTTTGGAGTTGTTACCCAGATATGTTCCATTTAGGTAGCCCATACTCCCTTGGGATTTGATAGCTGTAGTCAATGATATGACTGGTGCTGTCTTAGAGAGGTGGCCTAGCAGCACCTCAATCAATCAATAATTTGTAGAGCGCACTACATACCCGTGAGGGTCTCAAGGCGTGGGGGGGGGCTAGGCTACTGATCGAACAGCAGGTCTTGAGTATCCTCCTGAAGGTCAGTAGGTCTTGTGTCTGTCGTAGGCTCAGTGGGAGGGTGGTCCATGTCTTGGCGGCGAGGTGGGAGAAGTATCTCCCACCGGTGGTTGTTCTTCAGATGTTCGGGACGGTGGTGATGTAGAGGAGAGCCGTCTGTTGAGGTAGGCTGGGCCGATCTTGTGGAGTGCCTTGTGTGCATGGATGAGGAGCTTTAAGGATATACTCTCGTTGACGGGGAGCCAGTACAGGTTTCTGAGGTGGGGTGGTGATGTGGCCGTGGTGTGGTACGACGAGGAGCAGCTGTGCTGAGGCGTTTTGGATGCATTGTAGTCATTTGATGAACTTGGTCTGGGCTCCCGCGTAGAGGGCGTTTCCGTAGTCGAGTCTGCTGCTGACGAGGGCCTGGGTGACTGTCTCTCTTGTATCTGTCGGTATCCATCTGTAGATCCTGCGAAGCATGCAGAGGGTGTTGAAGCAGGAGGAGGAGACGGCTTTGAATTGCTTGGTTATTGAGAGCGCTGAGTCTAGGAAGATTCCCAGGTTGCGTGCATGTTCGGTGGGGGTCGGGGCTCCCTCCAGTGCCGTCGGCCACCAGGAGTCGTCCCAGGCTGAAGGGTTGGAGCAAAGGATGAGGACCTCCGTCTTGTCCGAGTTCAGCTTCAGACGGCTGGTCTTTATCCAGTCGGCGATGGCCTTCATTCCTTCATGGAGGTTGGCTTTGGCAGTGATGGGGTCCTTGGTGAGGGAGAGGATCAGCTGAGTGTCGTCGGCGTAGGAGATTATGTTGAGGTCGAGCTGTCGGCCTACGTGTGCGAGCGGGGCCATGTAAAGGTGTTGAACAGCGTTGGGCTGAGCGAGGATCCCTGGGGTAAGCCGCAGATAATCTAGGAGGCGTTGGAACAGAATGGGGGGGGAGGCGGACGCTCTGGGTTATGCCAGAGAGGAAGGAGTTGGTCCAATCCAGAGCCCTGTCTCGGATCCCGGCGGCGTGGAGGCGTGCGCGTAGTGTGCGGTAGCAAACGGTGTCGAAGGCGGCAGAAAGGTCTAGGAGGATGAGTGCTGCGGTCTCGCCGTTGTCTAGCAGGGTCCTGATGTCATCGGTGGCGGCGATGAGGGCATTCTCTGTGTTGTGGTTGCTGCGGAACCCTGACTGGGAAGGGTCCAGGATTCTGTTTTCTTCGATGTATAGGGTTAGCGGTCTGTTGGCGGTTTTCTCGATGACCTTGGCCGGGAAGGGGAGCAGAGAAATGGGCCGGAAGTTCTTGAGGTCTCTTGGGTCTGCCTTAGGTTTTTTGAGTAGGGCGTTGATCTTGGCGTGTTTCCAGATCTCTGGGAAGATCGCGGTCTTGAGGGAGAGATTGATGACGTTACACAGGTGGGGTGCAATGTATTATACCTCTATATTGCTGCCAGAGAGAGGAGCCCCTGGTGAATGGTGTTTGAAGGGATCTTATATTCTTGGCTATGTTTATTGCTTCCTTTATCTTCTCTAACACCTGTAGACCAAAGAGGTGCTCAGCATCAAATGGTAGATTACGAAATTACATTCTATTATTGCTAGTGAACACAAATGTGCACAGCAATATGGACATTTACATTGCTAAGCGTCGATCCCTTTGCTGCAGTGAAAAGCTAATAAGGTACACTCTGTCATAATGGTCTGGAGAAAGTTAGAAATTACATACCGTTTGTACATCAGTCCAGGGGTACTCTGCATCACATAGAGGGCACGTTTAAAAAGGTGTGCAATCCATTACACTAAGTGCATTCATTCTTTGGAAATGGAAGACAAGGGACCGACGCCCCATAGTGGTCCGAGAGTGCAGCAGAGAGCCGTAATCGTAATCGGAAATACCGAAAACGCCAGAGCCGCCACGCCGAGTAGCAAGCAGCAAGAGGGAGAGCTACGGCGGCGGTACCTCACCTCGCCTGACCAGAGCCGATCTGACCGGATGCGGAGCGGGAGCCGGACCAGGACCAGGACCGGGACCAAGAGACTGGGGGCCGAGCCATAGTGGTCTGGAAGCACCAACGGTCAGCGAACCCAGTCTTCTTGAATGGCCTGCACAGCGTTAAGTAAAGAGTGAAGAAACTTAATGCCATTGCTTATTATGAGCTCCTCTTGATGGTGGGAATCAGAAATCTTACTGCAGGGACCCAAAACAGTGAATGTGGAACACGTCGAGCCCTGGAGCTCCAGCGGTACAAGTCTGAACCCGTTGGCAGAGAAAAACAATCAAACAATGGACTCGGTATCCATGGGCATTGCCAACTAAGGAGGAGTTGCAGGGTAGGTGATGAAAAACACTTGCAACATCCGAGCCAGACACCGGATGGCAGGAATAGGGAGAGAATGTTGATCTACAGTCACACATGCTACAAACATCTGGTTCCCCACCATACGTATCATTTCCTGTGATGATTTTATTTTGTCTTAACATACTTGTTAAATAAACTAAACCCAGTATTAACTGGTACATCTGCTTTCGTATAAGCTTTACCCCTATATTTGATCGCTCTTGCTGCACTTCTTTTATTGCTCCTTTATTGCCTACTTTGTTAGCAGACTCTGAACATCTTCTAGCATTGAGTTTGATCTCACGTGCTGACATGTTTCTTTTCTCTGGTTTTACATTTGGTTGAATTTGTATGAATTCTATGCAATAACCTCTTTGTATTATTGACAGAACCCACTTCTGCACTCCTATTTATAATCTCTCAATTCCCTCACCCCTGGAATATTTGTATTCGGTGTGTTTAGTTATAAAGAAACAGAATCTCTTATTTTCTGCACTCTTCCTCTATCTCTGGTGCATCTACTGTGAAAATGGCTGCCAATGGGAGCTCTACTTCTGACCTGCTGGTTTCCAAGTTATCGGTGGAGCAATGGTTTGTTTAATTTGGGTTCATCTTTTGGTGCTACCTGGTCCCATCAAGATTAAAATGGCTTGAGAGAAGGTCTCCACAACACCAGGAATCCTTTTTTATTCCTTTTATTAATTTGTATTGCAGTTTTGTAAGAATTACATTTCCAATATGTTGTAGCTTATGTAATACAATATCCTTTTCACATACATCAAGATTACAGACAGCAAGCGGTAAGGATAGTAAAGCACTGCAAAATGGAACAGTTAATACAGGTAGGTCAACCAAGTTCGAATAACGGGAAAATCAACAGCATCAGCAGCAGCAAGGAGGGCAACTGTTGTCCATAAAATGAAAACTCAGATGTAAATGCAATGGAGCAGCTGGCATGCCAATAAGCACAGAAAAACCACTTCTGGAAAAACTATCGAAAAAGAGAAAGAAAGAGGGGTGAGGGGAGAAAGATTCACTCGTACTTGAGGTAGGATGATGCGCCACTAATATCTTCAAGCCAGGAGGGGGTTCGTAGGGCTAGTACACAAATAAGATTGGGATCGAGGGGTGGACAGTACACTTGTTCAAGGAGGGAGCTGAGTGGTCAGAGCCCCTTCACAGAATTTGTCTAAAAGGGAATCCCAAACTTTCAAAGTGGGATATTTATGTATACCCTTTGGTTCTTCTCTGTGCAGCAGTGTGCTCTCAGACTGAGCCCATACCTGCATGGATAGTGTCCATGCAGAGGCGGGTCGTGAATTTTATCACAGCTCTGCACTTTTTGATGCATTTGTAGAGCCCCAGAAGGCCTACTTCCCAAGTGTAGGGGAGGACAGTGTCCGCACGGTGCGCCAAATGCACGATAACATCCCTCCAACATGCAGCCAGTGTAAGACAGGACCAAAGCATGTTCTTTTTTTTAACTTCTGGAGTCAGACACCAAGGACAGGCAGTGTCAGAGCAGTGAAAGTAATGTTTTAAGTTGCTAGGGGTTGGGTACGCCCGTTGTAGAATGTAACATTTGATTATTTTAAAGTGGACATTCTGGAACACTATGGAAGGGTATGTCAGAATAGTCTGCCAGTACAGGGGCGGCCAAGACCCGTGTTCCAGTGGCCCTGACCAAGAACCCTTCCTTTGGAACTATGCATCAGCACAATATATATAATGCATCACAAATTTCCAAATGCAACCAAGATCCTCCTCTTCCTCCAAGCATTCTAATCCTGAATGACCTCTCCCCCATGCAATTCTCATCACCAGCATTTATTGCTGAATTACTTTCCTTGACATTTGTACTCCCCCATGTTATGTTTATCTGTATAGTGCACAACTCACCTGGGAGAGAATACCAAACTTAAGCGAGGTGGAGATGACTGCTCATAAATCACAGTGAAGATGTTCTGTTTTCACTTCCCTAGTGCAGCTTTTCGAATCAGGGACTACCCTCACGTTCAAAGGGCTTTGTGAGATGTACGAGCTTCCATCGGGCTAGTTTCAGACACTAAACCCTTCAGGAGTCAATAGGCAGTGTTTTTGGTGTCCCAGAGGTTGAGCCTGCTATTGAACCTGCCTTGCACATACTGCTGATGTAGACTTCCACGAAACAGAGGATTACAAACATATATAGGGCCTCTGGCTGCAATGGAGTCAGAACGTACAGACAGACTTGTCTGATATCGATTGGTCCTATATCATGTGGCACATCTCTCAGGTTTTGAGAAATGTGCCCCTGAAACGGTGACAATTTAAATATATACATATCACGTATTGAATTCCAAGATCACTACGTAGGATGTTTGGCACTGCTTTACATAAAAGCACCAGGTGCAACTCCGGCCACGCAGACTTCATATTACATGGCAGTTCTCAACATTGCGGTCATTGAGGACTTAATCCTGTGATTATATCACACAAAACAGGCAGACCCCACATAAATACCCTGAAAACATGCTTGTTGGACCTTATGCCACACCCCAAGATGGACAAGGCTGAGAGCAAGTTAATTGACCTGGCTCTTGAATTAGCGCAACGACCAATTGTGATGAATTGGCGGGCAGCCTCCCCTTCTTTCTTACTTGACTGGAAATGTGACCTCTGTCGCTGGGCACAAGCTGAAGACAATGTGATGCAGTGGCCACAATACAAGGTGGGACAGATACACAAATTAAGGAGTGGGACATATTATTAGCCATGGCACAGGACTCAGACTTGCAGCTGGCTAGCCAGCAAATGTCTCTTATTTTCACTGCATTAAAATATGCCCTTATGATGCCAATTGCAACTGCTAGTCGCTGAACCAGTCTTGCCTAAGGCACCCATTACTGTTGATGCTCCTTGTAGCTTACCACACCACCAGTAGGGCTGCACGACACCCCTCACCATGCTAGAAGATTTTCCTGTTTATTATGTTCCAGATAATGATATGACTTGGACAGCGTTAGCTTTATTAGATATGTATAATGGTCAATAAATGTACTGAGCACTGAGGGTGGATATGTGCCTGCTACATCATTTGTTTGCCAGTGTAGGAAAAACTCCAATAAAGATCAGTTTAAAAAAAAACAACTCACCATGGAGAGTTTTATGGCACTGAAGCTGGAGCTGTATGGGCTGAGACAAGGTTGGGCGAGGTGAGGAGCGAGATCCTCAGTTTCTAGCGGAATTCAATAACTGAGGAGGAGGCTCTGATGTGCAGGGACAATGTTCAAGGATTTAGAAGGAAGGTAGGAGAGACATGACCACCAGATAGCGCTCGTTTGTGGATTGAGAGCCAGTGGCGCTCTTTGAAGCGCAGTGTGATGTGAGTGCGTGGCAGGTGGTGAGCCTGGCCTTTCAGTTTGGTATTATCTAGAGTATTCCAGTAATTTTAGCATTGATTACAGCATAAAGGGCGTTGCAGTAGTCCAGCTTGCTGGCGAGGAGGGCTTTGGGTGCCGGTTCTGCAAGTGTTATGGGGAGTGTGTTGAAGCAAGAGATGAGCAGGGGCAAGGATGATGCAAGCATGTCGGGTCATGCAGGTGTTGCACTGAGTAGGGGTCATGTGAGGATCCTTGTGGAACTCAACAGGGGTGGTTGACGCTGTCCGAGATAAAGAGAGGCCAGGCTAACCGACAGGGCGCGACAGGTCAGCAAAGAGCAAATCCAGCGATGTGCAGGACCTTGGAGGCCGGCATCGTACAGTTGTTGGATTTGGATGGGGTGGGAAGGCAGCAGAAAGATCCAGTAGGATGAGGGCTGTGGTGCCACCTCTTTTCATGATCATTCGGATCTCGTACTGTGGTAGAATCTAAATCCGGATTCAGTGGTGTCGAGGAGGTGGTAGCCAGTAAGGAGGGTGGCTAGACATTTTTTTTATCTTTTCCATTACTTTTACTGGGTAGGATAGCAGGGAGAAAGACTGGTAGTTGGCTAGCGTATTCAGGTCTGCTGAGGGTTTCTCAAGTAGTGGGTGGGGGAGTAAAGGCTTATGAGTAGGTGGCTGTGATGATGGAGTTGTTCAGGATCAGGGTGAGGGCTGCGAATCCAATTCTTCAATGAAGATGTCGTTAGGGCAGGGTTTCGAGGGTGGTCTGGAGTGTGTGGAGTGCATGGTTGTTGTGGTTTTTTGAGTGGGAATGGTGGACCAGTTGGTCAGGATGTTCCTCTGGATGTTGGTAGAGATGGGTAGGAGGGCTGCGAAAGTGGAAGGGTCCAGTTGGGGCTTTAAGTTTTCATAGATGCTGGTCACCTTGTTGCTGAAGAAAAGGGACAGCTGGGTGCAGAGGTCCTCAGAGCGGGTTACACTGGTTGAGCTTGTTTTCGAAGAGATTATGTTTTTCACTATGACAGATTACCTTGGCGCTGTTGGTGCTCCTTTGATGCGGTCAGTGAGCAAAGGGAATTTCGGTGTCTCTGTTTTGCTCGTGATAGAGTCTGACAGTGGATCTATTGGTGCTTTTTTCAGTGTCATTCTGACTTTGTCTCTATCTGCATTCAAGTTGTTTGCAGTGGTATTTGGTGAGCTCGAGCTCTTCTGTGCACCAGCTTGCTTGCAGTCAGGTTCTTATGGCTTCGAGAAGAGCCGGGATATCTGTGCAGACAGTAATCCAGATGTTGAAGTTGTAGATGGATTCGGAGAGGTTGTTGTTGCGTTAAGACTGGTGTAGGAAACTGGAGGCCAGGATGCCTCCAAGATTTTGTTCCTGTCAGTCATGAAGATTTGGTGATGGATGGTGTCTGCAGTGGTGTTGGAGGGATATACTAAAGTTGATAAAGTTGTGGCCTTGTCTTTTGTGCTCTTGCTGAAGCTGGTGAAGATTAGGTCCAGTCGGTGTCCTGCGGAATGAGTGGGGTATTCTACTTGCGGTTGGATAGGTCTTCGAAGAGGTTGAGCTTGTTGGGATCAGTGAAGTCCTCCAGGTGGAGGTTGAAGTCAAGTCAAATATAACTTCATTTCGGCACAAGCCACAAAAGTGTACAGTAAAGAAGATAAAATGCAATAATAAATAGAACTCTTTAAAAAGGAGAAAATCACAAATAACAGCGTGACAGCTGAAGTCAATGAGGAGGAAGGAGACACTGGAGTCAAGGATCACGGGTCGACAAAGTCCACGATGATGCTGCCTAAGTTGGTGCATGGTCTAGGAAGGCAGTAGACGAGGGTGAAGATCAAGGTGTAGTTAACGGTGATGAGGCGTTTGAAGGAGAACTGCCTGTGAGTACTCATGCTCTAATGCGTTTTAATCACATGAGTGGCTTATAAAAAGCATCAAATACATATCTTAGATGGATATCATTGTAGGATTTATGTTCAGATAGTGATGTT
Organism: Lissotriton vulgaris; assembly: GCF_964263255.1. Lineage (NCBI taxonomy): Eukaryota > Metazoa > Chordata > Amphibia > Caudata > Salamandridae > Lissotriton > Lissotriton vulgaris. Next base: position 2,103,889,102 of record NC_141687.1, read on the forward strand.
AACTTGTGGGATGAACACAGGCTTCGTAGTATCTCAGATTGGCTAACATAAGCTTCAAATCAACCCTTCGTCCAAAGTTCAAACTACATTGTGTCATCAATTATTTGGAGGGATGGGGTACCTATAGTAGAGTCAACTCAAAGAGCCTCTTTATGAAAGGGAGGTTGAACTCAAAGGAACAACAGCACAAGCTCATTAAGTTTGCAAATGTGTTTATATAAAGCCAAAAGGGAATAGGCAGTGATAATAAATAGGTTTCTTGAGAAACTATTAAACTATTAACACACTGTGAATAGCAGAATTAATGAACATATAAACATCTTTGGCAAAACATCGTATCTACTTGTTAGAAAGTCAAATTATTTACCCCATCTCCTGTTTTATGAAAGTCCAGGTTGGGTAGTGATGGCATCTGAACAAAAGCTTTCTTCCTAAGTCCACTGTAGCAATATGTGATAACGACATGTTAAGGAACACATTTTTTGTAATCTCTGGCCTAAAAAATACTACAAACAAAATGGCCTTCAATATTTTCATTTTGAAACGTATTAAACAGGCATGCACACAGACTTTCCTTTACATTTTAATTTTGTATATTTTTTATGAAAGCTTGCAGTAGATAAAAGCATTAACTTGTAATATTAATTCTCACTTGCAGGATTGTGAAATAATGTGCACAATATTTTCTCATCCCCAGCAGGATCTTAGAACACTTTTATAAGAGAAATATTTGCCTTAATACATAAATAAATAAAAGCATACTCTATTATATATCTGAAATTAAGATCCAATTGTTTTGAAAAAGATAGACAATTAGGAGCGTAGAATGTTAAGAGACAATTCCAAATACCTTCTAAAAACCCTTTTACCAGAAACAAAAGCAAACGCTGACATAAACTGGCAAAGAAAGATAAAGTGGTCTTCAGCGTTGTTTGGCAGTTTAGTTTAAATATACAATGGGCAAAAAACGTTGGTTCATGTCCTAAATTCTCTTTTCTCTTCCACAAAAATCCAAGAAGGGGCTGGTACTCACCCCAATGTGCAATAGAGGAAGACTAAGTGGCCGATTCCGATGTCGGACGGACTCAGGTCCGTCTGACATCGGTAAGGAGCAGTAACTGACCGACCTGCTGTGGTCGGTTACAGCCCTGCTAGTATGATGCGACCGAACCCTGTTCGGTCGCATTGGTATGGTTCACAATGCAAGCATGCATTCCGACCGGAAAGCATGCTTGCAATGTGAATAGGAGGGGTGCAGACCATCCCTGCACCCTGTGGCCAGCACCCCAAGGTGTCTGCCACCGGGTGCAGGGATCAACGGAGGGGCATCTTAGGTGCCCCCACGCCACCAAAACCCATGGGGGCCCTGCTGGGGGCCCCCAGAGACTGTTTCCGACTGCCTTTTCGTGTCGGACACACCGGCACGAAAAGGCAGTGAAAAACTGCCATTGTACTCCCTCAGACGTAAAGAGGCGACCAGGGGAGTACTGGAGGATTTCTGGATGACAGACAGGCTCAGGCTCTCTGAGCCCGTTGTAGGCCATCCGGAAATCCAAGTCGGATTTGTTTCCGACCGAGCCATCGGAATGGCTCAGTCGGAAAGGAATCCGTCCGACATGTACCGATCGGAAGGGCTCCGATCATGGTTCGGAGCCCTTCCGACTTGAATCGGAATCGGCCCCTATGTGTCCAGGCACTGAGATGAGTAAGCCTTATTGGACTGAGCTGCGATAACAAGAGGCGCTAGAGCACAATCAGAGAAGACGCTGACTGTTCCACTCAAATGTGATGATCCAGTTTCCCTCCATTGCTCTGTGGTGACTCAAGTGTGCATTCTTAAGAGTTGCAGAGCCTGGTGTGGAAGTTAACAGGTTAAGAAGGGCCTGTGGGCTCACACCACTGTTTGTGGCCATCAGGGGAACCCAAGGAGTGGAGAAAGCAGACATTTATTATTGAGGAAAAAAATGTAAGGGGTTTGAGGCAGGTGATGGGACACATTACCTAAAAGGGCTTGACACAAGGGCCTACACTGGAAAATCAAATTATGAATTTCAAGTCTGTTCTGTGTACAAGATCTTTAAAGAGCATGCATACATCTGATTTGATACTGATAGTGCATCCAGTCTGCAGGGGGTTGGGCGGGGGGAGGGGGTCATATTTCTGGTAAAAATGAGTTTATGCCCCACATGGAGTTATCTGAATGGCAAGAAAGTGACCCTCACCCTTAAATTATATGATATTGTATGTGCAGATGTTCCTGGACCTTTCTTTGAGAGAGAACAAGATATGGAACCAATAGTAACTAAGGTCTAAAGCTGGATGAATTTAAATGGCAATTTTCCTGGTGTTCTACTTTTATCGGAATAATCAACACCATACACGCAGGAACATTTGTTTGGTAATAGACATTCTTCAAATTATCGAAGCCGGCTCGGAGTTTGGAAAGAGGGAGAAAACCCCTGAGAATGAGGGAAATAGAAATGGTAAATATGTCCAGAGGGGAAATTGAAGAAAATAAAACGAGGACCACTAAACATGCAATAACAATCTGAGAATAATGAGGTGACTTAAGAGGCAAAGTGATAAAAGCCAGAAAAGATGAACCCTACACTGGGAAATTTGAAACAAAAGCAAATACATTTATTACTGCTTAAACAAATGCTTTGGGGAGGAGATTATGTATTGGCTGAATTGAAAATGTACCCTTAGGATTTTCAAACAACTACACAGCATGCAAAGCCATATCTAGTTTTTCACAAGAAAACTGTGACCAACACAATATCAGGAACGAAATACATCTAACCCTTATAAGCCATGGTTAGGCTAACAGTCTACTTAAATGCAGCACATATGTACACAATGCACCCGCATGCACAGTTTTGCAGCTGAAGAATTTTCTGGATTTACATGCTGTGCATTATTCCGCCAACTAGTAGTTGGGTCCGGAATTCTCCACTATAGTGGTAGTCCTTTTTCTAGTTTTTAGGTCTCGCCTGGCGTTAGCTGCGCACATGCGGTGCACTCGCCATGGCTAGGGCCTTTTGGAATTGATACGATTCTTATGTGTACGTGGTGGGACAGAAGATGTGCACACAGGGACTGGATGCTTTAATGGGAGTGCGACACTGTGGGGACTTTTTTTTGGGCTTGGCTGCGCGGCTCCTGACGGCCGACTCCGCACAAACGTTACTGCCTGTCAACGATTTTTGTCATTTTAGCTTTATTTTGGTTACAGTCCCGCCCCCCCTACCAAAATGAGTTTGCTGTAAATATAAATGTAGGAAGCTGTTTAGGCTTTATTTGTTCCCAGCCGTCTGGGAAATCCACTTGTTTGTTTACTTTTAAATTATTTTTGGGATGTATAATTGATTTATTAATGGAGGCTCCCGTGAGACTGTCCACAATCAGTGTTTTTAACAATATGGACCATTTATAAATTTTTTACATATGAGGAGCGAGTCCACACATTTCTCATTAAAAGTGTCTCGAATCGCTACACCCATCATATTTAAGATTATTTTTTGCAGGACAACTTATAGTAACAGAATAAAATAGCCGCTATTTGTCCACAGTAATACTCTATACTGGAAAACAGAAAAAATATGATACGCTGCGGTATAGCTGAAGAGCTTTATTTGCTTTTTGGGATCAGAAAATACACTTAAATGGGTTGACTAATACATCGATTTGTCTGCGATTTTTTGTGTCAGACTAATGGTTTCAGTCCCTTTTTGCCATTTGGCTTTGCTGGTGGCTATTTTTCTCGCCCATCCTTGGTTTGTGACGCAGGGGCAAAATAAATATCTGGAATTTCTTTTAAATAAGGCCGCAAAAAGAAAAACGTTTACATCCTTTTTTTTGCTACAAAAAATGAGGGAAATTATAGGAAGCTGCTCTGGAGATTTCAACGTTATTTTTAAGGTTTTAAGAACAAAGTAATGACTATTTGTTTGTATGTATGTGTATGTACTCACATTTGCCTTGTTTGTGTGTGTCTAATTCCTCTTTATATACGTTTCCTAATGCAGTTTTGCAGCCTGCCCGTTCCTGTAATTAACAGGTGTTATTACTCAATTTAATAATACTCGGAGAGCCGAAAGAAGGGGCTTTTCAGAAACTGCTTCTTTTAACTCTCCCTCCTCTACCTCTTTCTCCTCTGACTTGTTCTCTGCCTCCTGTCTCTTCCGCCTATTTTTCGCCTTTCTTCCCACTTTGTCTGTCTGCTCTTCTAGTCTCCAGCCTCTTCTCTCTTCCTCACTTGATGCCTCTTCTTCGCTCTCCCCTCTGTAACTCCTTCTTCCTATCTGTCTCGTCCCCTCGTTTCCTCTGCCTCTCCCATGTCCTGTTTCGGAGTCTCACTTAGACCCTCTCCCTGTGTGTATCTGACTGACCCTGCCTTCCAGCACAGCCCGGGCTATCCTCTCCGCTGACCACTCCGCCCTGTCCACCCCAGGCGTGTCTGAGAGAGAGAGAGAGAGGGAGAGCGCGGCCCGAGCCAAGGGAGGGGAGGGGGGCGGAATGCGTTGTGTGTGAGAGTGATTCACCTCGCAGAGGTGGTTCCTTGAGAACAATGCAGGCCTCCTGGCGCAGGCAGCATCGGATCATCCGGGAACTCAGGGCACAGTGCCTCCTGCCATGACCCCCCCCATTGTACAGGCACTTACTGAGCTGGAAAACAATGAGCAGGAGTAGCTGGCATTGTGATGGTGAGACAGGGGAGGGGGGCTGTACACAACACAATCCGACAAACTGAACGGGACAAACAACAGCAGCGCCAGAGTGAATTATTTAGAAGTGGCCCATGCGATTACACTAGAAGCTATACGCCTCGGGCTCAGCTCTATGTGCTACCTATTGCTAAATTGAGAAGGGGGTTGTGCTGCATAGAATACTGGGCTCGTGCTGTTTCAGCTGGCCGATGAGTGCTTGGGATGAAGCCACTGGTGTCTGGTGGCTCGCAAGCCCTCTGTGTGTTCTGGGGTCCAGAAGTGAAAGGAGTATAGGGGAATGCCTGGGTAGTCTGAGACAGGCCGCGGTGGCCAGGGCAGTGTCAGTCACCTGGGTTGCATGTTGCAGGACCCAGCAGGCCAGTCTGTCGTGGCCACTTGCCTGTTGCATGGCCAGGCACTCGCATTAATGTCCAACTCCCCTTTGCCCCGCCCCAGACTACGAGACTCCGATGTGCTGCTCAGGAGTAATTTTGTTGCATTTAGTTACAAATCGTTACACCATTGCTGCAAGAAGGTGGTGCCCTGTCTGAAAGTCATTATTGGCGTTTGAGCCATGATCAAGGAGCGGGACCCAGTTTCTTTAAAATGTACTCTCTTCTACCCGCTCCCCTCCATCCCCCGGAACCCTGCTCAGCCCCGACAGGGAGAGGGGAAGTCGCGCATCCAGTTTTCACTATGAAATCACCAACAGTTGACAGCAGTGCTTTATATGGGCCGGTACTGAGAACAGGAGCTTTTTTATTTTGAGAGGGAGAGTATCGAGGCTTCTCAAAGGAGACGTAATGCTAGTACTTTGAGAGCATCAGCGCTCATCAGAAACAAGCAGGTACTTGCATCTTTTTTAAAAGTTCTAGGACTGGGATAATATGAATGCTCCAGAGGTATTGTGTCTTTTCTGAGGGTCACCTAATCCATTCCGCACTAAATTAGGTAAGCAAGCGCCGGTGAACCATGCTAAGCCTAAAAAAATAAATACATTTCTGTCGGTGAACCGCGCTAAAGCTAAAAAAAGAGTGCCTGTGAACCGAGCTAAAGCAATATGTCTCGCCTTTGACTAAGTTATAGCTATTTGCTTGCTAATGGTATTGTAAAGCAAAGAAAATGAAAGGCGAGACCTATTGCATTTTTAATGTTAGTTGTTTTTTGTTGTTGGGCATAGACAGTTCGACCACTTAGGGTCCAATTCTGCCTCCTCTGAAGTTATAGACCCGCCCCAGGCGCTCACACTCATGGTTACCATCTTCAGATTATTTTTTTTCTTACTTTGTCTTCTTCTCCCATCTTCTAGGGGAGGTGAATTGGTCGCTTGTGAATCCAGAAAACTCTTCAAGCTTAATATTTACTCGTACTATACCAACTGTTGGATATAATTATTTTTGCTCAGGATAAAAACTTATTGTTATTCCGTCCATGTGTACTTGCAAATATGGTTCTTGAATTGAGAGTGCCTGTATTTCACTCACCCTGCAAAGTAAAGTTATAGCCACCATAAGGGTCGTCTTTAGTGTGAGCATCTTTTTAATGTGGCTCTGTGTGAAGGCTCAAAAGGTGTCCTCATTAGTTGAGTTAGCACTACATTTAGATTCCATGTGGGTGCTGGAACTTTTGTAGGTGGTGCTATTCTCTTTGCTCCTTCTATGAAGCGTTTTATTGCTGGTGTTGTGAAAAAACTGTTTCCTATATGACCTCTTGGATAGGCCACAATTGCAGCCAAATGTACCTTAAAGGATGCATACGTTAGTTTCCAGTCCTGTAGGTGTGCAAGATATTTTAGTAGAGTTGCCTCTTTAGTGTTTTCATGTAATACACCCTTTTTTGTACACCACAGTGAGTATCTCTTCTATTTGGCTATGTAACACTTTCTTCTTGTTGGTCTTCTCGCTTCTCTGAGAATGGCTATTATGTTCTTCAGTGGGTCTAGATGTCCGCATTCGAAGTCTACAGGAATCATACAGCAAGACTGAAAGACTCTGGTTGTGGGTGTAGAACTCTCTCCCCTTCCATTGACAGCAGGCCTTGATGTTTAGGTAATATCAGCATTTCTATTAGTTCTACAAACCAGGTTTGCCTTGTCCTTTGTGGGTAGTTAGTGTTAGTGTCATTTTGCATTTCTTGATCAATCTGTGCAACAGTGATATTGAGGGAAAGCAATAAAAAAATCCATGTTCAGTTTATCAACAGAGTATTCCCCAGGGATTGGTGGTGAGGCTGGCTGCCTAGACGCAAAGTTCCCGTTTGTTGAAGTTGCAAATTGATCTACCTCTGTAGTTCCTCATCTCCTGAATATCTGTTTGAGTACTGCTTGACTGAGTTCCCATTCATGGGAGCCTGATGCCTATCTGCTTAATCTGTCCACTTCTATGTTGTCTTTTCCTGGCAGGAGGACTGCTGTTAGATCTATTTGTCTCAGCACTGCCCACTTCTAGATTTCTTAGGCTAGCTTCGACAGGGCAAAATAATTAATACCTCCTTGTTTGGTGATATAGAACATTGTAGTGGTATTGACTGTTTGGATTAAGTTTGTTCTTCCCAACAGCTCTTTCTGGGAGGCTTTTAAGGCTAGGAACACGGTCTTTAGTTCCAAGACATTGATATATTGGACCGCATCTTGTTCCCTCCAAACACCTCTGACCTTGAGTGAGCCCATGAGAGCTCCCCAACCTGTATGGGAGGCATCTGTAGTTGTGATTACTGTTGACTGTGCCAATTTATTTCCTTCTGTTATAAGTGATCTGTTCCACCACACCATTTCCTCCTGTCGTTCTTGCATGACAACCACTAGTCCTTATTAAATCCCTGATGAAGTTACTGGTGGACACACCTATATGACAAATCATGTATTGGATACAAAAAAATGCTACTTATTGCTGGATGTATGAAAAGAAAAGAATAAGAAAGTTAAAGAAAATATTGGAACACTGGTATTTTATATCTCAGTATTAGGAATATTATTTATTAATGTTGGGAGCATTGCTTCCTTGAGTTGGAGTGTGGCGGCCATTTCATCTCTTTGGACCACTGTCAAAGATTGTCTGGACTTATGAAAATAAGGGACACACATTTGCGCAGACACCAACATAATATCTTTCTTATATCATACCTTGGTTTCAGCTGACCACGACTTGGCACAGATAACTGGATACAATGTCCGTTGTTCTAAATACATCATTTGAGTAATGCTGCCATGATGGCAAGAACAGACAAATAACTCACACAAGGGCAAAATAAACATCAGGATAGATTATGTAGGGGAAACATTTAAGGCTAAATGTTTGGGACAATGTATCACTCTCACTAGTTAGGAAATCATCACAAGAACACAAAATTCTACAAGATAACATGAAATTGACAGGAACTAATCACAAAAAGGTTCGCTACAGAGATAACCTTAAAGATTATTCAGATAATAGGACAAGTTAACATAATTCTGACAAACGCTGACAAGAGCCTATAGAAATTACAATGAACCTTCTATGAGTGGGGCAACAAAACCAACAGCATTCGGTCCTTCAGACTTAAATTCAAATAGATACATTTCACATGGAGGGTATAGAGAAGGTGGTCTGCACCTAAAGAAATGTCCTCCTAGGCAGGCACTTCAGAGGTTTTAACAAAAGGGGAGAAGAGGTGGAGCCGTTCACGGACAATAGCCAGCAGAAGTTCTCAAGACGGTGGACCAGCTCAATATGTTTTCAGCAGGCTTGAGGAGGTACCAGATGTACTTAGAAAGATTAAGCCAAATAAAATGACCGATCCTTAGGGCTTTCAGGGACAATATTCCAGAATCTACCACCTGGCTGGTACCCTAATTTTTAAACTATTTTCACACTTTAAACACAAAAGCTATAATAAACATGGTGAGGAAAGTGAACACAAAACCTATCCCAATTGGGAAAAAACCTACTGTGATGTCTTTTATTAAGTTTGAAAGCTCCCCTATACAACTCTTTCCATACTATGCCTCTAGAAATTCATCTGTCCACTTCAAATAACATAGATCAGATAAACAGAGCTTTATAATGAGGTACAAGATAGTTGATAATTTAAGGTGAGCCACTCATCTTAAAGGAAGTACAGAAGACAACGTTCTCCCTTATTCGATGCTTCAAATATGTTTGATCACCTGAGCTTCTACTTTACGGAATGCAAAATAATATAACATAGCTCTCTCTTGTTATCAACAAATATTTACAAGGCCAAAACATCTAAAATAAAAGTATATGGCCAAATCCCTATCCTCTGCAATGAACAACAATAGAATGTCCGTTGTTACCCCTGCTCATTACCCTGGTTGTAGAAATACTGGCTTTGTCAATTACTAAGAGAGATAAGAAAGGTGAATACAAATTAAATTTTTGCATACATATCTCAAAGAGGTAGAACCCAGCACATCACTCCTGGCATCAAAAAAAGAACAAGGTGATAGTAAGGGTTATCGCTTTGCTATTTTAAGCAAAATCGCACAAAAGGTATTTAAATGGCTGTCAAATAAGTTCTACATCAATCAGGATCTAAAACAGGCGTGCACTCCCACAACCCTGTAGCTTAGGAATGGCTTTAGGGGTTGTCAAAAACTACTGGCTGAATCTGGAGTCCACATGCATGGCTACTTTAAAACACGGATGACAATGTGCTATTCAATACCAGCGGAGTGAACCTTGAAGAGGAAAAATTTGGAAGGGTATAAGACCAACCAACAGGAGTCAACAGCATCAGCCAACTATTTTTGGATGAAGTCTTGGCAGAGAAGGCAGTGTTTTTTGATTACCTTAAACATTGCCTTCTACAATTCCATACCTATTTCAGCCATCTCTTTGAGGAAAGTAGTGGGAACAAGAGCCAAAAAACTACAATTATAAGTAAAGCATCACAGCTTGTTTATGCAATGAAACACATAGTCCAAGATATATAACCCTAGTACAAAATGTACTACTCTAGTACCAAATGTACTACTGTTCTGTAGTTTAGAGCAAAACGGTCACTGTCCTTCGCATATTGCAGCAGAAGTGCCCCTCATTAATTTGTGCATTCTGATCCCAAGCCATGCAGAATGTAGTGAGCACTATACCCGTCTTTAGTTTGCTCCAAGCAAACACCAATTCAGATTGAATTTTACCTTATAGAACAAGTCACTTACCTTTGGTAATGCTCTTTGTGATGAATACTCAAGAGTCCTTCTTCGGCACAAGGAAGTAGGGGGAGTAACAACCTGCCCCTTCTTCCAAAGGCAGCAACCTCTCAACAGCCCCATTGGCCAGCACACCCAGCATCTCAGCAGCAAGATGGGTAGGTACTGCCTGGGAAGCGGATCTTTTCTAAGGGAAAGTTGAGGTGGGTCTGAAAGGAATGGATAGGCTTAGGCCTGCTAGAAGTTCTAGAAGACACTTCAGTCTGATGTAATGACCTCCCGCCCTGAAAAAATATCTGATCCCTCAGCCTTCTTAGGCACAAGGAAATAGTGAGAGTTACAACCTGTCCCTGTTTCAACACACTAACTCTCTCAAGGCTCCTATTGGAGAGTTAATTTTGAACCACTTGAATTAGAATGGGCAAATGCTCCTCTGGAGCCGCTCTGATAAGGGAGGAAGATGCTGTGGCCAGAAACTCAGGTAGGACATAGCCTTGCTTCACGATATATAGGATCCTCCCTCCCACAGGGTGGTGGCAGCAAGATAAATCGGATTGCTGGCTGTTCCAGCAGGGTAACAAAACTGACAGGACTGATGCCCATGGTGACCTGTGCGTTGCTTGCCAGATTCACATACCCGGTCATGAAAGGACTGGGGTGAACGAAGAGGAGGATGGGGAAACTGGTGTTTTCTACACACCGACCCCGTGGCATAGTCAAGGAATTTCCTGAACTGGTGAGAAAACTGTTTGGCAGGGGTTGAAAAACCCAGAGAGTGAGCTATAGCACTACCCCTACCCTCATTACAGGATTCTAAAGCAAAATCAATATATTCGCCAAACAGGCAATCATTACTAACAAGGCACAAATTGCTTATCTGGTGTCATGTCAGTCTGAGCCAAGAAAGCTTCAAGTTTTTCATAGGACAATCTCACTTGTCATGTCCAGAGGGCGTATGTATACCAGGTCCAATTAACAAACTGCATTCACCAAACTCAATGAAAGGATAGCCGCCGAAAACATTTGTTCTCAGAATGCTTCAATCCTCTTTAGTTCCCTATTCGGAGGTGGTTGTAGGGAAGGAAATGGGCTTTACATTTCTGGTGGAAGACTGGTCGACCGGACTCTCTGGAGGAAATTAGGGTTGCCAGAAGCCAGACTATGGTGCCTGGCCACCTGCCAATTTATAATCAGGCAAGAACAGAATTTAGTCTAAGTGCCAATTAAGGTGTCAGTGAGGGCTTCACCATATGGAAGCAAGGGCTCAGATAAAGCTGACCCAGGGTGCAAAACGTCTGTGAGAACATTTGGCATGAATTCAATGGACGATTCAAAAAAGGGGGTGGTGATGAACAGAGTGTCTGAATTAAGCAGACCACTCTTACTCAGTCCAAAGATCCGGGCTTGATCCATCACCGTTATTTAGCTCACTGCACCATCCCAGCTCAGAACCTGGCTATATGCAAATTAGTCTGTCCCTGGCCCAGTGTATCATGGGAAGAGGGCAGACAAAACTACCAAGCCAATTCTTCACCGGAAAGGAGACAAGCTTCCGGGGACCGGTTTCAGGCATTTCAGCCGTCGTCGGCCCGGCTTGCTTGAATCCTGATGGTGCAGTGAGCAAGGGACTCATGTCTGAGTATACCCTGCCACACCTATAGTGGTCAAAAACGATTCAAAATAGGGGGGGGGGGTGATGAACAGAGTGTCTGAATTAAGCAGACCACTCTTACCCAGTCCAAAGATCCGGGCTTGATCCATCACCGTTATTTAGCTCACTGCACCATCCCAGCTCAGAACCTGGCTATATGCAAATTAGTCTGTCCCTGGCCCAGTGCATCATGGGAACAGGGCAGACCAAACTACCAAGCCAATTCTTCACCGGAAAGGAGACAAGCTTCCGGGGACCGGTTTCTGGCATTTCAGCCGTCGTCGGCCCGGCTTGCTTGAATCCTGATGGCTTGGTAGTTTGGTCTGCCCTGTTCCCATGATGCACTGGGCCAGGGTCAGACTAATTTGCATATAGCCAAGTTCTGAGCTGGGATGGTGCAGTGAGCTAAGAAACGGTGATGGATCAAGCCCTGATCTTTGGACTGGGTAAGAGTGGTCTGCTTCATTCAGACACTCTGTTCATCACCACCCCCTTTTCTGAATCATTTTTGTCCACCATAAGCGTGGAAGGGTATACTCAGATGCGAGTCCCTTGCTCATTGCACCATCAGGATTCAAGCAAGCCGGGCCGAAGACGGCTGAAATGCCAGAAACCGGTCCCCGGAAGCTTGTTTCCTTCCCAGTATAAGAATTGGCTTGGTAGTTTGGTCTGCCCTGTTCCCATGATGCACTGGGCCAGGGTCAGACTAATTTGCATATAGCCAAGTTTTGAGCTGGGATGGTGCAGTGAGCTAAATAACGGTGATGGATCAAGCCCGGATCTTTGGACTCGGTAAGAGTGGTCTGCTTAATTCAGACACTCTGTTCATCACCACCCCCTTTTCTGAATCATTTTTGTCGACCATAAGCGTGGAAGGGTATACTCAGATGTGAGTCCCTTGCTCATTGCACCATCAGGATTCAAGCAAGCCGGGCCGAAGACGGCTGAAATGCCAGAAACCGTTCCCCGGAAGCTGGTTTCCTTCCCAGTATAAGAATTGGCTTGGTAGTTTGGTCTGCCCTGTTCCCATGATGCACTGGGCCAGGGTCAGACTAATTTGCATATAGCCAAGTTCTGAGCTGGGATGGTGCAGTGAGCTAAAAAACGGTGATGGATCAAACCCTGATCTTTGGACTGGGCAAGAGTGATCTGCTTAATTCAGACACTCTGTTCATCACCACCCTCTTTTCTGAATCATGAATTCAATGGAGGCAGTTGTAGGTGCAGGACCTCAGCCCCACGGCTAGTTACCACAGCAAAGTAGGAATTCTTAACCATTGGGGGCCCAAAAGGCCAAGTCAACCTGTATCAAGGGAAATGCCACATGGCATCCTGTAAGTCCATGTAATGGTGGTAAACATCCACATGCCAATCATTGTCATTTCTGGGTGATGGAAAGCTCTGGTTAGAGTGGAACCAAAAAGTCAATGGAGCCTCTGAGTGCGCCTCTGCAGTACTGGACCAGTTATACTGCAGGAGTTTCGCTAGTGACAGCTTTTCAATCCATGCAACATTAAGAGGTCATCATGAAGAAAAAGAGAGAATGTAACTAACTACAATGAACAAAGAAATAGTTTATGATAAAGGACAAGGATACCAAGGGAAAGCATACCATAGCTTAGCAACAGCAGCAAGTACAGAAAGCTCATTAAATGGGAGAAATATATGTAGTCAAGCTTGACCCGGAAGCAGAGTGAGGAGGGATTCTGAAATACTGGTGTGACCCTTTTCAGCTTTAGTGACAAGGGTGGTGGCCAGGAATCAGGGAAGTATTCAACAAGCACACAGACAACAGAGGTGGGGTGGAAGGTCTGGTGGAAGTACATGGACAACAAAGTCTAGATGAAGGGAGCTGGGGGGAAGCATTTGCACAATGCAATGTGGGCTAGAGGAAGGGGTTTCAGGAGTAAATGGACAAGCACACAGACAATGGAGGGAGGACGGAAGGAACTGGGGAAGCACACAGACAACAGAGGAAATGGAGGAGGAACAGAGAGGGGTAGAAGTACACAAGGGAGACAGGTAGAAAAACACATGCACCCTTGTAGAGTGATTAAACGAAAAGAAACAAGCATTGGCATAGCCAACAGGTCTCACCTTTGGGACCTTGTAAGTGTTTAGGCATGCAACAGTTGATGCTGTTGCACCAAGGATATTGTGCTGGATAACCAAACAGCATACTATAGCACCAGTACCCTGAGAAGTCAGGGGAAAGTCCAGCCTGCTAGAAACTTTGGAAAGCCATCCTTGACCCAGACTCGCAGTGTGCCCCTGGTACACTTAGGCCTTAAACTTATGTATCTCTGTCTTCTGACCTGAAGGTATATTGGAGTGGTAGCTTGGGCAAAGAGAAAAAGAGCCCTGCAGTCATCCTGCTGCAGTGGCAACATAGTCACATAACTGAAAACTTATGAGAGTGCTCTTGCTTTCCCTTCACAGCTTTGATTGAGGGTGGTGATCGGGAAACCAGTTCTGCATATCCCCCAACCATGCACTCACCATCTCCTGGGACCAGTGATACTTGTAAGTGAACACTTGTCCAATCTTTGGTCCTAGACTGGAATCTCTTCACACTACAACCTTTGTGTCCCCATAACCTCACCCAGTCTTGCCCCATCTGGGTGGGGGTTTTCTTGGACCAGGGCACCTTTCAAAGAGAGCACATTAGACTTTGGAGCCACCAGCATGGACAACAGCTCCCTTTATTTGCAACACTCTCTGTAGCAGGTTCACTGGCTCAGTTTGAAGTGCACCAGTAGCTGAGCATGCATATGCGAGAGTGCAAGCAGAGCTGCCTGGAAAGTTTATTATCCTCAAACAGGGGTGGCTCCAGCACAGACTAGAGAATCAAGAGTGGAACTTGCTAATGGGAATTCCGGAGTGATAGATCACAAGGCAGGTGAAGTAAAATCGGGATACCCAAACTTGCACGAGATCCCTATCTATACCTGTTGCTATATTGAATCCTTGGGATACATATTGAAATGGATGTTAAATTGCAGAAGTAGTTTTTTTTTGCTGTGAGCAGAATTAGAATACTGCTTTTGTGAAGGCAGTAATGGCTCGGCATTGATTTATCTTTAGTGCATACACTGTGTTCTGAGTAAGGGTGGGCGATAATCTCTGCGTGCCGGAGTTTTTGATCACGTGCAACATGCCAACATTAAGTTGGCAAGCGAAAATATGCGTCCACTATCATGATTTTCAGGCGCTAGAACGCCCTCCCGACAAGATTTTCTCAATGTTGGCGGTTGTCGCAGCTCACAAGTGTTTGCACTGAGAAAGCAGTCATTCAAGTAGAAAATCTAATGGAGCGGCAGAAAGAAGTAGCGCCCCCTCTGGTGCGCGGCACGGTGCCGTTCGCGCAGTGACGGCAAATTTTACAGCATGGAACAAACTTCTGGCACCAAAAGTCAGCGCGAGCAGCGTGTTATGCTGAATTCCACCCGCTTGTTAAACTGCGGAATCTTGCTGTGTTATATAACTCTGCGGGATTCAACAGTGTAAAACTCTGCGAGTTCTACCCACCTCTGTGTGTGAAGCCAACATCACCTTCCAGAGTAAACCAGGACTGCTCTGCCTAGATACTCTGATGGTTAAATACTAAGGCTGTAGATGAAACAATAGTGAGCAGGTCCAAGGGCAGCAAAAGTAAAAGGTTCCAAATGACAACTGGAGCCAAGTAACTTGTTTGCTCTGTGATCCCCAACCATCTCCAACACCATCTCCCTCTCCAACCTAGGAGGAGCATTCTACCAATTTACATGCAGTATGCCAGGTATGGAGTGCGGCATGCACGCAACTTGTACCAATCAGCAGTGTGCAGTTAAGGGTCATAGGAGATGAAGGAGAGTAAGGTAGTAAAGTGAATGTCAGGCATTGTGCACTATTAGTGTCAACCCAACCCTAGACGGTGCTCTGCAACATTGAAGTGCATGCAGTTATGGTAAGATAATCTCTGGCGCTGCTCAGTGCAGCTAAAGCATAAGGGGGCTAGTCGATGAAGACAGATTGGTGTAAGTGATGTGTTCTGTTTTACAGATCAGACGGCTCTTTGTCCCTTCTATGCAGCCAAACGCTGGTGAAGGGAGATAGGCACTCTGTCCAGAACCTTGGGACCGTGAGACAGATGCCAACAGACCTAAAATATGTTCGGCAGCTGGTGAAGCATCTCCAGGAGTCTCTCAGGTTCAACCCAGAGGCAAAATGTGTTGTATTTTATGGAAGAAACCGCAGCTGGGACCACTGACACAAGGCCCTCTTGCACATGGCGGCCAAGTGACCCGGTGTCTAAATGACACCTTCCTCCAGTATGGACAATTTGACCTCCAGTACTTTGTGCGCGGGGATGTGTAAGCCCATCCCAATAATGGGAGAAACCTGGTAAGGATGCAAAGCGATGTTACAACAAAGACTGATTGTCTTCACGAGAACTGAGGGGGCAGGGGCCGGCAGCTACGTTTATCTTCTGCTGTGCGCCCCTTGAACGCTAATGCATTCACTACGCCTTTGCCTCAGCTAGGACCAATGCCACGCCCCGGCCACTGGTTTTCACTCCAATTCAGCAGTCAACACCAGGCGTTGAAGTGGAGCACAAAAGAATTCGAGCACAGGCCGTGGCCAGTCCGACGCACGAGAAGCGCGAGGCACGGTGGCGCGTGAAGGCGCCCCTTATTATTAATCAGAGCTGCATAAAAATGTGTACTATAAACAAGGAGGCGGAGGGAATGCCAAACCTTGCAAGGGAAGAATGCTCGCTGGAGTTATCTTGGCAGGCAGTGGACGAGGGAGGCGAGCCACCTTCCAGGACCACAACCGTGGGCTAGAAAAGGAGTTTTCATTTTCAGGCACAACAAGCCCCTCTGCGAATAAACAGAAAGCACAGGGATGGCGCGCTGACCATAGCCTTAACCGAGGGAGCCGCGGGGAGTGCTAGGGTGCATCCAGCAGGGGGTAGCTCCCTTTACCCTGGAGCGGTGGAAATTTTCAGGGAGAGCAAGCTACCACGAGAGCGCCGTATTTGTGATATTCTTAAAACAAATCTGTAGTTTCTCGCCTTAATGAGGAATATATTTGTCACGTATGTGCTGAAACGCGAGGGAAAGTTCGGTCCAGATTCCAGAAAGACCCCGCAGACAACAGAAGACCAGACTGAGAGAAGAGGGATAAATATACAGGGAGACATAGCATATGGCGCAAAATAGATCTGAAATCAAACAGCAAAAGCCCAAAAGCAATGCCAGTGAGAGACCCGAAAAAGATCAGTGAGTTAGACATGACACACCAGTGAGAGAGCATAGAAAATATGTAACCAGAGAGTGTGAGCAGAGAGAGAGGCGCCAGGCACAAGGTGTTAAAAAGACATGAGGAATAGACTAACAGATGGAGCCAAATGCTAGATTCAGATCCGAGGGGCAGCCAAGAGAGAGAGAAAGGCATACATACCAGCGTGAGAGAAGAGACAAAGATGAATCAGAGAAAGAGACCCGGGAGAGGAAAGAACTAAACAGAGCAATAAAAACAAGCCAGCGATTGACGCGTGCGAGCGCGCGCCATAGCGAGCGATCTGTTTTCAATTATCGCGCCCCTGTCTGGGTATGATAATTCAAAACAGATGTCGCCCGTGGGGATAACCGCAAGCAATAGGCCGTGAGTGGAGCAAAGGCGGAATATGCACCCGCGTTTGCCCAATTGCGTGCTGTCTTTCGTAGAAAGACGCACGCAAAGCCCAATAGACTGTGACAAAAACTAAAACACACGCACAAGCCTGTGGTGAGCTTTCTGAAGCCCCTTACTAAAAGTCTCAGAAGCAGCACATGAGTGCTGCCCTAGGCTCGACCTAAAAAGTAGAGACTCAAAAACCGAGCAGGGGAAGGACTCTTTAAAGAATTCATCCTCCAGAGAAAGGACAGAACACAAGAGTAGGAAGGAAAGCGTCTGGAAGCTTTCTAATAAATAGCGAGCAAATGAAAGTGACAATAATGCAAACCAATCGTAGCAGTGGGTGTCCACACAGGCCCCGGTATGGTAACAAAAGTTATCGTATGAGCGGTCTCACGCAAGACCTAAAAACAGTCTACTTACTTCATTTATTAAAGAAATTCTAAATACAATGACTCTGCTCACATATCACTACTGGAAAAGGAGACAAGTTATCTATGGAGTGAATTATACATTTTATAATAACTTTCTGTACTTTACACAACACCTGTGGGATTGTGTGCAATAATACGTCAAAGTGCACCAATATCATCAGCAGAAAATGGGGAATGGTAGTCTTGTACCATGGCACCTAATTGGGGTCCAACTGTTTCGTGTAATACAATTTGCCTTCAAATCTATTGTCTACACAAAATATGTAAGAGGGAAGCACCAGTACACCTTGAAATGTATGTGATTCTTGTCTATACAGTCACAAATTAGGGTTAGATTACACTATTCTCAATAACTGATCTGAGTTGAATGAAATTGTGATCCCCTTTCCCTGTTAAAAGACAAAGTAAATTATAGTTCTTTGTAGATGCAGCTTCCTCCTGCCAAGAATAAGTCTATATATTTCTCTTATATAGCATGCCTCACAGTTACCTACTTTATCAAGGATTCATATATCAATGTTTACTGACTGTCTAGCTGCATAGCATTACATATGCATCTGTCAAAAATGCATATTTTATCAATGTTTCAATACAAACTACTAAATGTGTGTGCCCGGTTATCTCCTTTATCAATGGTTAGGAACAAATGCAATGTAGGGAACAGATGAATAAGACACTTATTTTCTGTAATGCGCTTTCTGGTGGATTTTCTAACCACCGATTCCTCACCACGTGTATCTCCATAGGTTCCAGATGGGATCAGGAAAAAAATTGAGATAATTCCTGCAAGCTGACAAGTGATGACGTGGGATTCCGCTGAGACTATGTCCTAACCCAATAATGACAATCGAGTTGCATACAGGCGCAACCCCTACTGTGCTGGTGTCAAGTTTATTCATTGTTCTTTTTCATGTCCTCAGACGGGAGTGTTACCGATCACTACCTCAACTCAATGACTACGATAATCAACGAGGTTGCCCCCCCTCAGCTAAAGAGAATCTCTTCCAAAAGCTCAAAGCCTTGGTATGACAGTCTGCTTAACAAGGATAGACGAGACATGAGACTAGCAGAACGCAACTGGAGATCCACTCCATCAGCCATGCACCTCAATACTCTGAAGAAAAAAAGAAATGCTTACTTCAGAAAAATCAAACGAACGAAAGCAAACTTCTTTAGCCAGTAACTTGAACAAGCAAAAAACCGACCAAAAAAGCTATTTGAACTAATCAAAACTCAATCCAAAGATGAACCACAGAGAGTGCATAGCACAACCAGAACGATACCATCCTGTGAAGAATTCTCTACCTTCTTCAACATAAAAACAGTCAACATCAAGAAAGATCTCCTCACGGATCTAAACCTATACTCTAACCCCAGCAGCAAAACACCCGTCAAACTAAAAACAATGCTACTTGGAAAGCGTTTGATACTTACACAGAAGATTCCATAGGCAAGATCCTATGTACCCTGAAGCCCTCTAACCACCTCTCGGATTCTCTACCTGCAAACGCCGTAAAGGACTTTAGCCCATGGCTTCTCCCGCTCTGGACCAAAATCATTAACAGTTATCTTCAACAAAGATCTATCCCAGACTCCCTCAAAGTGGGACAAGTATCACCCATACTTAAGAAACCCACAGCTGACCCTACTGACCTCATTAACTATCGCCCCCATCACGAATATCCCTACCTTAGCCAAACTGTTAGAAAAATGTGTCCACCTCCAACTGACTAAACACATCAATCACTTTGACCTCCTCAACCAACAACAATCTGGCTTTCGTGCCGGACACAGCACTGCATCAGCCATGACTCACATTATTGATGACGCACTCCAAATTCTAGACCAAAACGGCACCTGCCTCCTCATCCTACTTGACCTCTCATCTGCATTAGATACGGACAAACACGAGAACCTACTCGATCTCTTGAATATCAAAATGGGCATCTCTGGGACAGTACTCAAATGGTTCACCTCCTTCCTTCATAACCGGACCCAGAAATTCTAAACTAATAACACTATGTCCACACCTGTTCCAGTTACACTTGGTGTCCCGCAAGGTTCCTCCGTATCACCGACCCTGTTCAACCCAGTCATGGAGCCACTCACCACACTGCTTCGTGCCTCTAATGTGCAATTCCACATGTATGTGGATGATACCCAACTCTAGGTTAAACGTCAATCCCCTGAAGACCTCAAACTTCTCAACTCAACACTTAAAGACACACAAACATGGTTGGCAGAGAACCATCTCAAACTTAATGCTCTAAAAACAGAAGTCCTCCTAATAGCACCCCCCGCCAAAATCCCTATCGCCGAGGACTGGCTGAAACACCTCACTGCCTTCAACGTCCAACCTATCATTGTAGACTCAGCCAAATCCTTAGGCATCACCCTAGACTCCAATCTCAATATGCAACGATATATTAGCAATGCAACCAAGGGAGCCAATTTCCAAATCAATACCTTGAGAAAGATGAAACGCTTCCTCCCAGCCAACGGCTTTAGAACAGCCGTTCAAGCACTAGTAATCCCTCGGATTGACTATGGAAATACCGCCCTCTGCGGCCTCCCATTATCAACAACCGCACGATTAAGAGCCTCCATCAATGCTGCAGCAAGGCTCATAACAGGATCAATAAAACGCTCCCACATCTCTCCGGACTTAAAATCTCTGAATTGGCTACCGCTCGAAGCCAGAATACACTTGAAAATCGCATGCATTACTCACAAAGCCTTACATTACTGATCGCCCAGCTACATTGCTCAAAAATTGACAATCTCAGGAGGCTACAGAGCCACAAGAAGCACAGAAACTCTCCTTTTGAAACCACAAAGATTCCACAAGAAAAAAATTTACAATCGTTCCTTCTCAGGGATGGCCCCCAGGATCTGGAATTCCCTCCCGCCAGAAACGAGACTCATCTCATCCACTGCCTCCTTCAAAAAAGAAGTCAAATCTATCCTCATGGCTAAATTCACCTGAATGTTAACTTTGCATTTACTGTTTACCACCCCTTGTATTTCAGTGCCTCATCGACCGCACAATCACACCCTACTACCTGGCATTGTGCGCTCCCTGTACAAATCGCTTATTTAATTTCCTTTATTGCGTTCTCCTTTCATATGTATGTACGAATTGCCTTATTAATTTTTCCCTATTGCGCTCTCCTTTCATATGCATGTAAGGCACTCTGATATCTGCAAGGATCATGTTCGCGCTATACAAAACTCTGAAAATAAATAAATAAATTGACACCACAGCATGCAAAATCTAACAAGAAAGTAAGTTATCTCTAAAACGTCCATCCCACAGACTGGGGCGAGGGTGGGCAGCAAGCAATCAAATGTTAAATAGGGTATCACCCATAACGAGTGTTATTGGGGTAAATATTCTGATGGATACTTTTAACCTCACAGTTATCATATGAATTGATACGCAAAATACCTCCTGCAAGAAGGTAGGCCCGAGGGAAGTTTACACCAGGATGCCCAGCATGTCCAAGCAGACAAAATAGCTTTCCCTGTGGACTTGTAAAACAAAACAATAGTGCCTAGTGAAAGTATGGACAGATACCCAATGTGACTGCTTCGCAGGTGTCCAAAACAGGGGCACTCTGGCACTGGGATGTGGTTGAGGCACTAAGGCCGAGGCATAGAACACTTTGATGCAAAGAACAATCGCAGTGAGGTCCTGTTCACACTAGCAAATCCAACAAACAAAAATGTTATCATCTACCCAGTACTACTTTATCCTATCAATGCAAAAACTAATGGTATGCCTTGGATTGAAACAATGTAGTCTGTCCTTAAAGAGATGTGAGGAGAGAAAACTGTGAGAGTGTGCACGTGACTGCCCCATATGAAAGGGGAACACCATTTTCAAAAGAAGAAGTTTGTGTATAGAGGCAGGACTGAAAACACCTGCAGCTTGCGGACACAGTATGCAGAAGTGATTGCAATGAGTAACACAGTTTTCAGGGTAAGAAATTTCAGGGTACAACTATGGAGAGCAAGCAAAATTATAAATGGTGCACAGAGAAACGTGCAAAAGCCATTTAACGAAACTCATCACACAGTGATTTAAATAGAGAAGGTTGACCAGGTAAAGAAACAGCTGAAAGTAATGTTTTCCAGTGACCGCAGTGAAGCCTTGTTGAGTCAGAGACAGCGTGAACAGCAAACATCAGACAACTTAGCTTGTAAGAAATTAACCTGCTTCTCTTCTCAGCAGGTGACTGACTTGGCCCAACAAGCCAAAAAAAATAGATTGAGCGAAATTGCTTGGAGCAGACAAAAAGACATTGAAGTTGGTTAAATCCATATTCAGAGGCAATCGGAACATGTTGGTGCTTATCCTAGATAGACAAAAAATAAATAGTATATGTCTAATTCTTTAAAGAATGAAGGAGAACTATGCATTAACAACATTACTCCCATATAGAACCTCTAGGGAACTAAACGGATTTGATCATCCTCAATTCTGTCTCACCATGTCAAATATACTAAAAACCATGTATTCATGTCAAATATTCTAAAAACCATTTATTCATGTCTCCCTTGCTGAGGTTAACAATCTTTTAGTATTTCTGGAAATAACTTCCTTTCTATCTTTGGTGAGTTAATATACCTGCTACTCACAAGAATGTACACAAGAATGTACACAGCTTGGCATATGCAATGATGCTGCTCTGCCTGCCAAAATGGTTAAATATCTTCAAGGTGAAAACGATACTGAATAAAGTGGCTTTGACAAAAAAAAAAAAAGATTTTCAAACAATCGTGATGAACTTATCAAGAAAGGATTTCACCATTTTGACAAAAAAACAATACACACGGAAAGGTGGAGGGTCAAAGGGAAAATTTTGAGACCGGCCTAGGTTCACTTCCCCAAACGCGTCATGGTATGCAAATGGCATCTATAATAAAACAAATTAACATCATGTAAGTTTCTCCTCTCACTTCATGCGTTCCTGTATAAGAAATATCTATAACTAATTTAACTTAAATATGCTCACCCAGCTTGACTGGGGACTGGACGCGGAGGATTAGTCTTTTCACTGGTTGTATATACAATTTTTGAAATTAAGCTTATTACATTGTTGGATAACATACAATCAGTTGTTGCACTTACATTTATAATTTGCACTATTCAATTACAAGTATAAGCAGTAGCAATTTAGTAAAGCAGAAGCCCTGAAGAAAGCCTAGGGACTTATAGCCTGCTTGGCTGAAACATGTCGGCTCTTTTTGGCAGGTATTTTTTCAAACTGCTGTTTGCGCTGTTCTGTTTTTAGTTAGGTGTGTCTTTATTTATTAAAGTTTTTTGTGAAAGGGCACACTATCCTATTTTACTCACCACTTTATTCATCTTTTTAGCACTGCTTTCATCTTCTCACATGTCAGTTGCCCGCCGGACTATTTAGAGTGAATGTGGGCGCCATTCGGCTAATTACCTGTGGGGCTGGTGTACTCTATTGATCAAGAGATACACTAACCCGTTGAGCCGTTTGACCAAATGATAGTACTGATCATCATGAATAGTTGATGGTTATTCGGACATCATGAAAAGCTGTTCCCTACCACATATCACTCTCAATAGTTTATTTTCTTTCATTTCTTGAATTCCTTAAAACTTCATGGTTTCTCCAGTAGTTTATTGGATAACACTCTACTGTTGAGAGAGTGCAGAGAGTTCGCCATAATCATTTGCTGGCTTTTTAGACCCCCGGTTTTGTTATGTTGTCCATTTTGACAAACCAACCTGGTGAAAGCCTTTCTAAATTAAAAATTCATTTTTTTAGTTTTTCGTCTTTGTTTTTAATGGCCTCTAAGCCCTCCCCAGTTTCCTGACTTACCTTCTCACTCTGTTCTTTTCTGTTTACATGCACCATAATTTTTCAGTTCTTTTGGTTCTGGGTCATACACATTTAAGTGGACCATATGCGCTGCCTGCCAAAACCAGCTTAACCTTTGAATGAAGTTCCTACTTTTCAGGAGTAGATCCATTTTTAACTATATAAAGAAGCAATTTTGCCTCTTGCCTTACTCTAAGTTCAGAAGATTCATTTACACTCATCTGCTCCATGGTGTAAGGATCATAGACTACTGAATGTGTACCAGTTCTCTGCACTTCTCTTTTTCCCCTCTTTCAACTTTCCTTTCCAACCTCAGTGCTCTTAACCATGCATCTAAAGGTTTAAGTCCTATATAAAAATCACAAAACCACAAAAAACAAACAAATAAGTGATGTATATAGAGAGTAAAGGGATGACTTTGGTCTTAGAATGACTAAGGGAGTGATCTGAAAAGCGTATGTAAGTTTGAAAGGCATCATCAATGTTTGGTAGGTTAACTGAGCATTTATTTGATAGTAGAATGTGATTTGCGTGCACAGAAATGTGTAATTTGGACAGCTTTTCCAACTATACCCATTATTTTACATGATTCCCTAATTTAACGTAAGAAGGGTTCCAACACTAAAAGAAATAACAGAATAGGGAGGCACTCCAGTATTGATCCCATAGACTTTAAAAGTAAGAGACAGTAGTTATTACTATTTATTTGAAGAGTTTCATATGGCGTTGGCTAGACCCGGAGGTATCAGAGCGCTTTACATAAGAACAGATTGTACTTCATTACATCAATTACAATCGCATACAATAGAAACAGATACGAGTCAATAGGAGCAAGAGGATGGGTGAGGCGGAGGAATGAGACGAGGGTGTAGGGAAAAAGCAAAACAGACAAAATCAGGCAGAGATGGAAGGGAAAAAGAGGCAGCTACAGGACCACGGAGGGAGGAGGTAGGGGTAGGAAAGGAGACACAGGAGAGAGACGAGAAAAAACAATGTCCAATGTCCGGCTGGGTAGGTGACAGCCAAGGGGGTAAAACCAAAGTCAATCTCCTCTATAGCTGACTAAACCGCTCTACTGGGCATCAGCCATGTTGCTCGGGCTCAGCAGTCAGGACAACATAGAAAGTTTTTCACCTATGGGGTATCGTCATTGATCCATCGGCTGCACCAGTCCCGGTGTTACTGGGAGGCGCCATCCGCCTCAAACCTCCATCACTCCGGCACTCATCACTCTTCAGCTGGTCGAAGCTCACTTGAAGCTAAGAGCATACGGACTCCGGTCCAACATTTTAGGGGAGTGGTCTTGCTGCCCCTCGCCTTGGAATTTTGATTTTCTCCCCATAGGCACCGACAAGTCTCACAGATAACAAAGTTTCCTCAGGATAGGCGCCATTGTAAGGTCAGGCAACTCGGGAGCGATCCATTGCGTCAGCCTACAGTTAAAGTATTGCTGCACGGTTCCTGAGGCAAAGGATGAGAAGCTCACCGAATGTCACTCAAACGGACACCATCTTAAGGTCGAGCCGCAACGTTAAATATGTCCCTGCATCAATTTAGGCCCCTCCAGCTCTATCATGTATTTTTCCTTGGGGGTCAAAAACAGTCCAATCGGGCTTCCGCTAGGACCAGTGTAACTTTATTTTGGCTAATTTGCGGTCCCCGGTCTGCCCCACCACCTCTGTACAAATTAGGTCAGCATCTGCCCCCCTTTCAGCCAGGCGAACGGCCTTATCGCATTTATTTAGTGGCCGCATACAGGAGAGCTAGTCCCATTTACAGGATACCGTGATGTATTGGGGCAGAGAGGGCAGCGAGGCACGATTCCCTCGCAGGTCGTATGTCCCCTTCGGGGTGCCGTTGGGAATCTCCCGGTCATCTGGTCGTCAGGGCCGCAGAGTCTGTGCAGACCCGATCTGGGTTCGTCTTTGGATGCCCTCACGGAGCTGCCGTTTTGGGGTCAGGCATCTGGTACAATTGCAAAAAGAAATTGGCTTGAGAAGATCATGCAGTAGCTTGAACAAAGCTAGGATAAGGCCAAATTGAGTCAAGTTGGAATTCAATATAGAAACCTGAGAGAGGCCGAGTCAAAGGTTTATGCTGCAATCAAAGTAGGTAGGCATCTATCAGTATTTCCTGACCTGCAGTATTTCTTTCGGGCAGTTAAACAGAACTTAAAGGGGGTATTTTCCATGACCTCTAATTACCCTCTTTCTCCAACCAAGTGGCTGGTCCCGGCAGGGTCCCTCATTGGGAGAGGGAGAAGGGTACTCTTCTTTCTCCTTGTCATCTTTTTTGCAGCGTTCGGCAAATCGTTCGATTTTTTCAAATACTTTGATTTTCGCAAAAAACTGCTAAAAAGGATCTGAAGGTGGAGACTACACACATGAAATCCGGGGCACCGCCTGGTGTCACACAAGGGGCGGGCATACTACTAAATGGTGGTCGTCGATGCCCCTTAAAGAAAAAAAAGGGGCGTGGCCAGGCACCGTCGAAAATAGCCGCCTAAAGCCCGAGCTCCGCCGGGACAGTTGATGTCCCCACCAAATCCGGCCTAATATCCTAGCTGGAAGGCACTGCCAAAGACGCCCCAGCTCCCTCAGGCAAGGTGCTACATCGACTCGCTCGAACGGAGCCCGGGGACCCACGGGGAGCGCCGCACCGAGATCGGAGTTCTCGGCGGCTGGCTGGGAGTCGAGACCCGGAGCTCCGGAGCCGCCAGCCGCTCAACTCGAGGCCCAGGTCTGTGGCCTACAACGCCAACGAGGCCTGTGTGGCGCGAAGTCGGCGGAGGGCGGGGCCACACCCACAACAATGTAAGAGGGCCACGGCCTGGCTGCAGTCGTAGCAGGTGCTAGCCACAGGCGCGGAAAGCCGCGGAGGGCCTGAAGACCCAATTGGAGGGCCGTGATCCGACGCCGTCCCTGCGGGACTGGAAGAGTGAGTAACGATTACCCCAAGCGACCGCCACACTAGCGCGAAGGGAGGACGGGCCGTGCAGCGGCATGCCCTGGGATGGAGTCTGCTGCAGCGGCCCTGATATCGAACCCTTAGACGCCCAGCCCGGTAAACGGCACCCAAACACGGCGGCGGTTAGAGACTCAGAGGACCCGCTGGTGGAGCAGGGCATAAACGACTATAGTAAGTGGCGGTCGAAGGCCCAGTACGCTGCTACATACGGCTGGTCATCTGCGGTGAGGAGCACGGACGAGAGTACCGCAGGAAATCCTTTGGCAGGCCGCAGCCCCGAGAGGTACCCTGAGAGAGGCAATTGGCGGCGGCAGCTGCGGGCCGGACTTCAGGGTGGGGCCTGAGTCGGCGCGGACCCACAGACTGTCACAGATACGTACATTCGGCGCTACCTCCGGACTCGGGAGCGCTCGATCAACCATGCGGCCCAAAGGGGGAACAGTGACTCAAACTAACAAACTGGACAACTACGCGGTGCCAAGAACTCAGCCGCAGCCTGGTGGGTCGGCAAAGACCAGGCAGAACCATCCCTGACCTCCATAATGACTGCAATTCAGACCCTCGGCACCAGCCTCGAGACGAAAATGGACAAAATCACGATCGAGGTGAATCTGCTGCGCGCAGAACTGGGGAAAACCACGGAAAGATCCAAGACCAACGAAGTGGACATCAAAGCATTACAGGCCTCTGAAAAACGGCTGGAGGGCAGGGTAACTGAGCTCGTCCACCACCACCGGCAGATAGCCTTTTGGCTCGAGCACCAGGAAGGGAGGGCCCGGAGAAGCAACATACGCGTGGTAGGTGTACCGGAAGGACTGGAGGGGGATAGCATAGAGCTCTTCCTTGAAGATCTGATCCTCCGCCACCTAAAGCCGAAGAGACTGTCCGAGATCTTTACCATCGAACGGGCTCACCGAGCTCCGATCCCGAAACCCAAACCAGGGGCCACACCTAGAACAATTATCGCGAAAGTACTCAACTATCGGGATCGTGATGCAATCCTCCAGGTTGCTAGACAGCTAGGTGATCTACAATATGAGGGGGCTACAGTTCGCTTCTTCCCGGACTTCACGCTTCAGGTCCAGCAGGAGAGACGCTCATTCCAAGGGGTTAAGGCTGCGCTTCGAGAACGCGGAATAAAGTATATGATGTTTTTCCCAGCAAAACTGAAAATTATCTCTGGAGGTAAATCCCACTTCTTCACTTCGTCAGCAGCCGTACAGGAATGGTTGGACACAACGGAGCTGGAGGCACAGGCGAGGCAAGATGGCGGACAATGGCGGGAAACCAAGGCCCCCTCCCCGGGGTCTGCAATGGGAAGATTGGAAGGAGATGAGCAAAGCCAACGATCCTGGCGTTCCAAGTCGAATAGTCCCGGCTGGGACAACACAGCGCGATGAAGACACGAACATTCGCATCAGAATCCATCGAACAGTAATGTATATATAATACTTTATGGAAGGTTGGGCCGATAAAGCTGGGTAGCATACAGGTCGGCCGGGGTCTCTGAGACTTCCTCACAGTTCTCAAATACACTTAGACCTGAGGGACTTAATTTATTGGGGCAACGCGGGTATGGCGGCCAGGGACGGGGCCGGACCACGTGGTTCCCAAGCAGAGTTTCCTCGGAGGAGGTCTCACTCCCCGGGGTAGGGTTGGGCGAAAGGCGCTCTGCTAGTTGGGGTGGTGTGTAGTTTGAGACCCAGGGAGCAGGATGGGGGGACTTGTACAACAGAGATGGGGAGGGATGCGGCGCAAAGTTGAAGGTGGTGGAGGGGGGGGGCACATGTTTGTGACAACGATAAACACTTGCATTGAATGTAAATGCTGGGTGGGGACCAGGGGGGATGGGGAGTTGGGAAGGTTTTACGGTCAAGTAGAGCACGTAATCACAGTCGATAGTGGTTCCAGGGTGCAGAGACAGGTACTCTCACACAGCAACGGTTATGGCTAAGAGATGGGAGAAAAGTCTAAAAGTTCTGAGTTGGAATGTTAACCGGTTAGGAGACAGACTCAAACGCATCATAAACCTGCAGTTCATTAAACGGTACCAGCCGGATGCAGTACTGCTGCAAGAAACGCATCTTATGGGAAATGCATGCCAAGCCCTCAATAGGTGGGGCTACACTCTTGCAGCTCACTCCGGCTTCACCTCCGGCTCGAGGGGGGTGGGATCCTGTTGCGTCGCTCACTGCTCCTACACATAGATCGTACTGAATCTGATCCGCAGGGCCGCTTTGCAGCACTGTCCGGAAGATGGGAGGGTTACACACTGAACCTATATACTGTGTATATTCCGCCGGGCCTCCAAACTCAGGCCTTCACAGACCTAGGCAAATTGTTTCTCTCCCTCCCCGACGGTAAGTTGGTTATGGGAGGAGACTATAATGCTGTGTTGTCAGGGACCCTAGACAGACGACCCCCAGAGATCTACCTCCGGGGCAGAAATGGCTGGCTGACTTCCTTGAGGCCTTCGGGCTCACAGACGTATGGCGCCTGCCTGCGCCACAGATAGCCACTTCACCTTTTTCTCTGGGCCACATCATTCATTCTCCCGCCTTGACTACATCCTTCCCTTGCTACAACACAACACTGCAGTACAAGAAGCAACACACCTAACCCGTGGCATATCGGACCACTCACCGGTCTATACGCACATAACATTCGGGACCAGACGTTAGGGCTGCGTTGCGCCAATAAACGCCTGGCATTTAAAGAACGAAGACACTAGGAGGAAGGTATCCAAGTCCATTACCCAGTACTTCGACAATAACGTTGGATCGGTGGACTCCCCTGCCACCTTATGGGAGGCCTTTAAGACAGTGATTAGAGGGGAGGCGCTATCGGTCATCTCAGGCAAGCGAAAACAAAAACAAAAACAGGTCGCCTCAGTTGAGGCAGATCTCGAAGAACTGGAGAGGGAGACACAAGATAACGGGGCCACTGGGGTGCGACATAGACTGCAGCTTAAAACAGCAGAGTATAAAGACCTGGTTACTCAGGAAGCCCAAACGGTAGCTAGGCACAAGATGGGTAGGCTATTCGATCAAGGCGACAAAGCCGTAAAACTTATAGCGTGGCTCGATAAAAAGCAGCAGGCCAGGAAGGTAGTACCGGAAATACACACGGCATCGGGGACTATAGTTACTGAGCCCCGAGAGATAGTGGAGGAATTTGCAAGACACTACAAACAGGTCTACAGTCGAGAGTCGGACCGTCCAGAGGAGGACTCAATAGCCCTCCTGACAGATATCCGAATGCCTTACCTAACAGATGAGGATCGGGAAGCCCTTGACAGCCTGCTTACTGACTCCGAAATCCAGCGTGCTATAGCAGACCTTCGACCGGGCAAAGCCCTAGGACCCAATGGCCACCCAATAGAGCTCTACATGCTCAAACCAGACGTCATCAGTAAACACCTTAAACTCATGTTCGAAAGAAGCAAGGAGGCGGGACTGTTGCCACGAGATCAACGCATAGCGACCATAGTGGCGATACCTAAAGAGGGGAAACCCAAAGAATTCTGCACCTCATATAGACCAATTTCGCTGCTCAATGCGGAGCCAAAAATACTAGCCAAAACGCTCGCTAATCGGCTCCAATCGGTACTGACTACCCTGGTCCACCCGGACCAATCAGGGTTCATGCCCCATCGCAATACCGCACTTAACATTCGACGTCTCAATGGGGTACTGGGGCAACGCCATAGGTTGCAGGAAGACGCGGTGGTGGTCTCACTCGACTCCACCATGGCATTTGACACCTTAGAATGGCCCTATATGATCGCAGTCCTACGTAAATTGGGCTTTGGACCTCACTTTATATCTTGGGTCTGTCTCCTATACACGGAACCGTTGGCACAGGTACTAGTAAACAAAAAGGTCTCGGAGGTTTTCACCTTGGAGAGAGGGACTAGACAAGGCTGCCCCCTCTCTCCCCTTCTTTTCGCGCTTTCCCTTGAACCGCTCGCTGCCTGATGGTAAGACAAAATCTCCCTCTACGCCAACGACATCCTTCTGTACCTCTCCAAGCCGCGAAGGTCAATAATGGCGGCTCTTGATATCTTCACAAGCTTCGGACGTAACTCCGGCTTTCGTATCAATTGGAGCAAATCACACCTCTACGTCCTCGATGGCGACCCCCCTAGGCTCCCCGCCACGTGCCCCATAACAGTGGCAGAGGACGGGTTCAAATACCTAGGAGTCTTCGTTACCACAGATAAGGCTCTAGAAAAGAAACCTAAAACCACCTCTCCGCCGGCTTCAACGCGAGGCCAAATCCTGGCAGCACCTTCCATTATCACTGCTGGGCTGAACAGCCTTATTTAAAATGATGGCATTGCCACG
The DNA here is from genome assembly GCF_964263255.1 of Lissotriton vulgaris. NCBI lineage: Eukaryota > Metazoa > Chordata > Amphibia > Caudata > Salamandridae > Lissotriton > Lissotriton vulgaris. The sequence goes on from NC_141687.1 coordinate 2,103,919,877, forward strand.
ATTTCTTTGTGCCTTACAGAATTATCCAGACCTGGTACCCAACACGTACTTTGCAGCGATTGAGGCGGCGCAGCACGACCTCCTCTGGGCCGGAGCGCCGAGAATCGCACTGCAAAACTCACACTGGGGTGGTATAACAGCGGAATAGCCCTCCCAGACATCCGCAAATATTACTGGGCAGCCCACCTCTCAGCGATCAACCAGGGGACGTACAGTGACGGCAATGATCCTGGTTACGGGATGGACAGATGGTTGCTCCCTGGGAGGAACTATGAGGTTGCACTCTACTCCAAGCCAGGCACACACCGACTCACTGGACCGACACAACACTCGGTACAGATATGGCATATTGCACAGAAAAAACTCGGATGGTCGAACGTCCTCACAATGGCCACACCACTATGGGCCTCTAAAAAACTGGGTAACTTGGGGCACCCTAAGGGGTTCCGGAACTGGGACCTGATCTCCCTAATCAAAGACATCTGGGGCCCTAAAGGGATCCACACGTTTGCCCACTTTCAAGACACATATGAATTGGCACAAACCGAATTCTTTAGATACATCTAAGTGTGACACTCCCTGCAGGCGAACATTCCACCAGAGACTAAATTACCACAAATCTCCCCACTCGAAGACAGATTACTTGATGGACACATGACAGAACACGCCATCTCTCTCACATACAAAAAATTTATAAATAACCCCCCTGACATGCTCCTTCCCCTAAAAGAGAAATGGGTCGCTGACGGGTTGGAGATAGATGAAGAAGAATGGTCATATGCTCTTGCCTCCCCACGGGAGGTGGCGATTATAGCCCGACTACGACTAATCCAACTGAAAATATTGCACAGAATATATATTTCATGTACGAGGTTACAAATGATGGGGAGGGGAGGTGAAGGACTCTGCGGGAGGGGGTGTGGTGGAATGGGCACCTTTTTCCATATACTATGGGATTGCCCAAAGGTGCAAAGGTACTGGAGACGGGTGGTGCAATGTATGCAGGAGGTGTGGGAGGTGGAGGTTCGTCCAGAGGCCAAGAGGTGTCTCCTGAACATCTGGGAGCCTACAGACCTGTCTCCAAAAGGGAAAATGTGGGTGACGCTTGGACAGATGGTGGCAAAAAGGAACATTGCCAGATTGTGGGGTAATCCTAATCCACCAAAATTGATAGACTGGCAAAGCGACATGGACTGGTGTATGCTGCAAGAAAAGACTGTGTACGTAGCAAGAAGGTTCCCTCGGAAATGGGTAGAAATATGGACACGCTGGAATGACTTTAGGGGGAACATCTGCAAGCCCCCGCATACCCCACAGACTAGCTCAGAAGACATTGAATAAAATTGACTTCTCAATGGCTTTGTACGCAAGGAACACGCTGTACTGTCAATGTATCATTGGTGCTGCAACAGACTCGATTGTGAACTTGATGACCGTGTTTGGTTTTTTGGTTTTACTACTAAAGTGAAAAAGAATTTAGAAAAGGACGATACTGTTTAAAGTTATAAAATATAAAACCGGATCTACACTAATCCGCTTTCTAACGCGAACCACATACACACGCTGATTTATGACGCCGCCGTACCCCCAGGTTGACGGCACAGGGGCTGTGTACTCTAGTAACTACTGCATAACAGGAAGAAGTGTTGCGGCCGGCCCGAGGGGTTGTAGGCCAAAAGCTGTGTGATGATTAATGGTACAATAAAGGTATTGGAAGAAAAAAAAACTAAAAAAGAGACTATTTCAGACCGAACCACTAGATGGCAGACTAATGCACAGTATGCGAATCCAGAAAAGGAATCATGCTGCAAAACTTGCCATTATGAAACGTGGAGAAATAGCATCCAGTTAGTCTAAGGACAAGACTAGGTAAACAGCAATCAACAATAGATATCTGCAATAATATCTACATGGTTACTACTATAATGCAGTATGATGGCGATATAAAGAATCCAGACCTTTATTAACTGTCGCTGAAATTCGAGTCATCTTGTATACTCCCTCTTTTAGAAGAATACAGGCTGTCGTTGGCTGATAGAAATAGAACCTTATGCTTATGCTTCATATGCAGATTAATGAACTCCAAAGCAGCGTCAGGTTGTAGGAAGAAATGCGTTTTACTGTTGTTCCCCACTCTCAAATGGGACTTGGAACATACCAGACGGCCCTTGCAAGCTACAGTTTTTTGACCTCCTGAAATGATATCCTAGCTGCCTGAAGCATGGGGGTTTTTTTTCAGAAAGAAGGCAGCAGGGGATCCGGTGTAATGGAGGTCCGGCGTAGTCCTACTAAGAAGAAGAACCCGATGCCTATCTCTGTAATTCAAGTGTTGCGCTGTGATGGGCCTAGGGCTCTACCTCAGGCACCGTCTAGGGGCAAAAGAATGATGTGCGTGTTCCACAAGTTAGAGTAAAAAGAAAAGTGATTCCAGGAGCTGTTCCACAAAAAGCTCCATATGGACATTATTGGTGGATTCGGCCTCACCCATAATGCAAATTTTGTTGCGGCCAGAGTGGCCTTCTAGACCCTCATTGTTAGCCTTCACTGCCTGTAGTTCCAGAGTTAGTTCAATCAATCAATCAATCTAGACATTTGTCAAGTGCGCTACTCACCTGTGAAGGTCTCAAAGTGCTGGGTGGGGGCTGCTACTGCTCGAACGGCCAGGTCTTGAGTAGCCTCCTGAAGGTTAGTAGGTCTTCGGTTTGCAATAGGAGGATGGGGAGGGTGTTCCAGGACTTGGCGGTGAGGTAGGAGAATGATCTGCTGCCGGTGTTCGCTCTCCTGATGCAGGGACCGGTGGCAAGGGCGAGGTCGGCGGAGCGGAGCTGCCGATTCGGGGTGTAGAAGCTGATCCGTTTGTTGAGGTATGCTGGTCCGGTGTTGTGGAGAGCTTTGTGTGCGTGGGTGAGGAGCTTGATGGTGATCCTTTTGTTGACGGGAAGCCAGTGCAGATCTCTCAGGTGGGGTGTGATGTGGCTGTGGCGAGGGATGTCGAGGATCAGGCAGGCAGAGTCGTTCTGAATGAGTTGCAGTTGTTTCAGCAGTTTGGTCAGGGCTCCCGCGCAGAGGGCGTTTCTGTAGTCCAGTCTGCTGCTGACGAGGGCCTGGGTGACTGTTCTTCTGGAGTCAGTGGGGATCCACTTGTAGCACTTTCGGAGCATGTGGAGGGTGTTGAAACAGGAGGATGAGATGGCGTTGACTTGCTTGGTCATGGAGAGTGTAGAGTCTAGGATGAATCCCAGGTTGCGTGCATTGTCGGTGGGTGTTGGAGCTGCTCCTAGGGCGGTCGGTCGCCTTCTGTCTTGTCCGAGTTCAGCTTCAGATGGCTGTTCTTCATCATTCCGCGATGGCTTTCATACCTTCGTGGAGGCTGGTTTTGGCGGTGAGAGAGTCCTTGGTGAGTGAGAGGATCAGTTGTGTGTCATCGGCGTAGGAGATAATATTGAGGTTGTGCAGTCTGATGACGTGGGCGAGTGGGGCCACGTAGATGTTGAACAACGTCGGGCTGAAGGAGGATCCTTGGGGTACACAGCAGATGATCTTGGTGGCTTCGGATCTGAAGGGGGGGAGGCAGACGCTCTTTGCTCTGCTGGAGAGGAAGGAGGTGGTCCAGTCCAGTGCTTTGCCTCAGATTCCTGTGCTGTGGAGGCGGGAGCATTGCGTGCGGTGGCAGACAGTGTCGAAGGTAGCTGACAGGTCCAGGAGGATGAGGGCCGTGGGCTCGCCGTTTTGCAGCAGGGCTCTAATATCATCGGTGGCAGCGTTGAGGGCAGTTTCCGTGCTGTGATTGCTGCGGAAACCAGACTGGGACGGGTCCAGGATGTTGTTTTCCACTAGGTAGTGGGTCAGCTGTTTGTTGACAGTTTTCTCAATGTCCTTCGCCAGGAATGGGTGCAGAGAGATGGGCCGCAAGTTCTTGAGGTCCTTGGGGTCTTCTTTGGGCTTCTTGAGCATGGCGTTGATCTCGGCATGCTTCCAGCTCTACGGGAAGGTCCCGGTCTCGAGGGAGATGTAGATGTAGATGGCTTTGCAGAGGTGGGATGCGATGGTGGCGCTGGCTTTGTTGTTTTGGTTGGTGTAGCTTCACTTAAGCAGCGATATATGGTTAGCAAACGCAGTTTTTTCAGAGACGAGTAGATTTCTTTTTTTTTTATATTTCACAGAAGTGCCCTCCACGAGTGAGCAACATTTGGATGGCCCACATAAAAGCAGCAGCCCAAGTTTTTCGATAGAACACAGAGGTCAGTAGCGAGCAGGGTAGAGTCAGGAAAAGTTGTAGCATGGTGCTCGTATAGAGATTTTGTTGTAAACTGTGTTATCTATCTGTGTCATTATAGATCACTTCAGGGATCAGAGCGTACAATGTCGTATCAGTTTTCAAGTAAGCTTTGATCATATTTTCAAGGGGTTAACTTGGTCACTTATCAAGAGGTTTGTGGTCGGTGTTATGTATACACCTGTAGTACTGACACTTGGAATTTGTTTTGAGAACACGTTTTTCACATTGAGTATTTGGAAAATTGTCGCCTTGTTTTCACATTTTTTTAAACTCCTCACTGATCACTTATGGAACTATATCCACCACAATGGGCATTACTAAACCAGAGCATTTTAAGTTATTATAATGATGTTTAGGCACATAATGTTTATGAAAATATTGACTGCTGTACCGAGACATGGGTTGATTGACATTGAGAAATGTTTTATTACAGACTAAGCCCCTGAAGAAGGGCCGATGGGCCTCAAATGCATTGGGTAGCTCTACAAAAAAATTACTTTTGTTCATAAAGCATATGTAATTCATGTATTACTATAAGGAAAAGTTTTGTGATGTAAACAAAATAAAAAGGAAAATTATTGTTCTGTTGACAAGAATAATTATATAGTGGAAATTATAATTTCATTTTGAATGTTGATGATGTATAGAATGAATAATCATTTTTAATAGTGATCACAACCAAGATTAGGTTAGGTAACAGTGCACAGAAGCCGAGTGGGAACACTTGAAGTAATACAAAATTAATATAAATGTTTGTCATGGTACTTTATATCAGGACAGACAAATATAGTTTCTGTTTACCTCACCAAATACAAATCCTGTGGACATGTCCACACTATTTCCTGCGTCCTCGCACTCCCATTGCCCGTTCTGGGCACTCACACATCCGTCACAGGTGCCAAGCTGCTCCTGTGGCTGGAGGCATCCTCACTATCCCCCCCACCCATGACACTGCTGGCAGCAAGAGAATTGGTTTGCATCTGATCCACAGCATTAGTGACTTAGATCAGTCCCCTGGCAACATCTCCATATCAATGGAACATTTCCAAATGCATGCCTATTGCACGTGGGGATAGTTGTGCAGTTGTTGTGCTAAGCCGGTTGATGGCCCTATTGGCAAGTCGGTATTTCGGAATCGCAAATAGCGATTGCGAATAATATCAATACGCAAAAAATTAGGGACATTTTTAATGCAGTCCTATTTGCGATACGGTAAAAATCGTAATTTGAGAATCGCAAACCACAATGTTGATGCATATGCCCCCCCAGTCAACAGAACCCTAAAATGTAAAAGTGTAGAGCCTGAGAAAAGGTGTCTTGAAATAAAGAACAGATTGAGGCAGAAGTTAATACAAGTAGAAAATCCATAATTGTCTAAGGATGAACTAATACAAGTGTACCTCTGTTTTACAGAAAACACACTTAGCGAAAACCAGGCTGCAATGGATGAAATGTGTGCAGTCAGGTAAAAAACATTTGTAGAAGAATCATGACTATTCGGGTAGTTGTTTCTCTTCGTAATATAAATATAATATGCATTTTGTGTGGCAGTGAAGTGTTTTTCTCAAGTAAATTTCGCTGTATAGAGCTAATAGACCGAATTGACATTTATACAGCAGTAACAAGTGCAAGTATTCTGATTAGTATAGCTGCTCGATGTAACATGTTATAGTTCCAGAGTTATTTTCACTACCATGTCATACGTACTATATAAGAAGCTGAGGAGCAAAATATGTTATTTATTATCATAGATGAATTTGGATTAGGGCCGTAACTCACAACTGTTGTAGTCTCGAGTTATCATGATGCCCCCCCTTGCCCTCCCTCAACGTTAATATTTAATATTTACACTATGTACATATGCAAATGCAGTCTATGCCATCAATTTTTTTTATTGTTTATTAGTTTAAAAAATGGTATTCAACAAAGATGGGATGCAGGGAGATACATTTGTGTAACAGGGTAAATAAAGTCTTTTAAGAGAGTTGTATCGCTGAGTAAAGTAACTACAACATGTAATCCTTAAGGTAGTAAACCGTGTTTTTCTCATTTCAGTTTAGCTGTACTGTGGTAATAAACTTGAATATGAGCTGCAAAAAAATATTAAATGTGTGAATGTCTTACCCTAAATGCTACTTCACTTCGAAATGGCCTTCAACACGGTCCACTGGCGCTACTTGGGAGTGTACTAGAGAAAGCGGGCTTTGGTCCCAGTTATCGAAAACTGGTAGGAGTCCTCTACTCCAACCCGTAAGCCAGGGTCCTCGTAAACGGGGCGATATTGGACACCTTCCCTATCAGGAGGGTAATCCAACAGGGGTGTACACTCTCCCCTTTCCTATTCGCGCTAGCAATAGAGGCGTTGGCTTGTCTCATACGGGCAGTCGAGCGGATACAGGGATGGCGCGGACACGGCTCCCATGAGGACCGGGTCACCCTGTGAGCGGACAATGTCCTGCTCTTTCTGGCTGACCTAGCCCAATCCGGACTGAGATGCCTCCAGATCCTACAATCCTTTGGGAGAGCGTCGGGCCTACGCCTTAAACCGGCCAAATCCAATTTAGTGACCCTTCATGCCTTGGGAGAATGTGCGGACTGGCAAACAGACATTCCCTTACGGAGACTTTCTTTTAAACATCTCTGTATTTGGGTGGCCCTTCTGCCGGTGCTGACCTGGTCCCTCAATGTCAGCCCACTGCTCAAACATACAAAAGACGACCATCGTCGCTGGCAATCCCTTCCACTCAACCCCCTCGGTAGGATCGCCCTGTTGAAAATTATGGTTCTGTCGGTCTCCTATATGTACTCCTGACTTTCCCGCTTCACTTTCCCCGCAGTTGGTTCCGTGGACTGGATGGAGTGGCCACGACTTTCCTCTAGGGTGGCTCGAGATCGCGGCTGGCCCTCACACACTGCTGATGGCCCCCATACGATGGGGAAATGGGGATGACAAACCTCTACCTGGTCACCCACCTCTTGGTGATCCACGACTGGTTCAATGGTGGATGATTAGATCCGGCCTACTGGCTAGAACTAGAAAGCCTTGGATTCTCCCAGGTCCAGGCCATGTTATATGGGGCTCCAATTCCTCACACTCTACCAGCGGTCACCCGTATGGCCCTCCTCGCATGGCAGTCCTCACTGTGGCACACTCAATAGGATGCCAAAATTACACTTCAGACGCCCCTCTGGTGCAGCACTCGACTGCGGGAGGTTGGTACACTAGTGTGCTTTCAGAAATAAGACCTGATTGGCATAACTCAATTGGGAGATGTGTGGAAGGGTAAGCACTTGTCTTTCTTCAGAGAGCTGCAGCAAACATATTTCCTGCAATCTACTCAATTCTACAAATGCCTCCAATTGCGCATGCCCTTGACCGCCACATTTCCGACCACACAACAATCCCAGAATTTAGTCTCCGTAGGGAATTTAGTCCAATGGAAGCTCAGCTCTTCATGGGGAATCTGGAGAAAGGGGGTATACCCCAAATCTACAGATCACTGTTAAACACCCGTCCACTCTAGACTCCCTAAAGACCCGCTGGGAGCACTGGGTTGGTCCTTTAGAGGAGAAAGACTTGGGAGATGCATTGATGGCCCCTAGGGTGCTACCCATATCGGCCAGGCTCCGCCTCATTTACATTTTTTATCTACCCTATACATCAATAGAGACTCTAGGGGTGGTGGGATAGCTGTCGTTTACCGAACAACTTACAACTGTTCCTTCACAAAGGAAGCTATCTGGGGCTGCGAAAGCGCACGGTTTAAGATCTCCACCAGCCCCCAGTTTACCCTCTCTGGACTCTTTATCTACCGTCCCCCCGGCCCCACCTCTAGGTTCATTGAAGAACTTCTAGATGTAGCTCATACTTTAGTGGTATCCTCTCCCAACTTCACCATCTTGGGAGACCTCAATCTCCACTTCGACTCTATGTCCGACCCAACTATCAAGAACCTTCAGGCAGACCTCACTGCCCTTCAGCTTAACCCGCTCATTCACTCTCCCACTCATTCTGCCGGGCACCTATTGGACCCTGTTTTCTCCAACCTCTCAGAGGCCACGGCTGATCCCCCCCCCAAACCCATGGGTTGGACCGACCATTCCCTTATTAGATTCTCCTTGAGAGTCAGAGACCCGCTCAAGAAAAATACCCCCAGATCCTGCTACAAGAGACCTTGGCACAGACTGTCATCTAACGACCTCACTAACAATCTAGGCGACTTCCATATCAGCTCGGATAACAAAGACATAAATTCGGCCTATGCTGCCTTTCACGAGTGGATCACCACAGGACTTGACTCCCTAATCCCAGCGAAGTGGACCAAAAACCCGTAGCACCCCATCTAACCCATGGTATAATGAAAACCTAAAAAGCCTGCGGAAAGACTGCAAAAGAGCTGAACGCCACTGGCGGAAAGAGTATAAGGATGCGGACAAAGCCACCTACCTGTCAAAGCTACGGTCGTACCACAAGGCGGTACGTACCACCCGTGCATCCTTTTATGCTGAAGAAATCAGCTTAAGTACAAACCCCTCCAAAACCATCTTCAAGCTTGTACAAAAACTCCAAAATAACTCTAATCCAGCCCCATGCATTACCTCCTCACAACAATGTGAAGACCTCGCCACCTTCTTTACAGAAAAAGTGAGAAAAATCTACAACTCTTTTCCACAGGACCTCCTGGAAACCCCCGAACCTCGTAAGCTCTCACCCGACAACCCCTATTTGTCTCTTATTCCCAGTATAACCCATGACGAGCTAGCCAAACTATGCACAAAGGTTAAGTCCGGCTCTCCTACTGATCCCATGAGACCAGCCAAATTCCTAGAATCCCTTGATTTCTTCCTCCCCCCCTGGCTACCCTACTCAACCTCTCTTTCTCCTCTGCGGTGGTTCCCACTTGCTGGAAGCAGGCAAGGGTTTCGCCGATTATCAAAAAGCCCACTCTAGACCCCTCAAAGCCAGAACATTTTAGACCAATTTCGCTGCTTCCATGGGTTTCGAAACTGGCAGAATCCCATGTGAATAAAGTACTGTCCGATTATATGACGCAATATCAAATCCTGGACCCTTCACAGAACGGTTTCAGGCCAGGATTCAGTACTGAGTCCGCCCTGCTGACTACTATTGAACACTTCCGGAACATCCTGGACGCCGGTCAAAGTGCTGCGCTGATTTTACTTGACCTCAGCGCGGCCTTTGATACGGTCTCCCACTCTCTTTTGCTTAAACGTCTCGAGGCCATAGGGATCAGTGACCTAGCTCTTGAGTGGTTTCGGTCCTTCCTAAAGGATAGATCCTTCCGGGTCTCAGCCCCCCCATTTATCTCTCAACCTCACCCCATAGAGCAAGGAGTCCCGCAGGGATCGGCGCTTAGCCCTTCCCTTTTTAATCTATACGTCCAGCCTCTTGCTGAAGTAGCTAAAGAATGGGACCTCACGCTGGTGTCGTACGCCGACGACACACAGCTGGTCATTTCTTTATCTGAAGGCCCCTCGATCTCAGCTGCGAAATTCAAGAATGGCTTAGAGGCAGTCGCGCGTTGGATGTCACACAACTGCCTACAGCTGAACGCTGGAAAAACAGAGGTGCTGCTCCTGGGAAACAATCCCTGTTACTGGAGTGAGCACTGGTGGCCGTCCTTACTTGGCCCCATCCCCTCCCCCAAAAACGTGGTAAAAAACCTAGGTGTCTGGGTGGACTCCTCCCTCAATTTCCAGACACACACCAAGAAAGTGGCTGCTACCTGTGTGGGCCTGCTGAGGAGCCTTCATCCGATACTTGGCTTTTTCGACCCCAGTACGCGCCAACTGATAGTTCAATCTATCATTTTGGCTCGACTGGATTATGCCAATATTCTTTTTCTTGGCATCAACAAAGCAGAGATGGCTCGGCTGCAACGGATACAAAACTCTGCAGCCAGGGCTGTCGTAGGCCTCCCTCGCAGATGCTCTGCCAGAAACACCATCCAGAAGCTACACTGGCTACGTATTGAAGCCCGTGTTCAATTCAAGGCTCTCACCACTGCTTTTAAAATTCTCAGATCTGACTGTCCCGGGCTCTTACGCCCACTCCTAGTGCCTTACACCCCCCAGCGTGCCCTACGCTCCTCAGGACAACAATTGGTGGTAGTCCCTCGTACTAGGCTAAGCAGAATGGGTGGCCGTTCATTCAGAGTTTTAGGGGCCAAGCTTTGGAATACTCTGCCTCCCCACATTCGCTCCATGACCAACTTGTTGGCCTTTCGCAAGGCTATTAAAACTTTTCTGTTCTCCCCAACATAATCTCCCTGTTGTTCCTCTCCCCCCTCCCCTTCCCTTCAGGTTTCTGTTATGGTTCAGCGCCGGGACGCCTCGTTGCTGGGGCAGCTGTTTGCGCTTAATAAAATATTAACATAACATAACATATCTTACTCCTGCGAGGCTACACAAAGTGGGTTTCCTCCCGTCCCCAAAATACCCATGTTGTGAGGCAGAACCAGCAGACTTTTACCATATGTATGGTGCTGCGCCATCCTTTCCAAATACTGGGCATTATTATAGCTGAATTGAGTGACATACTGGGTTAGACAGTTCCTCTTAGTCCTCTTGCTCTTCTCCTGGGGGTGATGGAAGGGTTGGATGGCTGACAAGCTGCTCCTGGGGACAGTCATATGGGTGGTCAAAAGAGACATTGCAGAGGCATGGAAAGACTCAGCAGCTTCCTCTAAAACAAAATGGTGTAGGGGGTGGACCGGTGTGCCATCGAAGAAAAAACTGTGTATGAGGCAAGAGGCTGTCTGGCCAAACACGGACGTATATGGGGCAAATGGTTGGGCTTGCTGGGCTGATCTGACACGGACTATGGTTGGGAGGATTGGGGGGAAATCTAGATTGTATCAGTTGCTGGGCCTAACGAGGGAATGTTCTATGAATGTACTGAAATGTCTTGTATGTCACAGTGACGTTCTGTTTATTTTTTTGCTTATAAAACTCTACAGATCACATTATTTTTTTAAAAGGTCTCTCCTTGGATGAGTTAGTATTTTGCTCCTCTCACCCCTTTCAGGACTGTGGTCTCAGAAGTGAGACTAATTAGGTGGAAGCAGGAGACAAATTTTTCTTGGGGCCACTAGCACGGGATACGAAGCACAGTCCCAGAACCTCCAAGTATGTAAATAATTAAAGGCCACAAAGGGTGGCATGGTGAGCACACCTTAACCTCTCTTCCCCCAAGATAAAAATTCAACAATGATAACTGAAGGTGAGCTGGGGTACGCAGACTAGAGTTCAAGGCTGCAGACTCCAAAAACTCTGTACCAAAAATATGATACATGTGGACCTTCGTAAGGTCCACTTTCATAATCCATGGTCCAGGTACTGAGGCTGGCGACCATGGCCCCTATTTTGGGCAAGTAGAGTCTGCAGCCTCGAAATAGTCATCTCACTTACAACACATTTGGGTTGCTCATAGTTAATGTATTTTGTTGAGCCGGGTCGGCGGTTTCCAGTACAAGCCCAAGTAATAGGGGCAGGACTTCTTCTACAGTCTATGGAATCCCTGTTGAGTCCATTTCAATTTTACATTTTAAAGAGCAATCTGAGCATTTCATCATTGGAGATGGTAATGTTGCTGTGAGCACCATTTACGCCATAAATGGCACAGGAAGGAGTACTGCAGGACCACCCACTGGCCAGGGGCGTGACATAGGTCCCATAAAACTCCTGCAGAACAGGCGATAGGGGGTGGCGGGTAGGGGGTGAGGGGTAGGGGGTGGAGGAGAGTATCAACCTTTCAGGGAGGCCAAACCCTATTGGGGTGGCTCTATTCAGAAGCAGGATGACACTTGCATTACGCCACTGCCACCGGTGCTCATCAGTAGGAAGAAAAGATGACATTGGCTGCTTAAACTGGGGACTGAAAAACCTGTAAAAGCTGGACATCTGGGTGTTTTTCAGCGATCCTAATGTGAGAATCTGGTCAATGCCAGAACGGTCCCCATCAAAATCAGCGACAACAAACTTAGCAGGAGTCTACACTTCTTTGAAACATTGAAGATTAGACAAGCACAAGAAGGACTATGGGAGGGTCCTGAAGGAACAATGGAAAAAGCTGTTGGACAGCAAGAACAGGAAAACCTGTGGATGTGCCGCAAAAAGTGCTACAATATGTGGAGGAGACCAACACCATACCCCCCTTCCCCCCACACACACGCCTCTGTGCAAGGCCGAATGCTGTGACTGCCTGCCAAGGGTTGGGCACGGGCTAGGACAGGACGCTTACCCCCACTATACATACCCAAAGATGTGCCAATTTGTGTTGTCTGCCTGTGGAAGATTTGGCACAGCGACTGACCATAGGCCAGGTCCTACAGTCAATGCCAGCTGCGCATAGCAGAAGGCAGAGGGGATTGATCACGGGTTGCGAGTCGGCCACAAGGCCTTAGAGTAAGCAAGTGCATTGGATACTAAGCCTGACCAAAGGCGGGGCATTGTATCCAACTGCTACTGCGCATGGCTAAAGGCCATCTGTAGAAGGATTGCATGCCTACACCAGGCAGCCAGGCCCTGCACACAGTCCCCTCTGCACACAGCAAAAGAACAGGTTCAATAGGGTTTGGCCACCTACAGCGAGTGGGCGCAGGCCAACTTCCAATACGCTGTGCACAGCAGGGTTTGCTGCCGTGGGGGGTTGGGCACGGAGACTGGTTATAGGCTGGTCCTGTGGCCGACCCTTGCTGTGAATAACCAGAGACCGTCAGCAGTGGGGTGGTCGTCTGTGGCTGGAATGAATTCAGGACCAGGAAGGACGGGTGAATAAATGAAGTAAATCATAAACAGATGATAGAAAGTTTATGAAAAAATCATGTAAAAGGTTCATTATGGTTCAGCGAACATAAACCTGTACAACCTCTGACTCTGAAAATGGCCAGTTATTGTGTGTTAGGCACACCATAGCTCATAGTTCCTACAATGCTCAGTGTACTCCTTGGTCGAAGGTACATGAACAAAAAGGAGTCTAGCAATAAAAAACCGTGGAGGGTGGGGTGCTCTTTGTTGTATATTGCATATCAACACCGGCGAATTTTAGGGGTTTTGCAGGCGTGTATTCCCCCCCACACACACCAGAGACTAAACGGTTAACTTCTGAGGCAATCTATATGGATTAAGTTATTCAGTGTAACTGTGCATGTTAACTTGGCATGAAGTGCTGTTATTACCTGCTATATTTTTTAAACCAAGAAAATCAACATTTGCCACAGCTATAATTTTCTTATTGATAAAACATGCATTGTAGCAAGGTTAGCCTTATAACTAAAAACAGAGTTTGGTTTATATATTTATGCTTTATCCACACAGTTCTTCTGGGAAATTGTTTGGGCTTGTTGAATAGAATGAACTTCTATATTTAGCTTCTTGATGAACAACACGAGCAGCAGTAAGCAGGCACAGAACAGTCACAACAAACAGTGGCGCAAACAGTTCACTGGACGGAAGGCTGAAAGCAGCTGGTGTTAAGTTACTTGCAGTGGAGAACATTATCCTAACTTGCCCTGACTCTGGAACGAGGTACGTTCCTGCCATTCCAAGTAAGAAATACGTCACAAACTTCAAGACACGTAAAGGATATTTGGATTTGCCTCTGATGCCCAGCCGACGCGCCTTCATGTTGGGAAAGACGTTTTTCATTATCTTTCCAAAGTCAGCCGCACTCAATGGATGGTAGCCAAGATTGTCACAATAGCTCCTGGAAGAAAAAAACAAGAAGTGTGTTTGGACGAGATAATAAGTTGCAGAGCCACTGCACACATCACCGTGAAGGATGGGGCAGCACAGAAAACACTTCTGGCTGAATCAATAATCATTTCTTGTAGTGGCTCGGTGCGAACAATTAATAGTATAGTATTGGTGTGCTTTAATAAATGTATCACATTAAACGAGCCTCTATTCCACATAACCACACCCTTCAAACACATCACCCAGAGAAAGGTCTCACGGGAATGAAATCCCTGAATGGGGATACTCAGGATGAGGAGTCACGACCAAAGTCTGCATAAAGAACCAAAAAGAACAAGCATCGGTCATCCCATTAGGTCTGGACTTTAAGGAATGTTGTATGGTAATGAGACGCCTTACAAGTAGATAGAATGGGAAAGGATATGCGTACGTGTGGAAGCAAAGAACTGTAGAGTAATATTGGTGTACATTAAAAGGTCACATGAAAGTACAATTGCCAAGCCATACTTGTATAAAAACAGCATCCAGGAAAAGCATAAACAAATCTCCCTGGACAGTCTATCGACAGAGCATTCCCTAGGGAGTGGAGGAGTGCTTGCTCGGAAGCAAAGCATTGGCATTTTGTGTTCTTTGGTGTTGCAAACCTGTCCATTTATGGTGTTCCTCACTGCTTAAACATCTGCTTGATAGAGTTCTCACTGTGTGAGGAGGCTTGTCGCCTCAGCCGGTCTACTTCTATATTGTCCTTCCCCGGAAGATGTATTGTTGTAATGTTTATATGTCTCCGGATGGCCCACCTTCAGATCTTTTGCGCTAACTTTGATAGTACAAATGATTTTGTTCCAACCAGTTTGTTTTGTTAAGACACAACATTGTTGTATAGTCTGTTTGAATTAGTTATGACTTTCTCCACAGCTGTTTCTGAAAGGCTTTAGGCTAGGAACATTGTTTTTAGTTCCAGTACATTAATGAGTTGAACCACTTCTTCACAAATTTCTCATATTCGGAGTCTCCCCATATGAGCTTCCAACCCCATATGCGAGGTGTCTTTGGTAACGGTTAGTGTGGGAGTTGGACCTGAGAATGTTCTCCCCGTTACTATATTTGTCCTGTTCCAACACACCATCTCCTCCTGTACTTTTTGTGTGACAACAACAACTTCTAAAGAGCTCTGTGGAGGCTGGGTCCAGGTATGAGCTCTTTATGCAGAACTTCGCTTTACGCTACTAGCGGAGGTAGCAGCCCTTAAGCCAATATTGGATATGGTAGTCACACCTGACTGTCTTATGAAAAGGTTACTCTAAATGATTGGCAGCTGGGGTTCCTATGGTCTGAACAGAGCAGAGCAAGGCAGGACATTGTTGACCTGATCAAAGAACACTACTGCCATGAGCACAAGCAGAGGAGGAAGCTCTGATCATGGCCCTCCCTGCTTGTTTTACTTGGACAGTATCTACCCTGAGGAAACCACACACTATGTTAAGTTCAGATTGGGCATTTTGCTGACCTATTCAGATGTTTCAAGCTTTCCGCATATGTCGAATACTGTACCTTCAAATTAGGGGGTAAGGATAACGTTTTGCATTTCCTACTGTTTTGTACAAAATACGATCTAGCAAGTAGGAGATGGCTTTTGCCCATTTTTAGTCCTACATGAGATCAAATGTATTAAGCTGCCATTGACGTTTTGTCTCAGAACAGACGAGTATGTTCCTAACACCCTAGCTTCGTATTTATGGACAGTCTGGCCATGCTTGAGGGAGCTCCCAGTTGCCTTAGGAATCTAACCCCGTTTTTGCTGGAATATCTATTATACTGGGTGTTCTGTGGCTTATGTCTCCTCTTCACATTTTTATGCACATGCACCTGTATCATGGTGTTGATTTGTAGTGGCTGATCATTTAAATCCTATTGCTTATGTGCTTTAGGCTGACAACCCGCTTATTCGATCGCATCTCACATGTTTTTATGTATTTATGTTTTAAAGTACTAATTAATTGTTTTTATCTGGAACATCTATTATGGGGGTGTCCGTAGCTGCTTGTGTCTCTTTATATTTATTTATTTATTTAAACGTATAAAGCGAGCAGCTACCCGCAGTGGGTTTCCCGGCGCTTAGAGACAGACTGAAGGGGAAGAACTTGCATGCTGATTTTGCTGAAAGGAAGCTTCTATTTATTGCTGAAAGAGCCACGTTTTAAGTCCCTTGCGGAAGCGAAAAAGATTGGTTTCTGTCTTCTGGGTCACAGGAAGAGTGCATATGCATTGTTTACAAGGATGTTGATTTGTAGTTGATCATATAAGTACTATTGCTTATGTGTAATAGTTTGACAACATGCTTGTTCAACCGCATTTTACACGTGTTATGTATTAAGTATTGATGTATTCATTAATTGTTCTTTTTTGTTGTAAGGCTGAAAGCTGAAAAAAACTTGACTGATTGATTTAAAAAAAAAAAAAAAGTTAATTTCAGGGATTTTTAGATTTTATTCTGTAACCATAACTACACAATAATTTTCAATAGGAAATTGAATTATCACACACATATAGATTAAAATATATATGTATGTATATACAACTGCGGAGGAACAGGAAATGAAAGCTTCCATCTCTGTACAAAGTCCAAGCCAGACGCGTTTCTGGAACCATCAGTGACATGACTTGCTGCAAACAACGGTCTCATAGTCCTGCACTCATTATTAAGAGCACCTGCCCCAGTGGGCGCGGGGCCAGCACTCTGGCCTTATGGTACTCGTAGTGTCAGTAATCCGATGTGCAGCTGATAATAGCACTCTTGCCGCAGTGGGTTGACAGACAGATGCGGTTATACAGCTTCATCTTTGCTACGGGACGCGGTGGCGTGATCAAACAACTATGAAAAGCGGTGAACATAGAAATCAACTGTCTGTCAACCCACTGTGGCAAGAGTGCTATTATCAGCTGCACATCGGACTGACTAACTCACTTGAGCAACACGGATTACTGACACTACAAGTACCATAAGGCCAGAGTGCTGGCCACGCCCAGTGTGCCATTCAATAGTTAATTTTCATATTTTTAACTCGATATTTCCATACCACAATATTCTGACTTCTATATTCATGGGGCACACATATATCCATACATACATACAAACACATGTGGGAAAAAAACACTGTCTGGTTTCAGATTCCAGTGACTTCTACATGCACAAAAAAATGTAACCGATATCACGCAGGAACTTTATGGAGCTGCAATGTCCCCGCGGGATTTAATACCTTACTGCAATACCATCTAGCAATGATTTTACAAAGTGCTAAAACTTTTCAGATCCAGTCTCAAAACCAGGGATAATTTTAGACTAGCATATGCGGCAACAAGTAAGAATTAAAATGTAGATTTCAGAAACAATACATCACTCATGTAACTAATTGGGCAGGATCTAAACATCAAAAATAATAAGCGGTTTTAAATATGACCATACATGTGTTCAAATACTGAGATTCCAATGTTTTAGTATTACATGCCTATTGTGGTAGTTATTATAAAAAAAAGAATTATTTTCAATATATGTTTATCAGCAGTAGTAAGCGACATACTCCAGTATAATGTTAATTGTCGGCAATCAAAATTAATAATAACACAGTTAGGAATGTAGAATTTCAGGGTAAAAACTCTTTGCTTTACTAATAACACATTTTATCTGAAGAAGGGCGAGATTGGTGAAGGTGCTCTCTTCAAAGTTCAGCTAGCAAAGGCACAAACTGGAATAAGAAAGTTAAGGTTTTCTTTACCTTTCATTACAAAATAGCTGCTAAAAACAATTTACAGTGATAAGAGTCAGTGGAATTATCTAAACCTTTGGCTGCAGCGTATACTGCATAATTATGGATTTACCACTCTTCCCACAAAATTTGCCACACAGTTTTCATCAAACCGGTTTGTAGCTGGAGTGGGTCAAAATAATGTAGCCAGAGAATGAGCCGCATGAGGAGCATCATTTCTGTTTTCTTGATGCATAATTTAGGAAACCCTGCCGCATACTTTGACCTTCAATTGCTGCATTTTTATAATGGTCAAAATAATCTCAAAGCTCTGCGGAGTAACTTGTGGGCTGTCATTAAAAGGATACAACTCATATTTCCTAGGGACCAGGTCAATATTTCCCAAATTTCACAGGCCCTGTGAGATATAGGTTTAATACAACTTATTTTTGTGTAATTAAACCATACAAACATAAAATAATCCTTTAATAAAATGCATTAGTATATTCTGACACATCTAGCGACCATCTGCAATGACTGATCTCTTAAAAAGAACGCCAAAGAACCATAATGTCAAAAGACGACCTGACCTGCCTGATCAAACCACATACAAACAATGAAATAGGTTCCCACGAGCAATTCAGTGTGACTGCATTTTCAAAAGCAAAGTCTGACAACAGATCAAAGCTGCATTGACAACCCTTACAGTGAAATGATTTGATTCTATAAACCAACAGACATATTTATAAGTTACTTACCTTCTGTAATGGTCTATCAAGTGGATACTTGATATAACTGGAGGGTTCTCACCTTTTGAATACCCACCGATGCCAGGCTGGATCTGGAGAATTTTCTCAGCAAATCCCCTGCACGCAAGTAGGTGGTGTTAAGTTGCTCTGCATTGGCACCGACCCAACCCGAAGTGACACCAGGCCACAATACAACCACCACCTCTGCGTCAGTTTCTTTATGATATCTGTCAGCGTTGTGAGGCATTGGGCTCTTAGGAATTAGATGGAGGAATCTGTGCAGTATTGACCAGAGAAGTCCAATTCGCAAAACTGGCAAGAGGGTGGATCAGGGAGGAATCTCTGGTTGGATAGGAATATCCAAAGGTAAGTAACTTGCTCTTCTGATGTATACTTTTAAACGCAGATTCATCACCTTTTAAATAAATACCAAAGCAGTGCCTCCCATGTGGAGGGCCTTTGCTTGACAAGAGTTAGTTTAAAGTGCCCCTCTCAACAGTCATGCTGTCTAGGCAGTAATGCTTCGTGAACGTATGAAGAGACACCCAAGTAGCAGCATGTCAAATATCCAAAACATGCCCTCCACATGTCACAACAGTAGTAGCAGCTTTGGCTCTGGTGGAATGAGCCTGTAGGCCTTCCAGAGGCTGTTTCCTGGCCAGACTACAGCAGATCTTTATACAAAGAAACCATCCCTCATAACAAGGTCCGTTTCGGCACTGCTCATTCTTTCTTTTTCTCTTTCTTTCTTTGGCCTCAAAGAAACCCACAGGGAGTTAGGTGTCCTCCAGGTTATTCTTTGTGCAGTCGATGAAGAAAGTCAGAGCCCTCTTACGGTCCATGCGACGGAGTCTCTCTTTCTCTTTGGACAGATGACGAGGAATGAAAACATCAGCAGGGTAATGGTCAACCTTTCAGAGGAATGCTGCCTTGGTCCTTAGTACCAATTTGTCTGGGAAGAACGTGATGTACACAGTAGTAGACTGAAAGCGATTGAAGCGCACTCACTCTGAAAGCTTACTTAATCGTAACGAGAAACCTTGTTTTCAGTGTGATCACTCTCAGAGAGCAGCTGTTAATAGGCTGGAATGAGGTGCGCATTATTAATTTAAGAACCAGATTGCAGTCCCACTGGGGAAAACAGACTGTGTTGGCGGGAACCTCTGGACATACCCTCTCAAAAATCACATCACAAACTTAAACAAAGATAGCTAATCAAGCTGCTGCAGAAAAGCTTCCAGCATAAATTATTTTAGTGGAGGGACGCCTAGCTTCCAAAATGACAACGACACACAAGGGACCAGCGCTGGGGTAGGAGTCGGAGTAGGCATCGGTCCCAAGTCAGAAAGGACCGCAAAGTCAAGAGGCACAGTCGGCATCCGGGATGGATCCACTGGCAGTAACCCAAAGTTCACAGCACTGACTCTTTTAAGGCCTGAACCTGCTGTGTCATCACCAATGGACCCGAGAATTCGGAATGGATCAGATCTGATTCCAGTCATTTCTGATGCGAGTGAGTGAGACATACAAGGGACATCCGTCTACTGATAACAGTTGGGGGAAGAATGGAAGCCATGTTCCAACTTCCAGTGCTTCTATTTTGACTCACCTGAAGACTTGGAGTGAGATAAGGAAATCTCTCAGGAGTGGTCTCTGGACCAAGAATGTGTCCACGTCCTCGGCTTCGAGTCGTGCAAGGAGCTGGGACACCAGAGACGTTTGACGAAATTCTAAAAGAAATTGAACCTCACTCTTTTAGTGGGAGAACTGTCACTTGCACACTGTAAACGTTTTTTGTAAAATATGTTTTGTCAAGAGATAGAAACAGAGGGAGTAAGCTCCGGATCTGTGGCGGTAGCCACAGAAAGAAATTAACTGATGTTGACGCAGAAAGGTTGCAGCTATAATATGACCCAACGTCACTTTCAAGGCATGAAGGAGCAGATGCGGAGACACACAATGACACCTTTCCGGTGCACAAGGGAACTGCTGAGGAAAAACCTCTGGATCCAGTCTAGTGCCTAGAGTATTCACAAGGTGGGGAATCTGTAGTTAAAAGTATTCATCAAAAACAATGTTCATCCAAAAGTTGAATGAACTACTGAAGTTTTACACTCCAATTTGGGCCACGTACAAACAAACACGTTGCTTTCCCACAATAACCCTCTTTCTTGTAGACATTCTGCCTAACTGTAGATTCCTGATGTTAGAATACGCCTCAGGTGTCAGATTAGATCTGGAAAGCTAGCTCAGCACTACTCTTGCACGCCACTGAGTTGCAACATATTCCCCCGCACTGCCCTGGAAGTGAGAAAGACGAGTCACGCCTGCAAGCCTACGTTAGTTACTTGTTAAATTCTTTCCATGCCCTCATATGCGGAGCGTTACAATTGTTGGTACTAGTGTACAGATTCAGAACATGTGATCTTTTCAGATATGAAAAAGAAGCCACTCTACAAAACAGGGAGGTGGAAGAGCAGAGACCTATAAGCATTTAGATAAAGCATCCACCAGAAAGAGCATTTCCAAAGGTAATTAACTAGTTCTTCTTGGGTACTTCTAAAAGCAAATTTCTCATGTTAGAATAGATACTAAAGTAGTACCTCCTTAAGTTGGAGTTTGTGGAGTGGACTCAGATCAAAAAGTCCTGCAGGTCTGGTGTCCTTCCCATTAGACCTGGTTGTCAAGGAAGCAGTGTTTCATGAACACCTGCACCAATGCCTACTTCGCAGCTCGGCAGATATCAAGGAAAGGCACTCTGTGCGCCATCACAGTGGTAGCAGCCTATGGTCATGTGGAATGGACTTGCTCATGCTGCTTGGCCAGTGTACTATGTCCTCTCCTGTACCACTACCCATCCTTCTCCCCTCAGAGAACCACACAAACAGCTGATCATCCACCCGATGATCATTGGTATGATCGATGTATAAACCTGAAGCCCTTCTATGGACCTACTGAAGGGGTGAGGAGAAGCAAAAAACACTGGGAGAGTGATGAATTGCCCAACGTGGAAAGGAGCCATGACTTTTGGCAAGCAGGCCGTCCGAGTCCTCAGCCCCAGTAGGTTCAGAAAACAGGGGATGTAGGGCAGTTACACCAACAGTGCCTGAAGTTCACTCATGCAACATACTGAAGTTATCACAATGTTCAAGACCTAGTCTTTAAAGTCAAAAGATGAAAAAAGCAGTTGTGTTTCAACTCACAGGTCATACACGAGAAACACCAAGTCCAAACTAAGGTCGACTTTGGCATCACAAATGGTTTGGAAGGGAACGTGTGTGTTAACCCTTTAATAAACCTCATCAAATTCAGATGATTTAAACATCGTTGGTGATCCGACAAACGTAGAAAGGCCAGAGAAATAAACTTTAATAATGCCCACCACAAGGCTTCCAGAGCCAAATACGAAACAAATAAAAGAACATCCTTGTAAAGAGTGTGTCTGGCAGACTCCACATCAGACCACAAATTTCTCCTAGTACTAGGGTAAATGGACTTTGCGAAAGGGCATGCATCGAGGATGACATCGACCACTTCAGGTGGCAGATAAAATGCAGTTAACTTTGGTCATCACAATCAGCTGTTTGATAAGGCCAGTTTTGGTTCCCTGGCTGTGGAAGGGAGAAGGATCTGCTTTGGGACCTATTGTGATAAAGCAGCCAGACTGGCCTCCCCAAACTCCGAAGGTGTATCAACCACCGCCATCACTTATGTGAACAACCATGGGGCACTGGTGAGGCCAAAAGGTAGTCCAGCAAACTGGAAATACAGCAAGCCAGCCTTGAACCGGGGACTCCAGGATGGTTATATGAAAGTATGCATCCTGTAGGTTCAAGGAGACCATGCAGGCCAGAGAATCAACGATCTGGTCTATTGAGAGCATTTAAATCTTCAAGAAGGCATTCACAGGTTAATATATGCCAAAGGTCTGTGTCCTTTTTCTACAACAGCTAGAATAACAGCCCTCTCCTCTTTGCAAGTACCAAACTAATCAGCAGCACCTTTGGAGACCAACACTCACATCTCAGGCAACAGAACTAAGTTTCTAGTCTAAAAGGCGATTAGATGTGGGGGAAAGATGCAGTGGAGCGAAAAGTAAGGGTAAGGCATAACTATGCTGAACGATCTGAATGAACTATCTGTTGGACCAAATGGGTCACCATTCTGGGTGAAAATGCTGAATCCTTCTGTTCCTGTTGGAGAGGGGATCTAGGAGGACAGGTTGCCCTCCTAGCCTGCGTGATGCCTATCAGCCCTCCTTCTCTGCCTATGAAGAACTGAAGTGACGGCTGCATAGGCTGGGGCAAATGTTGCTGTCTCTATGCCAACCCGAGGAGTAGCCATCGAATTTCCTGAATGGATGTGGGAACTGCTTGGTGACAAGACATCCCCAGGAAGCGCAGCATGGCCAGACTGTCCTTAAAATGCTCTAGGGCAGAATGGTCATTTTCACTAAAAAAGTGTGGGCCATCAAAGGGTATACCCCATGAAAGAGGCTTGCACAGCTCCAGAAACTCCAGTGGAATACATCCACGCATTGCAGCAAATGATCTCCTGATGGGAGTCAGTAGCATATAGGCCAGGGCAAATCACATACTTGGCTGCATTCTGTCCATCATTAATTATTTGAGCCAGATTTGCCCATGGTCTTCTCTGACCACCAACAAGATCTCGGTGACGTGTCATAATAGTAACAAGGGGGAAGATCACCTTCCCCGATCCATCTACCATCATCTACCTCTGGACGTGTACCTTTTTCAGAGTCAGATGCGAAAAGATAACAAAGGTCCTGTTGGTTTAACTGCTTTGGTGGATGGAATTCATACAGAAACAGGCTACATGATGACCAGTGGCACTTTAATAATTTTGTAGCCTTTCAGTTGAGGACTTTTGGTCGAGATTGGGCAGAAGTTGGATTGGATGTCAGACATTCTGATTAGAATTGGATACTCTTCCAGCACCAGTAGCATGGCATCAATGAGTGGCACGTGATGCTGGTCAGATGAAGGGGAGTAAGTGTCTAAACCCGAAAAGCTACTAGACCTGGAATGGGTTCTAATGGTCAGTTAAAACCAGTGAAGGGCCCACTTGGCTCCACAAGGGATCAAACCCTACTCTCGCCAACGCTATACCCCCTGATCATATGATAACCAGAAAAGGTAATTGAGGGGGTGGGGGAAGCAATTATATATAGGAACTATCTCCCTTGCTCGGCTATACCTATCACTGACCTGGAGGGAGCGAAAGGATGTAGGATTTCATCTGTCAGTCTCTGTCCACCAGTCAATCGCCGGAGCGATTATATATAGACCGCCTGGGCCATCCGCCCGCATCCTAGAGTCTATTCGCCATGCAGTAGCACCCATTGCTGCTAGATTTAGTCAATGCATGGTCCTCGGGGACTTTAACTTGCATTTTGACAAAAAGGAAGACCCAGAGACCAAGAAGTTATGTGAATCACTTAATATTTTTAGCATGGCTCCGTATGTGTTGTCTCCCACTAACGATAAGGGGTACATTTTAGACCAGATTTTTTCAATATGTAACATTGACCTGGACAACTCTCTTCCTATTATTTGGTCCGATCATTTCTTGCTTACCTTCTGGCTGGAAAAAGAGTCTAATAGGGCCTGGTCTCACGGTATGCAACAAACAAAGGAATTCGGATCCTTTAAGCTAATCACGCCCGATTCTTTGACAGACATATTAGACCGTCATCCTATCCCTGTGGAAGGGTCCCTAGATGATGCAACACTCGCTCTGGAAAGCTGGCTGCAGACTGGGCCTTGCATCTTGCTCCCCTAAAGATGCGCAAGGCTACTCAGGGAAATACCTCTGCTCCCTGGTTCACTGAGGCGTTGAGGAAGAGTAAAAGTGCTTGTAAATGCCCAGAGCGTTTATGGTGGAAACGCTTTGACCCTCTGAGTAAAGACACCTATAAACAGGCACTGAAAGCGCCCTATATAAAAGTGTGCGAGGAGAACAAAAGTTTCCTGGCTACTAAAATTGCTTGTGCTAGAAATAGTAGTAGGGAACTATTCAAGATTGTGAAAGACTTTGTTTCCCTCAATATTACCCAGAGTCCTTTCACTCCCAACTGTGAATGGAGGAATCAGATGGCGAAATTTTTCTTTGATAAGACACCTTTGATATGTCCATCTGCATCAATCAGAATGCTGTGCCAGACTCCAAAGAATATTTCAGGGAGGAAGTTCTTGTGGGGTTCCCTCCTGTTTCTCTGGATACCTCACTTAACTTCATGAAGGCGTTAAAATCTGGGTCGCCTTCGGATCCCTGACCAGCAAAAATAATAGCATCTGTTGCTGAGGTTCTGAACCCAGCGGTTAATCAAGTTCTGAACCTCTCTTTGTCCGATGGATAAGTCCCAGTGAGGTGGAAACAGGGTATAATCCTCCCCATTTTGAAGAAACCATCAGCTCACCGTGCCGTAGTTAGCAACTATAGGCCCATAACGCTGCTCCCTTTCTTCGCCAAGGTGTTGGAGAAGTATGTGAATATGGTGATCACGGACTTCATTGAGGCCACAAATGCTCTTCATCCTAGTCATTCGGGTTTCAGAGCTAATTATAGTACCAAAACGGCCTTACTGGAAGTCAATTAAATTATCCAAGCCACCCTTGATAGAGGAGGTAAGGCAGTTTTGATACTGCTGGACCTCTAGGCGACTTTTGATACTGTGCCCCACGGACGACTCCTTCAGACTCAGGGAATTTGGGATCGGGGGCACTGTACTTAGGTGGTTTTCCTCTTTTTTGGAAGGCTGTCGGCAATCTTTCTGGTCCCCACCTTTTTCAGCTGATATTCCTCCGCTGAATGTCGGAGTGCCTCAGGGCTCAGTTCTGAGTCTGACTCTTTTTAATATTTATATGATACCACTGGCACATCTAGCGACAAACTCAGGGCTAAGATTATAACTTACGGCAATGATTCCCAACTATTGTTCACGTATGAAAAGGATGAGCCGCTAAATGAAAGTTTAATACACCAATGCCTGACTAAGGTATTTGATTGGTTTTGACAGAGCCAATTGTCATGCAATTCTGCCAAAACCAAAGTAATTTTTTTTGGTCATACCCCTGGAGATGAATAGCATAATTGGTGGCCCCAGGATCAACCTTCTCCATCCAGTCCTTTCGCCACTATGAAAAATCTTGGAGTCATGCTCGACTCGGATCTTTCTATGAAGTCGCAGGTTCGATCTGTGGCTGGCACGTGTTTTAGGCTCTTAAAAATGATGAGGAACTTCTTACCACTGCTACGACTGTCCCATAGGAAGATGGTAGTCCAAGCCTTGATTATGTCAAGGCTGAATTATGCCAATGTACTTTACCTGACTCTTGAAGGCCTCCCTTTATAGGAAGGCTATTGATAAAAATACCATTCTGCATCATAGCAGTCACCACCTGAGAAATCTAAAGACCAATCTCTCGTATGGGCAATTACTGCGGATTCGCAGGAATTGCACAGAGATTAGTGATTTTGACCACCATGCGGAAATCTTCTGTGGGGAAATGACACACAGAGGATACCCCAAGAAGCTACTCAAGAATTCTTACAAAAGAGCGCGCTTCACACCGAGAGAGTGCTTGCTGCAAATAAAAGAAAAGAAAGAATTAGACCGGTTGGTATGC
Organism: Lissotriton vulgaris; assembly: GCF_964263255.1. Classification (NCBI taxonomy): domain Eukaryota; kingdom Metazoa; phylum Chordata; class Amphibia; order Caudata; family Salamandridae; genus Lissotriton; species Lissotriton vulgaris. The sequence goes on from NC_141687.1 coordinate 2,103,946,017, forward strand.
GTGACCACATTCGGTCCAGACACACACAAAATGAGACAAACAATTCTAAAAAACTGGCATCTCCTTGACGGTTTAGAATGCCCCTTTCCCCGGCCTATTTTTGCCTATAAGAAAAATAAAAGCATTGGACAACAAATTGTCAGAGCTGATGTGTCATTGCCAAAATCCAAACATGATATTTTGTCTTGTTGGAATTTGAAACCAATTGATGGACACCATAGGTGTGGCAATTGTGTAGCATGCACTAGTACGATTGAGGGCAACGAATTCGAACACCAAGGGATTAAATGGAAGCATTCCGGTTTCTCCAACTGTAAAACCAAGAACGTCATATACGTCATCCAGTGTCCTTGTCCCAAGATTTACATCGGGAAAACAAACCAGCAAGTCAATTTCCGCATCAGCCAGCACAGGTCCAGGATCAGAAAGAAAGTCCTGTCGGCCCCCATGGTGGAACATTTTATTGATAAATCTCATTCCGAGCTGGAATTTAAATGGTCAGTACTCTTCACAATTGGTACAACACAGCGCCCGGCAGACGTCGACAAGGTATTACTCCAGAAGGAAGCATACCTGATTCTCAAGTTTAATAGTACCCTTACAGGGCTTAACAGCATGTCTGAGTTATCAATAATATAGCTGTTTTTTCTAACAATGGCCTGGTTGCGAACTACTTTTTGCCCCCCTCTGCCTTGCATCCCCCCTGTTTTGTATTCATAAGGTGGACCCCCTCTTTCAGTCATAATGAGCCCCCACATAATGGCTTTTTCCTGCCTTTTCTGTTTTTTATTAATTTCTCCCATCCGTGAGTGTAAAATTGAACCTTATCCGGCGCGACTTTGTATTTTTCCAATTGGGACTACACATCCCAGAATTCAATGGGACGCTGATCACTCTTTATCTAACATTTCCAAAATGGCCCCACGTAACGCCGGGCATTCTCTGAGAGGCCTCGCATTTGGATACTGACTGTCTGAGGACAGGTAAGAAACCCGCTCCCCACGGGAGCCCTCATTCACGTCAAAACCGATGGCTCCCAGCCGTCTAATTTGCTTGCGCTTTTGTCCCCATTCTGCAGCGCGCCGCGTTTACGGAGGCTAATTGAAACACTCCGTCTTCTGATCCCTGGGCCGCCACGACTGCCGCTGCGAACCCAGGTAGGCCACTGTCCACCCGTATTTGATTCATTCTACGAATGCTGGCTATGTCTAGCCGTCGTGACGCTCATTTTTATTTTCTTAGGTAGAATCACCACGTTGATTTCATCTTAGAGGGAAACCGCTTTTTCTACACATTAAACGCAAGGTATGGGGCCCCATTTTTTACAAATAATGTCAAATTTGTCCTTTTGAGGTCGATATTACAACACTAGCCTCTGCTTCTAATTGACAGGACACAAAGACTTTTTACCTCGATCTCCTCCCTCTAAGGGGCGCCGGACGGAGCACATAGAGGTAGGTTTTCATTTGTGATTTCCCCAATCATTTGTGGTACAAATGAGGTTGTAATTACATGAAACGTCCTAAACAACATATGCTCTATTCATTTTAGAATTAAAACCTTTGAGGTACCGCCCCCTGTCCATCGATCAGTTCTCAGGAGCCTGATAACCACAGGTACCCCCCCCCCCTTTTTTTTCATAATCTCATGAATTCAATCGATTCATGTGAGCTTTGGCTTTCAACATTCTTTTCATTTTTCTTCTCTACACAGACAATTCACAAAGCCCTGATGAGGGTTCGATTACGCTCTGCTCGAACCTGAAACGCGTCGGCATTGTGCAAGAGCGTAGTTATACATTAAATGTATTTATGTTAATGAACATTGTACAAGCTCTTGCCCCTTTTTCACTTTGCTTTGGTGGTTTTAAAACAGGCATTCACATGTAACCATGAATCATCAAATGTGTTAATATTTTTTGTTCTGTGTTCCCATGTTTTTCATCAATTGTTGTTGTCCATCATTGTTAATAACTGTATGTATTTGTATAATCACTGTGTTGATTGTGTGGGTTTACCCCTCTTTTTCTGCTTTTCAAAAAATATTTTGTTGAAAAAATTCAAAAAAACATTAGTCGCTGGTATAAATAAATGTACCTTCACATGTGTCATTCAGTTACACGTGCTTCTTTGAATAATTGTTCATTTCATGAGGTGTGGGCATTTTCTATTTTCTCTTCATTAATGTACTTTACCTGGGCATTCCGTATTACTTACTGGGACGACTTCAGGTTGTGAAAATGCGGCAGCCAGAGCGATTTCTATGGCTGGGCCTAGGACTCACATGTCGAGTCATTTGAAAACCCTTCACTGGTTCTCAATGAAAAACAGGATTGATTTTAACGCTTTGTGTGGGCCTTAAAGGCTCTGCATAATAGTGGGGCTCAGTACATCAGGAAGAGAATTATACCCTACACCCCAGCCAGGACCTTGAGGCCATCGACACAACATCTGTTACTGGTGCCAAAATTCTCTCGGACCAGGATGGGTGGGGGGGGGGGGGGGGGGGGGGGGTGACAGAGATAGCCGGAAAAGTGCACACAATTTGAAGCATGTCCTCTGTTAAGTCCTTGATTTGCTGCATGTTGCCAATGGCTCTGGAAACCTTGAGTGCACCGGGAAAGATGGTGGAAATCGGCTGCATACTCAGGTACCCTGAAGGAGACTGTGGAAGAGTTAGCAGGACATTGTTCCCTAGCACACTTTTTTTTTTAACAACTCATCATAAGGCCGACTAATTTGGAAGCGGAGCTCGTGATCTAGTTCAGAAAGTGTGAAAAGAAAGGAACTGACGTTAGCGCAAAGGAGTGGTGCTTTTAGACAAATCAGAGCGCATGAGTGGCGGTACTTTTACGCGACTCAATTCCATCAGTTTCAAGGTGGTAGGGACCCAGCATGGAGACAGACCGCGCCACCTAGTGGCATGTTACAGCATTGCTGAGAAAAAGTTCCAGATCCAGTTTGGTGCCTGGGAAGTACATTAAGAGGGGGAATTTATGGTTATTAGTATTCAGCAGAAAATATATAATCACGTATAGTTTCTCCATCATTGAATGTTTCCTAGTAAAGAACCAAAACACCAGCAATGCAAAATGACAAAGAAACATCAGTAGAAAAAGAACATTTAAAACTTACTTATATTCATCGTAGACTTCTTGTTTGGGAAGTGACGTCTCTGGATGCTCTTCTAGGGTATTCCGAATCCAAGAAAAGGCATGCATTTGCTGTGCACGGCTTGATGACTGGGTACTTTGATCACTGTCAAAGCATACAAAACTTAACAAGTGTCAAATACCCAAAAAAGACAACAACCAAAAACATCCTTAGCAATATTAGAGATCACACAAGCAAGCAAAAAACTAAATAACGTAAGAGGAAAATATCAGATACTGAAAAGATTAAAATAAAAAAAGAGGGGGGTGTGTCAATCTATAAGGTTGATGTGAATCCATGATGTGAAGTGCAGGGAAATCACTGACTGGTTTCTCAATGCAACTCCACCGACAAAAGACTACTCTGCCTAACACCATTAGACATATTATTCTTTTCTTTGGCACAGTGGTTCCAAAAATAACAGGGAATAATGACTTAAGTATTGGTGTTCACTCTGATGATTATCAATAATATCACAGAGACAGTCTTTAAAGTAATGGTCTACGTCATGAATTAGTCAACTCAAATACTACTATATGTGTCGGGTACAGATGTATTGCACTGAGTGGAGGAATAGCATCTAGATACATGGCTGGGACACAGCAGAAATATTTCCTAACCAACAAACAAATATGCACAGTTCCCATCAAACAAGAGAAAGACGATTGGAGCAATTAGTGCATAATTAAAGATAGGCATCACTTAATGCATTTTAGTTTAAAAATTAGTATGAAAAGAATCACAAATTTAAAACAAACCATTTTCTCAACTAGACGGGGAAGATGATGCACTAGTATATCACTAATGCATCAACTTCCCCGCCTAATTCAGAAAATGGTATCCTTAACAGTATCACTAATTAACCAAAAAGGCAAATGGCAAGATTCTGCTTTTCCACATTGATCCTCATTTTCTCAGCGTAGTGTATCCCAACACACACACAAAAAAAAAATCAGTTTTGTGTGCAAACTACAAACACAAGTATTAATTCCTTCCCTGAACTGCTTATGTTCCCTAATTGTACAGAAGTCTAATAAATTAATTGCCATCAGCCAACTAGAAGGATCTAACCACAAGGAAACGTTCTGATTGGTTGATGGCAAACTAACAGAATTGCTGAAACAGCCTTCTATTTCAAGTTGCTTCTGCAAATCCTGGGTGGTTGTAATCAGCCGAACAAAAAATTAATTACAAGACCGAAGGCTACCATTATGCATTATATCTTTTAAATACCAGTCCTGTAGCACCTTTAAAAGAACTGAAACATTGAAACATTACAACAATTCAGAACTGGAACCCCACTAACCCATGAATAATCTTAACATAGAAACGTTCTCCTCTTTTAAATGCTGCTCATTAAAGGGATAAGTTAACTTTAGTTATAATGCTTAGCCAGCTTTTATGGATGTTGAAAGAATGGATAATGTGAAACATTGAAGCTTCCAATTTATGGAAGTAGTGTTTGTGGCGGTCATGGGTTTATACGTAATTTTGATGCTGGGTTTATGATAAAAATTAGTGTATTCAATATGGGCAGGAAAAAAGGAGATGATTGAAGGCGGATCATTTTTTTTCAGTTAGGTTTGGATAATAGATAATATACTTTGCACGCTTTGCACGTTGGCTCCCCTTGATCAAGAGGTGCACGTGCAATAACGAACTTGAAGGCCTTGAGTCGAGGGCCTCTGTATGACACAACAGCCTCTGCCTAAGCCGTAGAAAGAGAAATTTGCACCCTCTAGTGAACTTAGGATCCTTGAGACGGCAAGTAGTGAACAAGAACTTGCTGGGGGAAAAATAAACCAGGAGATGATTAGAAAGATTATTCAACAGGAAATTAAAGTTTCAGTGAGAGATGCAATGTATTCAGTGTTAGAAAGGAAAAGAAAATATTTAGGTTGTAGAGGAGAATATTGGCCTTTGACAGATGAGGAGACAAGAAGTTGTGAGAAGCAAAGAGAAAAAGCTTAGACTGTATAAGCATTTGGAGAGGGGACCATTGATCAAATCTGGTAAGAATGGTTTAAACACCGTTAAAAAGAAAGGTGTCCAAATTGGCACACAAAGTACAGGTGTCCAAAGCGACACCCCTGAGAAATCAGATGAAGAATATATAAATTTGGATCTTGGTGGATGTAGCAGACCAGGTGTCGATTAGGTTGATGAGGAGTACATTTTGGATTTGCAACAGGACTATGATTTCTGAGGCGAGTTACAGGATGATTTGGGATCCGTGTCAAAAGTGCTGTTAAGAAACTCATTGGGTGAGGAGTTATGTACCCCCTATAACATTTGTCGTCCAAGAAGTGCAGATTCGTGGCTAAAGGAACATGTGGGGAGATTTATTAAGGAATGGATAAGAAAGCCTTTAGAAAAGAAGTGATATGTGTACTGAGGGCAGAATTCTCAAGACCAGAGACAGACGAGAAAGTCAGTTTCACACCTAATTTGGACCCTGAAATTATAACTTTCCTATTTAAAATGGGCAGATGTGTTGGGTACGCTGTCACCAATTATGGACATGGCAGAAGAGGCTCATTTAAATTATATGCCTGTAGGCTTGGAATTGTTGAGAGGATCGAGTCACAGAGCACCGTTTATTTGGGTAACTCAAATGCAGGTTTAATGGTATAAAGAAGAAAGACCATCCTAATAAAAATAAGAACAAATCTAGCGGATTTGGCAGGTAAGGAAGCAAGTCAAAATGCGGATTAGTTAAAAGTTTGGGTGCCAACCTATACGGCCTTGGATAAGGCACAATCGAATAAGAGGAAGGTGTTTGAAGGAGGTGTTTTTGGAATTGCCAGCAGACGAGGACCATCAGTTGGCCGAGAAATACAAAGGTTCCAATACAATTTTCAGTACAGAGGATTTGGGAAAGGTTTCCCAAACTCTTCATGGTTCTTCCCTCAAAGAGGAAAGAGTGGGAGAATCAGAGTTGGCTGTGGACAAGGTCAAAACTCTTCAGGATGAGCATGTTAGATTACCTTTGCTTTTTCCCAAAAGAAAAGTGGGAGGACGACTAAGATTTTGTGAAAATATGGGAAAGTACAGCTAAATATCCCTTGGTATTAAGGAATGTTCGGGGGTACAAAATAGTTTGTGGAGTTACCAAAGCAAGGAAGGAATCAAAGAGAATTAAATGTGACTCAGGAACAGAAGGTTACGGTGGATGGTGAAATAGATTCCATGACAGGAAAGGGCGCAATATGAGCAGTAGAATAACATGCCAAAGGGTTTCTAAGCACCCTTTTTTGGCAGAAAAGTACAAGAGATAGAGACCGGTGATAAATTTGAGGTATTTGCCCAAATTTGTGGACCACAGACATTTCAAGATAAAGGGAATACATCTGTTAAGGGATATGTTGTTGCCGAACGGCTAGTTGCTGAAGATGGACTTGAGGGATACTTATTTTACAGTCCCGATGGGAGGGCAAAAGTCAGATGGTCTTGCAGATCAGGTGGAGAAATCAACTATTTCATTTTTTATGTCTACTATTCGGTCTATCTTCAGCTCCTTGGTGTTTGACCAAGGTGATGCGAGCAGTGGCGGAGCATTTGAGAGAAAGAATAATTCAGCTTATAGTGTATTTAGATGATATTTTGATAATGGCTCAAGATATCGAGCAACTGAAGGTGCAATTGTTGAAAATGAAATAGATTTTGGAGTCTTTAGATATCATGATCAATGAGGAGAAATCAATAATGACACCTTCTAAGAAGTTAGAGTTTTTTGTATTCCAGATAGATATATCTATATCTATATATAATATAGGTAGTGTAGATGATACCAGAAAAGGAGGTGAAGATGATCAAGAAGGAGGTAGTACATGTGTTAAGAAAAGAGATTTTGTCTTTGAGAGATTTGGCAAGGATGATAGGTTTGTTTTCATCGTCCATTTAAATAATTTTTCCAGGGGCTTTACATTATCAGGTATTGCAGAGAGTAAAGGCTGAGGCCTGTGGTATGGCGACATGGTAATGAATAATCAGGAAGCAAGACAGGTGTTATGTTGGTGATTGCACAATTTGGGAGAATGGAATACTCGGGCCATTTTTGGATGTCTGCCTGACTTTGTCTTGGAGACAGATCAAAGTATGGAAGGATGAAATGCTCAATTGGAAGATAAGGAGACTGGTGGAACATGGTTAGCATTATAGAGGAACCAACATATACATTGTTTGGAGTTGACAGCAGGTTTGTATGTGCTGAAAAATTTCAAGGAAATGTTGAAGGAGCATACTGCTCTGATGAGGAAGAACAATGTGTCAGCGGTGGCATACATAAATTGATTATGAGGGAGCAGGTCCCATTGTCTATCCAATTTAGCGACAGAGTTGTGGATTTTTTGTTAGGAGCACATAATAGATTTGAAAGCGGAGTATTTAGAGGGGAAAATTAAATAATTCAAGGAATTTAAAAGATGACAGTGATTGGCAGCTGGATCAAAACTGTTTAAGAGGATTGACAAGATTTGGAGGCCTATAGATGTAGATCTTTTTGCGAGCAGGTTGACTTTTCAAATATTTAGATATTTCAGTTTCATTCCAGATTCAAGAGCATCTGCAGTGGATGCATTTCAACAGGATTGGTTGGAGATGCGCGCCTATCCTTTTTGCCCATTTGCAATGATTCCGAGGGTTCTTCTGAAGGTAATCAGAAAGAGAGGTCTATTTGTATTGGTGACTATGTTTTGGGTGTCCCAAGTATGGTTTATTACGGTAATTGAATTGGCTTGTAAAATTACTTTTCTGATTACAGCAAGGAAAGGTTTGTTAAAAAATGGAGAAGGAGAAGAACAACTGTTAGTGCAGATCGAGACTTTAAACCTTCCGGAGAGCTGCAGATTTTGCAGGACTTTCAAGCAGAGCTGTCGAGTTGCTGAAGGAATCTTGGGCACTAGACACAGCTATAAGGGAACTTGTGGTTCTTTGGTGCATGCAGAGGAGTTTGGATCCTGTGGAGGTTCCTGTTGTAGAGGTAGTGAATAGTTGGGTAGAACAATTCAAAAGAGGTTTTAGTTACAGGACTATGAATTGTTATAGAATGGCTATTTCAGAGGGGAATGTGCAAGTTTGTGTATAGACAGTAGGAAGACACGTTATGGTGTGTAGGGCCATGAAGAGTATCAGTTTGAAGAAAACTCCTAAAGGAAGATATGATGTCTTATGAGATGTGAACTTGGTGTTGAGTTTGTTTACATCTAGGCCAGTTAACATGTTTTTTCAGACTTAAAAAGCCTTTCAATCAATTTACCACATTACTATGTTTAATTTATTGTTGAAGAGTTTCGGATGTTAAGTCACTGCAGGTAAGTAACAGGGTTTATGGTCCTCATAGAAAAAGAACCAAGACTATGTCTACTTCGGTATTTTTATCCAAAGTTTGAGGAGTGCAAAACATTATGTGTGGTTGATGGTTTGAAAGAGTATGAGAGAAGGGGTCAAGAGTTGAGGCAATTGGGTGAAAATCAATTACTATTGTTATTTGTTAAGCCTTATTGAGCTGTGTGTGCTACTATGTATGCGAGATGGATTAAATCTCTAATTGAACAAACAGGTATAAGTGTAGGAAGATTTAAAGAACATTCGTTGAGAGGTGCGATAGCAAGGTGGTGATTGGAAGAGATAATGTAAGCTGCTGATTGGTCAAATATGAGTACATTTGCAAAACACTACTTTAGACTCATTGAACATATAGCAAATGTGGTGTTGAAGGGATTTAAACATGCAGAATGGTAGCCTCTAGTCTTGTAATGAAATAACGATTATTTTATTGATATGAGTAGAGAACCAGGATTTCATTAAAGACACAGAAGCTAACATTATCCCTCCCACTCTTTAATGAAAAGAAAAAAAGGTAAATAAGTATAGGGGGAGAATTTGAGAGTTGATTTTAAGAAACTGAGATCTGCAAAATGTAACAATTTGATTGTTTTTCACAGAAAACAGTTATTATTGCAAATGGAGTTTCAAATCACATTGTGTTTCTTTTTAGATGTACAGATTAAAGGAGAGGAAAAGACATTGGGAAAGTGTTTTGGAGAAGAAGTTTCAGATGGATGAAGCAATGCAGTTTCTCTTGTGCATTTATCAGAGGAGGAAAATTGTTTGTGGACATTATTTATGGGCTGATGGAGTTCCAGTCCTGGATTGTTGTAATGTTTCAGTTATTCAAATGTGTTGCAGGATAGGCAATTAAAAAATATAATACATAATGTTAGCCTCCGTGTATTTAATGAAATCCTGATTCTCTACTTATATCAATAAGAAAATTGTCATTATCCATTGTTATACCTTTGCGATTTATGGGAGGTGAAACCAGTAATCTCACTACTGCCCGCTGTTGGATCCCGCAAGTTTTTGTTTCCTTTTTAATGAACTACAAAAGGCAGTAACTGATCAGGAGAATTTAAGTAGAGATTGGCTGCTGCTTAGTGCAAAATGTAAAAATATACATGTGCCCAGTACTAGTTTTTACCCTATGTTTACAGACAATAGAACAGGCAGTGCAAGTCTAAACACTCCCAGCAATTTTGCAGACCCTAATCTGAGGCTACTAAATATTTCATAATATCTTACATGCAGAGCTACCTTAAGATGGCTGTGCCACTCATGATTCAAACACTGACTTTCGCCTAGTATTCTGCGCGTTCTTTTTGTAAATGCAATAATCACCTCTTTTCCACGTTGGTTGGCCCAGCTGGCAGCTGCAGATAGAGATAGAGTTTCTCAATGTCCGTAAACTTCTCAACTTCTTGCTGGAATACAGTAACCAAAATAAAACATTTTATTTAGACTCCTCAGGATTTACAAGAATGATGCATTCAAAATAATAAATCAAGTGCTTTTAATGTTGTACTATGCCATCCTTTATACAAGTAGACACATAAAAAAACATCTAAAACTTCAATACAGAGTCAATGATATCAAAGAAAAAACATAACCCGTCGTCGTATCGTCCGATTACCACGATAAATACGGACGTCAAAATTTTGACTAAACTATTGGCCATCCGGCTAGCACCCCATATGGAGCATTTGGTACACCAAGACCAGTGCAGATTAATTTCTGGGTGCAACACAGCCATGAACCTGAGACGCTTGAATCACATCCAACATGAGGTACAGGGTAGGAAAGAACAGACGGTCTTGGTCTCCATAGATCTTGACATGGCGTTTGACACGGTCGACTGGGGCTACTTGCAGGAGGTCCTCCGGGCGATGGGCTTGGGGCCCAACTTCTGCCGTTGGATTCGTATCTTATACAGTTCCCCTTGCGCCAGGGTGCGTTTGGGGGCCGCGAGATCAGAGGAGTGGCAGCTAGGACGGGGCACGAGACAAGGGTGCACCCTCCCGCTACTACTTTTTGCCCTAGCGATAGAGCAGTTTGCCGTAAGGATTCGATCTGAGATGAGGCCATGGGGCATCTAGGTGGGGGACACGTGCAATGTTCTGTCGCTATATGCGGATGACGCCTTGTTTAATTGAAAGCCCCGAGGGAGGCGCTCCCGTTGTTGCTGCACCACCTGGACCGCTTTGGCGAGGTGTCGGGATTGCGGCTTAATCGTATTAGGTCCCTGATTTTCCCACTATCGGGTTTTGAATCGGTGCCCCTTGAGAACTTGCTGGAGCTCGGGCTGCGCTGGGAACGGGACAGTTTTCGATATTTAGGCATTCATGTGGCCTCCACAGAGGCGCAATCAGTGGCCCGCAACATAGACTGGGTGATTAAGTCCCTCCAGCAATCTGTGTCTTTTTGGAATACCCTACCACCATCTCTGATGGGGCGACTGGCCGTCGCCAAGATGGTGATGTTGCCAAGGACACTATGTTCTTCAGAACATGTTGTGCCCTCTTCCGCCTAGGATTTTTCAGACCCTGAACACACTGCTCACATGCCTGCTTTGGGCGGGTAGGCGCAGCAGAGTGGCTCTCCACACCGTCGTACGCTCCTTTGAGGAGGGGGGGATTAGACGCCCCGCGCTTCGACCTACGTACTACGCAGCGCAGCTACTACCAGCTGCCAGGTGGTTTGCAGATGCGGATGTATGGGAAACGCGTTTACTAGCAGGGAGAGCGACGGTGCAGGAGCTCCAGATGGCGTTAATGCATGGGACGGGTGCCGGAGCCGCGTTAACCTACGTGGTGAGGCACACAGTGTGCGTATGGCAACGATTCATAGAAAGAATCCTATACTCGGCGCCATTTCATAGAGATCTACCGATCTGGATACTGGCACCAATGGTAGAAATAGAACACCATATGTCCTTCTGTGAGTGGAGAGAGGGGCTGTGAGGTCCTGGCTGATCTGTACACCTCGGAGAGCTTCTTGACATACGAGCAGGCGTAGGAGACCTTTGGCCTTAGTGGGGGACAGTATTTACATTACCAGGGATTGCGTGACATAGTGGCTCGGTATGGCCCCAGTGTCCGGAGATACTTCAGATGACTCATACCTTACATATCCTCCTGTCCTGCGGCAGGGGACGTAGGCTGATATCCTTGCTGTACGCAGCTATGAAGCATGATTTCACCCAGCCGGTGACGCCGACATGGGCGGTCTGGGAGGCGGACCTGGGATCGCCACTAGACCAGTGGAAGCGCATAGGGGCCTTGACACGGTGGGTGTCCTGTAATACGCGCTTCGAGCACATTCATTTTAACTTCCTTCACCGCACCTACCTCACTCCGAAGATGTTGAGCTGCTACTCGGAAGATAGAAGGGACAACTGCCCCAGATGTATCGCGGAGGGGGCAGGATTCCTGCATCTGGCCTGGGAGTGCCCGTTAGTGGGGGGCTTCTGGTCAGGGGTTGTGGGTCATATAACTGCCACCACTGGCATTCGGATCGAGCTAACACCCTTACATTGTCTGCTGGCATTGGTCCCTAAGCCGAGGAAACGGAAACTTTCATATAAATTATTGAAACTGATGTTAGTGCTGGCTAGGCGCAGGGTCGCTATCACGTGGATGGGACAGAGGGCCCCAGAGATAGGTACATGGCTTAAAGACGTGAGGGAATGGACCCTCGCAGAGGAAACACACATGTAGAACACTAGGAGAGATGAGAAATTGCAAGAGGACTTGCTGGCATGGCGCAACATGTGTATGACAGGATTGGTCACGGAGGGGCAGTCGTCACACAGCGACTCCGAGGGGACTAGTTGCCACTTATTTTCAGCGTAAGGATCAGGGTTTGAGGCGGAGGGGGAAGGGGACCATTGAGGGGTTGCTCCTACAGTACACGGAGCTAGGCCTGGTCTGTTTCCTCACGATGACACTTGCCATTCGCTTGTTATTTTACTGTACCTCATGAACTTATGTATTTCAAGATGTAGACCTTGTCCTAGATGAGCCATAATGAGTCGGTCGATCTGGATACAAATGTTTTTATGATGCCTTTTTTGGAGGGGGGGTGGGGGTCGTATTGTACATTATAAACCTGAAAATAAAGTTTTAAAAAAAATTATATCAAAGAAATCACATAAATAAAACTGTATTATACACCAATCCTAAAACGAATTAAAATATCCATGTCAACTGAGTCATTGCAAGGTAGGATGCAACAGCATTCGGTTACGAAATCCAAAGTACACCCTGACGTTTTCGGCAACCTCTGGCCCATCACTCACCTAGCATCCTTTGGCAAGGTCATTGAAAAAGTACTCTATGTTCAACTCCAAGACCACATCAATGCTAATCATCTACTGCACAACTACCAGTTCGGCTTCAGATCAGGTTGCAGCACAGATACTGCTACCTTACACATTGTAGACAAGGTCCTCTAGACCAAAAAAGATGCCAACCCCAGGCTCCTAATATTGTGAACTTCTCTGTTGCCTTTGACACAGTCGACCATCCCACTAATGGCAATGTTCTTCACTGGTTTCGCTCCCACCTTTCCAACTAACATAGTTTTATTTACATGGGCACGTCCAGGTCACAAAAGATTGCCATCACCTGTGGTGTTCCCCACTTCTCCTGTCATCTTCAACCTTTACACGGAGCTACTGCATCAACTCACAGATAACAGCATCAAGATTCACCAATATGCCGATGATATACATCTATACTTGGAAGTCTCCTCTGCTTCAGATATCCAACGCCTCAAAGACTGCTTGCACATCATCCAGAACTGGATTCCCAGCACCTACCTGAAGCGCAACCCAATCAAGCCAGAATTCATTCCTGTTATTTGCCAAGAACAATAAACAGTGCAAATAAGACTTCTTGACAGGAACCATAAAGGCTTCAAACCCTACCTCTCAGCGAATACCAAGAAAATTGGACTAACCCTGAACACCAACCACACCCTTGAGGAACACAAAGACAGCTTGGTATCAGCTATATCTTCTAAAGAAAGTGAAACCATTTCCAGAAAATGACTTTAGAACTGCTGTTCAAGGCCTCCTATTCATGCATCAGGAAGGTGGTAATGACATATTCCATGGCCTCCAAAGTCCCACATTGGCACCCCTTAAGAGCACCCTACACTGAAACACATGTTGAGGGCCTGAAGAAATATCACATCACCCCATTCCTAACTGAGCTTCTTTGGCTCCCCTTTCTGGCATGAACCATCTTCAGAACCAGGTGCATCATTAACAGCAGCCCCGCTTAACATGCAGACAAGGTGACCACCTTTAGTGGATCTTGGCACACCTGCAGCCAAGAAACCAAAAAGTGTAAAGAAAAATGTTTTTTAAAAAACAAGATGGCAGGCCTTTTCTATCTATTCATCCAGGATCTGGAACATCTCTGTATTCATAAGGACACAACACTGCTCCATTTTAGGAAAGGGTTGAAGACACCTCTTTAAAGAACGCTACATCACAATTCTATTGATCATTTTCTGGTCAGGGCGATAGAAGTCATAACTAACTAAATACAATTGGCAGAAAGGAGGCTCTCTTCTACAGCAGAGGGCCTTGCTTCGTCACAGTCGCCCATGCCATCCAGGATGTCTCCATCTGATGGACAACGAAGGGCAGCACACTGTTTCATCGCTACCATCTTAAAGTTCGGACGTTTGGGAAAATATCAGCAGGCCTCCTCGTTATTTGCTGGATTTGAAACTATGCCCAGTGTTATAATGGCCCAGAGTCATCGAGGCTGGTTTAAAAAAGAAAATCGAACTTCTCCCAATAAAGGTGGTTTTAATAATCCTGTGCCGGAACAGACACTAGGGGGTGAGGAGGAAATAGCTGCTACATCAAATGCACATTTACCGTTCATCCTGACACAAGTGTGACAAAGAGCTGGTGATGGCACACCGACTGCTAATAATGCTACAGTGGCAAACTCCAATCCTGTAAGTCTGGGAAGCAGGCTGCAGCCTTCACTGACGATTCTGACAGTAAATTATATTGAAGTGGAGATTACAGAAATCCCGCTACCAGGGATTATTCTCCCACCAGTGGCCAGTCCATTTGTGGTTGTCCTGGCAAATGTCCTCTTCTTGCCTGACGGTTTTGCTGTGCCAACGACAGCTCTGAAAAATAAGGTGGCATACTAGCTGAGCAAGAACATCAGTGGTCATTGGGATTTGTTTAAATATTATTTTCTTGTGCAGTGTGTGTGGGGAATTGGTCCTCTTGAACGGCAATTCGCAGGTGACTCATTATAAACTTTAGAAACCCCAGGATTGCTGGGTAATTCCTGCCAATTGCCAGAGCAGGGATGAAAAAATATAACCCCATAAAATTCTTGCCATTGGGTTTCTTCTACAGACACTTAATCTCGTCTTCTATGAGGGAAAAGAATGCCCAATCCTGTACTAATGAGGGAAATAGGTGCTTCCCAGATCTCCAGGTTTTGGCAAGAAATAGATTTATGGCCCTTGCTTCCCTGGAAGACAATGATTACCACTTCATGAAATGAAATGAAATATGGGTTTTTGTAGAGTGCGTGTTTGCCGTGGCGTCTTAGCGCTTGCTGCTATAGGGTACAGTCGGGGAATCATCCAGCCGGTTCGGTACAGGTAAATAACCAGGTTTTAAGATCCTTCCTAAACTGAAGTTGCTTTGGGTTCTAAGATGCAAGGGCATGGAATTCCATAGCTTTGGGGCTAAAGCTTCTACCGCCCCATTTCAGCGTCTTCACCCTTGGAACTATATGCAGGGACGCAGAGGCAGAGCGGAGACATCTCTATGGGGCACAGCGATCAACATATTGGCTAATCTGTCCGGGTCCCGTTCCGTGCAATGTCTTATGTAGAATGCACATAGACTTAAACTGGATTCTAGCCATAATAGGGAGCCAGTGCAACTGTTCTCAAATGACTTGACTGATAGGACTGAATTTAGGTAAATTCAGTAGTAGTCGTGCGGCAGCATTTTGTAGAGTCTGCAGTTTATGTATCACACTTTTATTGGCGCCAAGGTACAGTGAGTTACAATAATCGATTTTTGACAGAATCAGGGCCGTAACGACCATTTTCCTGAGGGGCATAGGGATAAAGGGAAGGATTTTCTTGAGAATTTTCAAGGTATAGAAACAGGAAGAAGTAATGCTGTTGACCTGGTCTGATAGGGAAAGATGATCATCAATTAGAACTCCAAGGTTTTTACCTTCTTTACGGGTTGGGGGCAGGGCCCTGCTGTACTGGGCCACCAATCGGTGTTCCAGAGTGAAAAGTCCTTACCTAACATGACTACTTCCGTCATCCCGGTGTTCAATTTTAAACAGTCGGTTTGCATCCAGTTAATGATATGGCTCATGCGAGCGATGTCTCTCCAGAAGCTTCGTGACAAGTGGACATAGGCCGGGCGCTCAGCGTCAAAGAATGGGGTGTATTAGTGAAATATCCCAGAAAGGTGTCAAGAAACCCGACATTTATATTCAGACAACTCATGCTTCTACATCGAGCAAATCTGACACCGTGCAAGTTAAAGGTCATGTACCCAAGATGCATCGGATGTGTGCACGCGTTGCCAGCCACAGCCAGCAGATTTGACACACATGCTGTGGAACTGTCCACAATTACGACACTACTGGAGAGATTTTAACAAAATCAGCTCAAGTAAGGAATAACGACAGCATGGAATACTGTTTGCTGGGGCTGGGACCCAAAGGGAAGAAAGGTAGTCAGGTCACTAAATGTAATAACTTGGTGCTCATTTTAGCCAAACGTAATATCACAATGAAATGGAAAGCTGCTAGGCCACCGGCATTGAAAGATTGGTATGAGGAACTACTGAAATGGGGCAGAGCTGAAGGGCAGAATTGAACAGGTAGGAACAGCGTGGACTGCGCAAGACACCTATATCCATGGAATGGAATGTGTTGATAGAAGAGCTTGGCGCTGTAGACATACTAGAGTATTGTCCCTAGAGTGTGATCTATTGGAGATGGGGATGTGCAGAGAGGAAGAGGTGCTAGGGCTCTGAGGTATGAAAGGGGAGATTGCTGGGGGCCAACGTACAAATGTATGGATATAACAAACGGACAATATGCTGAACTGAAACTATGTATACAGGTGTACAATTTCTTATTGCTGAGCCTATGGGGGGAGGGAGTGGGTGGGGAAGTGGATATGTTTTTGTTTCTCCCCCACTATTTACACTTGGTCACATGGTGATGCAATATACAACGGGTATGATCCTTTACCACAAGTTGTAACCTGACAGAGATGAGTAAAACTGGATATGGAAAAGAGGGGATATTTATTCTTAAAAATAAAATGAAAGTAGGAATAATACTGGGGACATTTAAAGGTGTAAACATGCTAAGATGTGACATTGCTGTACCTATTGGCCTAACATATTGTCATTACTATTATGTGGAATGTGACTCGCATCGTTATGACGCAATTATGTGGGATACTACACCCAGCGATGTACTGTATTACAACCCTCTAATAGAAGTATGTTAAAAAAAAAATGATATGGTTCATGCAAAGGGTAAAACGTGCTGCCACGACCTCTGATCTGGCAGCTAGTGAGACAACAATTTGCATGTCCTCAGCATAGCAAATGGCTGTGAAGCCAGGAACGGATAAGCTCAGCCAGTGGGGTAACATATATGTTGAACAGGGTAGGTGAGAGTGCCGAGCCCTGTGGTACCCCACATGGTATGAAAAAAGAGGGAGATTTGTGCTTATCTAACGTCACTACTTGTTGTCTATTAGTTAAATAAGACCGGAGAATATCTGAGGCTTATCAATGATGCCTATTTCTGCCATCCGCTGAAGAAGTATACGGTGGTCAACTGTGTGAAACGCCTCGGTTAAATCAAGAAATAATAATATTGCCTTCCCGCCCTGATCTAATTGTGCACGTAGGCTTTCAGTGGCTGCAATCAATGCAGACTCTGTGCTGTGATTCTATGAAGGTCAGCAATTACTCATTTAATGCTTTTTCAAGAACTTTTGACAGGAATTGTAGAGAAGTGATGGGACGGTAGCTAGCAACTTCCGAGGGATCAAAGGTCGTTTTTTTCTAGAATAGGATTTATCAGGGAATTTTTCCAGTAAGCCGGAAACTGTCCTTGATTTAGGATGTTGTTCAAAAGAGGTTTCAGGGTATTAGCAATAACTTCAGGGGCCATATGAAAGACCATGACTGGGCAGGGATCCAAAGGAGAGCCTGAATTAATTGCCATGATCATTTTCTCTGCTCTATCCTCTGTGAGAAGACTGAACTTTTTTAGGAAAACTTGTATGTTTGATTTGTTTACCTCGCATTCGACTTGTCTAGTTCCATTGATATCAGTGGAGAATTCGTCATATACTTTGACCACTTTATCGTGGAGGAATTTGGCAAGTTTGTCACAGAACTGACTTGTTGATTTAAACTGTCTAGTTTAACCAAAGTTGGCTACTTTAGAATCTGTCTTGAAAAGTTCTCTGGAGTGTTTTTGGAGGCCATCATTTTCTAAGTAAAGTAGGTGGATTTTGCCTCGTTATTGGTTTCCTTGTATATTGCTAATGCTTCTCCGTATTGTTTTTTATCTGATTTTGAGTATTCCTTTCTCCAAAGTCTTTCTTTGGCTCTGCAGATTTTTTTTAGGTTTTATAACTTAATGTTATACCATGGGGCAGATGACAATCTGTTTTTAGCACGTACACTAGTTTCAGGGCCTAGATTTACCACAGCCTGTTTCATCCAGCGATTGAAATATACTGCTGATCGATCAGGATCAGTGTCCAAAAAAGTGCTCTGCGATCGCAGAGCAGACTTAAGATCAAGAGTGTTTATTTGTTTCCAGGGGCGTGATACCCTTATTCTATTTGTACCAAGAGTTCTATTCAGGAGACCATTTGTGTGGACTTTGAAGAAGACAGCACTGGGATCTGTCCAAGGTAAGGATAGTGTTTTAATAAAATTTGTCTGTGGGTGATTTGTAAAAATATCATCCAGAGTATGTTTACCTGTATGTGCATGCCTATTGACTATTTGCTTTTAACCTAAACTAAAGACCGGTCTGTTAACTCCTTGGGATCCGTGTTATCAATAGCTTCCAAATGAACGTTAAATCTCCTAACACAGTGAAATTAGAGTGTACAATTCATGATTCCATAACAGTTGAGATGGATTCAATAAATGTGTTTCTAGGTCCCGTTGGTCTGTAGACATAAGAGTCCATTAAGGACATCAGTACTAGTAGCTTTAAAACTAAACAGGATGCCCTCCTCTTTAATCTGGGGAATGTCCAAGAAGATTGCTTTAATGTGTGAACGGTAAACAATGGCAACCCCTCCCCCTCTTTGCCTTTCTTATCAATCCTGTATAAGTCATTACCCAAAGGTATGTCGATGTTTAGGTCTGGTTCAGAGGCACTGTGTTTCCATATCTCTGTAAGAAGCAATATGTCTGGCGAATGAAGTTCAATAAAATCAGCGAGTTCATGCCTATGTTTGGGAAGAGATCTAGTGTTCAGTAGGACACTTGTTAAGATACACTTATTACCGAAATGTGTGTCGAACCGAGCACTGCCGGCCTCTTCTGGAAAATGGGGCGTAAGTGGCCATGACCTAAAACAAAATTAGGACAGTCCAGTGCCTGAGAGTCCTTTCCTGGAAAGATAGGCTGACCTACATTGCCCTTAGTTATATACTGAAGGCTCATCAATGTTGATTTAGCATAGGTAATTCTCGAAATTTGACCAGGGGACAGTGTTCACACTATTAGTACTTTTGATCGTAGAGATGAGTCTGCTGTTTAGAGTAACTTTCTGACTCATGCACTTCAGTTAGTGTGGAATCAAAGGAGGGCAACCCAGCACATCTTTTAAGACATTTGGTGGTTTCTCCTAAGCTGGAGTCAGGCGTTTTGGCTAACTGCCCCAAGGCATGGGAACGCAAAATCTAGTACCTCCATCATCTATAATCACCAAAGATCATCAAAAAGGACTTAATATAGTCACATGGAATATTGCAGGTGCTCGTTGTAAGCTAGAAAACCCAGACTGGTTAAATGCTATGTCTTCCTTTGATCTTATTTGTGTGCAAGACACATGGATGACTATTCATTTTCATATTGATTGTTTTCATGCTCTGTTCCAATCTACTCCTGCTTTCTTAGCGGATAAGTCATGAGGTGGCCTAGCCACTTTTGTGTCTGTCAAAATTAAAATGGTTAATGTTGTACTTAAATGGTCCTCCCCGCAGTTTTTAGTATCACAGATATCTTTTAGTGGCGATTGGGACATCCCGCTGATGAACTTTTATAATAATAGATTCAACCACCTAGTGACTAAAACAATTGAGATCTTTAAGATTTCTTAGACTATTTTCTTTAGCACTTGAATAATAAGGTAATTTTGGTATGGGTTGGGGATTTTATTAACAAACGTTGCTCCCTAGGAGATAGCCAATTGAGTGGCATGCCAGAGGATGTTGATGGTATGAATAGGGTTCACTTTAAAACACAATTATTTGGGAGATGCCCTGAATACACTCATATTAAAATTAGATTTAATGATTTTCTGCAAATTCAGGGCAGATCCAAGTGAAATCATCTCTACGTTTATGGGAGCGTGTGCAGGGCACACCATAGATTTTATCATTTCGTCAGGCGCTGTCCCTACTTCCACATCATAAAACTATTTCTAATTGCATAAGTGATCATAGCCCACTGCATTTTAACCCTCAAACTAAGATGTAGGGTGTAAATAGGCTTCTAATAAGAATATAAGGTATTAGGGTGAGATGGCAGCAAATTTACACATAAAACAGTGCAGGAGAAAAAAGAATCTATAAAGGCTGGCTTGGCAGAATATCCTTACCATTCAACTGCTTTAAGAGGACTCAACCAATTATGTGGAGCGAATGGAGAGGGCTTGACGGCCTGCAAATCAAAGTAGGTCACTCCCTTACACTGCTTACACGTTTAAAGTTTACATTACAATCTGTTCCATGCTGCCCCCAGGATGTGCGTAAAGCTAGACGCAAATATAAATATATAGTGGCGGCAAGAGAAAGAGATGGGGACAAAAGCCTGGGAAGATTTGTCAGCTGCAACTGCCTCAAAGAATAGTACAACGTTCTGGGAGGTAATTACCCAGCCATTCTTTTAGGATCCTGATACTGAAGTTGGAAACCCTGATCCAAGAATTCGGGTGGATTTCTCACTTCTCTGGAGTCTTTCAACCAAGTGCTGTTGATGGGTTCCATACGGATGACCATAGAGGGCTGTCTTTTATAGATTTCCCATCTATGCCCATTGAATTGGGGCAGTAGTCATGGCAATACATTGTTCAGCCACTGGGAAAGCTCCCGGCCGATGGGGCACTAGTGGATTTCTTCAAATCACACCTTTATTGGTGGGGTCCGATCTTAAACGTTTTACGTAGTGTGGTGGAGGGTAATATACCTAAATCCTGGAGATTCGCCATCTTAGTCCTCATTTTAAAAAGAAGGAGACAAACAGCTTGCTTTAGGCCAGTCTCCTTGATAGATGCTACAGCTAAAATTCTGTGGTGGGTGATCCCGCCTCGTCTAGAAATCTGGGTGGAGGATAGACAGATTTGGTTCGAACCGGACATTGGCACTTTAGAGCAATCTTTGAATCTGCATCTTATTATTAGCAAAAATGTAAAGGCAAGTGGGGAGGGGTGCACTCAAATGGTTTTCATAGATCAATTGTGCGTTTTTGACCTCGTCACTAGGGATAAACTCTGGGAGACAATGCAAAAGATGAAGGTTGAACCAGAACTCCTTACCCTGTTAAAACATTTGAAACATGCTCTGAAGATTGTGGTACGTTAAGGTCTGCACAGGAAATTAATAATTCAAAGTCCTTCAGAGGTGTAAGACAGGTATATATTTTAGAACTCTTTTTGTTCCTGATATAGAAATGTTATAACTGAACACCTAGTACAGGCAGGAGCGAATGTACCCAAGGTTGGCGGGCTGACAATCCCCATACCTTTATACGCAAATAATGAGGTTTTAATTGCCCTCATACCTAACTATTTACAGAAGCTGCTGGAGTATTTTAATGGAGCACTTGGACGGTTTGACTGAAAAATAAATCAGTCAAAATCCTAAATTATGACACGGGCCTATATATACAAAAACTAAGCACTTTACAATGGGGGGACTATACGGACTATACTTAAAAGAACAAATACATTTAGCTATTTAGGCATAACTTTTAGCTCTAATTTGGAATACCTATTTTAATGAAATCCCAAAAAGTGGGAAGGAATATGGAAGCAATCTTCAGTGTTTTAAAGTAAAATCCTTTTCAAGAGATTATTAACTTGTTTAAGACAAACTGTATTGCGGATGCTGGTTTTTAGGGGCACCAAAATGTGGACGTTCTGCAGTGTATTGAGAATGGTTTTGCACGTAAGTTGTTGGCAGTCCCTAAAAACACGCAAACTTTATTTGTCATGAAGACTTGAGCTTATCCTTTTCTAGAGGACCAGATAAAAATTGCCCCACTATTGCCATACTTACAAAATCTTACTAGGATACCTTGGTTGGCTTACGTAAAAGCATGTTTCGTAAACTAGGCCTTCCTGAAATGTTTAAACACCCCTTACTTATTAAAGGGGATGCAAAGGACATTGTGAAAATAGTACGCAGCATGCTGAAAATGAAAGTTGTGGAGTTGCACGTTCCTTTATCGACATTTAAAAATACCGAACCATACTTGTCTTGGATAGAGAATCCATCCCATCGTTTTTATCTAATTTTTTTTTTACAATAAATCTTATACATTTTAAAATTGCCTTCCCATCACAAGGTACATGGAAATATGAATTGCTGCCTTGCCATTGTAATTATGTTTCATAGAAAAGCACGTCATTTTACTTTACTTTGCCCCCATACTCAAGCCCAAGAGTTGTCTTACAGTACATTTATTGCGCAAGGCAGGGATTAAACAATATCAGCCAGCAATGGAGTTTTTACAAAGACTTTGTTCAACAGATATAGGTCAAGCAGTCCGGATTTTTTTTTTTTTTTTTAAGAGTGCGCTACAAAATAGAAATTGATATGAACAATCAGGTATTTATATAGCGCGGCTAGTCATCCGTAAGGGTCTCAAAGCGCTGAACACACACCTCTGTAAGTGATTCTAAATAGTGCCTTAGGCTAGAACTTGTAATAATGTTTTTCATAATTATTTTTAGCTATCAATCATGTTTTAAATTCTGTACAAAACATTCTAAATACATTTTATTTTGTTCTTAAGTACTGTGTACATTGTTTTACACTTTTATGGCAAAATAAGCTGAATAAAAATAGTTGATGAGGACGAGCCGAGTCAGACCCTTGGCTCGGCTCTCCGTTAAATTGTTGGCTCGCCTACCTCCATCTGCTTCACAAGACAACATATGCCGAGTTTTGTGTTCAGCACTAAGCTTAATGGCTTGTTAAACATTGTCAGAACACAATCACGTTTGTAAGTTCAATACCTCAGGTTGTTTTTTGTCCGTTATTACATGACGTTGGTTGGTAATCTCGGACGCCTGCATGTGTGGAGCTGCCTAAACTGTGAATTCAGTGATCTGCACCAATCTTGAACTCGTCTCTGACAAGCTCAACCGTCTTACTTTTGTACGTGGAGGATGGTATTTTACAAGACAAAATTATATGTGCAAATTGTATTACGGTCTAATGTGAACGATTTCACAACCCAGCTTCACACTGTCATTCCGCGTGAGCCTGGGATTTTGAGCTGGTTTATTCAGCTTCTATAACAGCTCAGAAACATTGCTCATGACATTATTATTTTTATTTTTTAAAGATAAATAAATGGCATTGTCATTTACAATGCCAATAGCAGGGCAGGAGAGCAAGCACAAGAAACGAGGGGGCAGGACAGCAAGCACAAGCAGCGAGGGGGGGGGGGGGGGGGGAGAGGGGGAGGACAGCAAGCACAAGCAACGAGGGGGGGAGGACAGCAAGCACGAGCAACGGGGGGCAGGCCAGCAAGCACAAGCAACGGGGGGCTGGGAGCAAGCACTAAAATCAATAAATTATATACAAATAAAGAGGCAACATTGAAAATGTGAAGACTTTTTCGAAGAACTAAACATATTTCAATATTTCATAATTTGTTTAGTGTATACTTGTATTTGTATTGTGTGGAGGTTCAAATCATAGAAATTGTTTAGGCCGGGGTACCGTGTCCGTCATCATATTCCAGTAATGATTCAGTGGGGTCCCCACAAGTCAGAAGGTTAAGAGCCGCTGCTCAAGGGTGTGAAATACCATACCAGAATATGTGCGTCTTGCAGGCTTTTCCAACTCTCAATGTCAGATTGATACAATCAGTACAGGTGTGGGGTGTGTGGGTTCATATTATGCAGAACCCTCTCAGCAACAAGATTTGTTAGGGTTGTCTATATCTTTTAGCTTCCATTTTCTGCCCATTAAATATATTCTGAAAATCAACTCAGTCACCCCTCTCCCCTCCTATAATGAGGACGTAGCAGAATTCAGGTGTCCAGGCTCCGGAAGTACACACTACATTAATGTAGTCCTGAAGGAAAACAAACGCAGTCTGTGTCTTTGGAGAACAGATGTTCTTTCTCCATTTGTACGTAGCTGAAGTTCCCATTCTCTTCAATTGCGCATTTCTCCAATTTGATGTAAAAATTAAATTAATTGCTCACAGGTCTGAAGACATAAAAATGATGCTCATGAAAGCAGGCCTTTGTAAAATGTCTCCTGGCCTTTCCCAAGTATTAATACGTATACACTGTAATTACGTCAAACTGCGCTACAAAAGAAACACAAGCCCCCATACTCCAAATCATTAAATCTCCTCCCGGAGACTGCGCAAGCGCAGCCTTCGGTCCTCGACCTAAACATGGGCGAATGGCGCACCGCGTACATCCTGGTACATTGCAGGGCACAACCAAAGTGGGCATGTGGTACACCAAAGCCAACTAGGAACATCAGAGCGCACAGCCTATATGGGCAAATGGAGCACCTGGTACACCTTGGCAGTTTACATGAGGCGCACTCGGGCAACCGGGCAGATTGCAGAGCAAACATTAAAAAAACTGGCACCAATGCCAAGCTGGCAGACTACGGAGCATGGTAAAACTGTTTCTGGTGCAAGCGGACTCTGCAGAGTGGGGATTAAGGGACACCCACGTGGCCATGGCAGGATGCAGGGCACACACAGTAAGACCGGGCACCTGGCGCACTACAATGGGCAGACTGTAGGGCAGAGGTAAGAAGTAGGGTTGGTCTGGACCTTCTGCAGGCGAGAGAAACCCTTATAAAAGGTGCCCCTAGACTCGGGCCAGAGGCAGGAATGTGAGATCCATACCAGCCTCTCTGGGTGGCACTGTTGGCATAGTGCCCTCTCACCCACGCTGCTTTGACACCTCACTTCATCCCCACAGAGGAACATGCAAGCTCAGGCCCGGCACAGGCATGTTACATGCAGACTGTCACAGGGTCCGCCAGGTTTGGAGCCCCCTCGCCAGGGTCTAGCTTTGTCAAGTGGTGTGCCAGGCCACTGTGCCCTCCTGTGCCACCCTGAGAGGGCACCACACCCACACCTGGATACATTGACAGCCAGCACTCCCTTCACCATTTCTGTGGGTTATGAAACAGTGCCAGAGACCCTGAAAGTCGAAACAAGTAACCTTGAGCTGTCTTGCAGCCGGTTTAATATCATATGCGGTGTGACATCACAGAAAGGCCGCGCGACCATCATTGCCCAGCTGTCCTGGTGGCTGGCACGAGCTGCAGCAGCAACAATGAATTCTATGCATCCGTGAAGTAAAAAATAACAAGAATAAATCGTCTGTTTTGTAAGTAGGAAAATGCCATTTCGTATGCACATTTCATATACACGTGTTAGGTACATTTGCATTCACGCGAATTTCCTAACCTACAGTAACGCTGGAAAGAACCGCAGCGCTACATATCAAAAATGTTTTTTTTTTTAAATGCAACAATCTGTGAGAGATGGATATAATTGTACAGAATCTACGTGAAATGGATAGAATGATCCAAAATCTCTCTCACAATGATAAAAGTGCGATACATATTCTTTAAATCGATATATTTTCATTGAATGCTGAACTAAATACAGTGGGGCTTATTCACGAGCCCCCATTGTCCCGCAGGTGCGTCACTTTTAATATGGAAAGAAGTGACGTACCAGCGTGCAAGGGGCTTGTACATAAGCTCCTATGTTCCCGAAATGCATGGAATCACAGCACATATGTCCGAAACATATATGTGTGTATAGATTTCTCACATAGGCACGCACGTACACACACACTCTCTCTCTCTCTCTCTCTCTCTCTCTCGGAGAGCACACGTTTCCGGCGGTTGGGCGACCCTCATGAACTAACATTAAGTTGCAAAACATGTCCTTTAAATGGTTTTTAAACACCATGTTTGTCTGAAATTTTTTGATTCAACTAAATATCCCCGAATTATTGATCCTAATTAAACAGCCGCTCCACTTAATTACTAAATCGTCCCCGTCCCCCCAGTTCATTCTGGAATGGTGCATACGTGTCATAAATCTAATAATATTAAGAGAGCACAGCTCCTTCCGAGTGATAACGTGCTCGTGGGTGATATCCCAGCAATATCCCTCACGGAGGGACAGTCTCTGAAATCCATGTAAATTCCCAGACCAATATGTATTATCTGACGGTACCACGCCATTCTTTAATTCTTAACAGTCCGCCAAATTATTCTGGAATTATTTAACTGTAGCGCCCACCACCCTAGCGCCTAAAATGACCAGGGATTGCTCTGAGAATAAGTTGATTGTACACACCGCACTTTAACACCTAAAATGACAACAAGTCAACTTGCACTTCATCTAAGTGCTCCCGCTACTCGTGTAACAACTAACATTACACCCAAACACCCTGACACAGAGTCAACGGAGCCGCCGCGCCATTTAACGCCTAAAATTGCTCCGAGTCACCGCACAATGAACGCAGGCGCGCCGCACCGTACTTTAACGACTGGCGCTACTTCCAATTACTGCAGAAACACTTTAGCCCGTCGCACCAAAATTGTACGGCTAGAATGAGCGAATATTGTCCTAAAATTAAGTTCACTCCACAACATCATCGTTAATACTGAAAATGACCTCGAAGTGCCATAAAATTAATTGAGATGCAATATACCGGAGTCTAGCCTCAAACCTTACCCCAAATGCATTAAATTATGTTAACTGCCCCCACGACACCATTTGAAGCTAACAAAATGATTCCATCTCACACTTGGAAAAATCTAACTAAACCACACCACATTTTAACACGTTTCAAGTCAAAAATTGTTCTCATATTAATTTAACTGCACCACGCAACCCTCCCTGGAAGGTCAAAGATAGCCCAAAACACACCCACAGTTTATCTGCACTACACTAGCGCTTTTATCCCAAAATACTCTGACAAGAGCGTAACTGCACCGCCATTAACCCCTAAAACAACAACGATTTACAGAAAAATGAATGTTACTTCGCCACAGTACGGTACACCGCTTACAGCATCACCCGATTTGCCCTGAAACACATTTTAGTGCCCGCCTGCCTCACTCATAACGCCAGAAATGACGATAGACAACCGGGAGATTATTCTAAACGCCTAACACCAAAGGATTATGAAATGAATTTAATATTTTACGTCATGGTGTAACAATTATATTACAGTACAGCTCCTTATAAGCCATACCACGACTCGTAAAGGTCGTGTAATAGGAAAAAAGTACCAAAAGAAGGAGAAACTGTACTAGGTGCCCAGGGAATTAGTGCACACGCCATTTTTAGGGGGTCGCATTTGTATGCATGACTAACTCGATCCGAAGGTATTTTAGCATTCTACATGAGCCCCAGTTACATTACACAAGGAGGCATTAATGTTTCTTTCTTTCTTTGGTAGGCACGGGGACATTAAGAGATGTGCCCAGAATAACAGGATGTTGAGCAGATGTCGAGATTCGCCTGTTCCCCAGCTCCAGAGTCGCCCGCTCTGGACAGCCTCCACATGGTGATGGCCCTGCTGTGGTTGAGAAAGGCTTTCCAAATGTGTATTTCTCCGAAAATAACCGCTCCCAGCGTCCTTTCATGCAATTGTTTATTGCTATAAATATGTCCTGAACACCAATATTCGATCATTTTAGTGACCAGTGGGCTTCCAGTCTCACGCCGGGCACAGCGGAGGGGCGGAGGAAAAGTTATTTTGCCAAAATCTCAAGTTGCCTGAGCAGCCCACCGCATCTTTACTGTGTTACCTTTACCCAGTGCGCGGTGTCTCCCTCCCCCACTTACTCATGAGAAACGGAACGAGGGGAGAGGGGCGAAGAGGGGCAGAGAGAGAGCAGTGGCACGCCGGGCACAGCGGGCTGCTGCTGAATTGTGTCCCGGAGAGGGCGGGTCGCCCCTGCTCTAAGAGGCCGCAGTGAGCTGCGGGCGGCCGGGGCACAGAAGAAGAGCAGAGGTCCGGCTGGGGGAGATGGGAAGGCGCGACGGGGCGGCACAGCAGAGCAGCTTTAAGAGGCCTCAGTGAGCTGCGGGCGACTGGGGCACAGGGGAAGAGCCGAGGTCCGGCTGGGGGAGATGTGAAGGCGCAACGGGGCGGCACAGCAGAGCAGCTCTAAGAGGCCGCAGTGAGCTGCGGGCAGCCGGGGCACATGACACATACACAAAAAATGCACGCAGCAAGGACTTACTGGAAGAGGCGATACTGGAAGAGAGCAGCTTAGGCGACCGAGAGCAGCTTAGGCGACCGCAAAATGGCGGCCGCAAAGCTCCACAAATTTCGGATTCAGTGGCGTATATTTGTTGTTTTGAGTGACGGATGACGTCACTGGTGAAAGAACTGCAAAATGTACGGCCCCGATTCCGAAAGAGACGGGGCTAAATCGGAGTGACGGCTCTCTCCTCCAATGGCTGGCCTCCGTTTAGGAAGCCAGCCAATGGAGGAGAGACGGGGCAGGGAGGCGGGTTCTACAGCGCTACTAAGACACATTAAATCTCCGACCCCAGACTGCGCAAGCGCAGTCTTTAGGTCCTCGACCTAATAAAGTAAGTTAATGTGTTCTGCTAAATCGAGCAGCCACTGGAATATGTTTACATGGAGCACTTTCTACACGCGCCATTTCACTGAGCACGTGTTCCTCGACTGATGTAGAGTTGGAATATTGGAAGTTTAAAAATGAAAGGACTTCACTTTGATAGATGAACCTCATTCTGCTATACTGGTTCGATGCAGAGCATTGCATCAGCCAATTTACTAGGGCTGAGAGACACAGAGAATGGAGGGATGGCAATACTTATAAGAGCAACAAAGTTTGTAACTGTAGTAATAATATATATTGCTAAATACTGCAGTTTTGCAGATTTTAGGTACTATAAATAATAGCTGATTCCAAACATATAATCCTTATAGCGAGCAAGACTGAATAGGATCAAACAGATAAATAAGCACCTATTAAAAGTCGTCTGCAGCGTCGAGTGCTGATTTAAGGCATGTGTTAGCGATGTTTTTGCCTTCTTGGGCAATAGATTTTGCCCTTTTCTTGTCTGGAGCTTGTTGATGAGCTCCTCAATGTCATTTCACTGTTGGTGTCCACATCTGTTCAGCAGGGCATTAGAGTTTGCAATGCACCATTGTGTTGCTGCCTCTTTTTCTATTGTTCTGCCTACCGTATTCATTCGTGTGCTCTACTTCTCTGGAGGAGGTCCAGTGTTTGCCCTTCTCCTGGCCGTGGTGACAATGATGGAGTCAGGCACTGTGTTGCCATGGATATATTTTGGGTCTTTGAAAGAGGGTTTGTACTGCTTTTCGAACCTTGGTGTTACATCCTTGCTTGAGGCTGGCTGCTTGAAGGCTTCTTTGCCTTGATCTAGGATGCTTGGTAGCATTGATAGATATTGTGTCCCCTTGTTGGCTGTGGCTAGTCTCTCTAAGAGGAAGCATCTGTCCTCTTTTTCCTCTTCGAGGGCGACCCCGAAAGCGTCGGCTGCTCTCTTCACTAGGTTGTTGTAGAAGGCCATGTCATCTGGCAGCAAAGCCTTTGAAGGATAACAGCATACCTCCTCTGGGCTTTCTGTGACAAGGTCATTCCATTGGTCCTCGAACGTTTCAGAGGCTTCCCAGAGCTCGAAAAATCCACTTGCATTGTCAAGCAATATTTATTCAGGACAAGCTATTTTTTAGGGAATATTCTTTCTGGTGAGTCGAACATCCTCTAACCTCAGGGAAGACAAACAGACTTTTGACCTAGGTCTCTGAAAGTAGAGCAAATGTGACAAGATATCAAGATGTAAAGGCAACTTTATGGATCAAAAAGTGAAAGAGCAATACAAATGCCATAAAATCTTTCTATTTCATCACATTTGCAGGCTTTCAAAGACAGAGGTCAAAAGTCAGCATATCTTATTACATTTATTTTTCTTTCTGAGACTTAAGTTAGAGGAGTTTGTAAAGTGAACTTTGTGACAATTGAACTGTGCAAAGCATGTGGAACGAAAGGCTGTAAGATGTCAGGCTTTTTTCTACCACAACACTGAAATAGGTAAGGTAACTGTTCAAACATGTAAAATATATTTCACTAGTTATATAGGATCAAAACAAATCAGAAC
Organism: Lissotriton vulgaris; assembly: GCF_964263255.1. Taxonomy (NCBI): domain Eukaryota; kingdom Metazoa; phylum Chordata; class Amphibia; order Caudata; family Salamandridae; genus Lissotriton; species Lissotriton vulgaris. The sequence continues at coordinate 2,103,976,197 of NC_141687.1, forward strand.
ACTTTACTAAATATTTTTGCTGAAACCCAATTTCCCAAATATTTTTTTCGCTATTATCAGTAAAGCTACATGTTAGTGGAAAAGTTTTGTGCATTTCAAAGGAAAATATGCTATTTGTAAATGACAATGCACTACCACATCATGCTTTGGTAATATATTTATGAAAAGTCTGAGACCAGTTCACAGGTCAAGTACATTACAGTTAGGTCGAGTAGATTATTGAAATTACTAGACCTGCTCGTCTAGTAAACGTTTTATGATTTTTCGAGCCCTGCTCCTTCCTCTACGGGTGCCTCGATGTATTCTTCGAGGTTTTCATCGCGTAGTTCAGGGGTTGGAGGTGACTCGAGGATCTCCTCTTCTTCCCCCTCGCCATCTACTGTTCCTTCGGCATCGACATTGTTCATGTCAGCAACGGGAATCAGCAGAATACAGAATTCCTTGAGTGAAGCGTCAAACTCCTTTTTCTGGAGGAGGGTCACCATTTCAAGTTTGAGTTGCTTCCTTTTCGTTTCGATCACGAGGGCTCTCTCGATGTTGGAGACAGGAGATTTTCTTTTCTTACTTGCGCTTGCCTGTGGCTTAGAGGGCAGCATAGTTCCCTTCAAGGGTTCGTGTTCGACCCTTGTTTTCGACTCCTTGGGCGATCTTCCCTTGACGGCGTCCCTTGGTAGGATTTTGTGGGGTTCTTTGGATCGCACCTGGCCTTCGATCACCTTTTTCTCCGGTGTTGGGGTTGCCTTAGACTGTGCCTTATCATTGAGGCCCTTCGTTCCAGACGGATGTGTATGGTGTCTACCTTTATCAGTCGTCTTCTCTGTGTCCTTCACCATCGTTTTGTGGGTGTAGGTTTTTTCAGAATCTCCCTCCAGAATTTCGATGTTCGATCCTTCGTGCGGCAATTTTGCTTGAGCTTGTTGGTCTTTTTCATCACTGGAGAGGCCTAGGTCCTTCAGAGAAGATTTCTTCGGTGCCTGAGATATTGTCACGCAATGGGCCTCTCTCTGCTTTCGGCGTGTCCTGTGAGTTTTTGTCAGGAAGACCGCACAGGCCTCACAATCCTTGGACAGGCGGGAGGTTGCACATGTCGTGTGGGTCACGTTGTGCAAATTTGTGGTGGCACTTAGGGCAGAATTTGAAAGGGGTATTCTCCACTGACCCTACCTCGCCATGTGTGGACCCTTGATGTCCTTGTTATTGGAGATATTGTTCCCGGGATGAAGTTGTGTTTTCCGGGTGAGAAGGTCTATGATCAATGCTTGTTTTTTATTTGAAATCTCGAGTTTTTTTGGGGACTTTTCTGAAAAGTTCAGAGGATACCGTTTTGCTTCCAGACCCAACAACGGAAAAAAGAATCTGAAGATGGCTACCATGCACAACAACCTTCAGGGCGCCGTTTGATGTCACACAAGGGACGTACCTAGTACCAAATGGTGGTCGACGACGCATAGAAGACAAAAAAAAACCCAAAAAAACAAGCATTGGAAATGCAATAGGTCTCACATTAGAAAAGTTGGAGCTACTGGTTTTGTAAATGACAATTTTTTTTTATGTGTTGGTCTTGAAAATAGCAAAATTAATAGCTTTGTCATTTACAATGCCAATACTTTTAACTTTTTCAAATGTGACACCTATAGCATTTGTAATGCCACATGTTTTGTATGTACGTGACTTACATGTATTCATATAACAAATACAAATGGCTTTTAATTTTTTTAAATAATTAATACTTAAATAAAAGTTATTGTAATTTATAATAGCAATAGCTTAAACTATTGTAAATAACTTTTGTGAAGAATATGTTCAGTGTATTTTATTGTGACGAAAATGCAGCCACGTCAAAACATGCAAACAAGTCCCCTAAAAAAACAAGGATGGAGGGGAAACAGTGGTATAGGGGTAAAGTACGGATGAAAAAGAACATACAAAAAACGAGACAAAGAGACAGGAAGTGCAGGTACGCAAGGTCACGGGTAAGTCACACTCATGCCACAGTAAATTAGGCACAACTACATCAGGGCGTCCTTGTTTATCAGCGCATCCCTGTTAATGGCCAGGCACAGACGGAAAGGGATGAAAGGAGTACCATTAGGACGATCGGCTGGCATCAGCTCTCTCCAGGGAAAGACAAAGTCGAGTAATAGTCAGAGACCGGATTACTAACAGCAGGCAGCCGCAGGCAGGAGGGAGTAGGGCAACAGGTGCGAGTGGTTCTTTGCACAGTATCCGCACAGGTCAGTGTGCAGTGCTTGGGTTCTTGTGTGTGCAGTGCTCAGTAGGGTTTGAAGAAAAGGAAACTTTACACCTGTAAGGTGTGGTGGGTTTTAACCATACTCCAGTGGTAATTACTGCTGACGTCAGTAGCGCCGTATGTCACCGCTTTGTAAGGGGGTACTCAGTTGATATGATGTTGGTATCTGGGCCCCTTAATTCAGCTCTAATGTTGTTGGCTGAGGTTATATTTGGTACAGAGGTTAAGTTCTGTGAGGAGATAGCGAGCTGCACTGGGGGCGGCGCTGGGGCACCCCACCCGACAGAATAATGCACAGATTAGGCAGGTCTGAGTTACTGGCCAGCAGATGAGGGAGCATGAGTAGGTTTGTGGTCGGCAAGTGCATGGGTGCCTGGGATGCTGTCAGTGTCTTGTGGGTGTGTGCAGTGTCCGAGCGTGATTTGTGTGCAGCGTCCGGTGTGACTTGTCCGCAGTGCCAAAGTGTGATTTGTGCACAGCATTCTGGCAGGACTGTGTGCAGCGTCTGGTGTGACTTGTGCCCGGTGTCAGAGGTGGACCTGTGTGCAGTGTAAGACCAGCTCCACCAGGCAGGACACCGCTCAGTACCAGCAAGTTTTACCACTGAATGTAATCACACGCTATCTTTACATACCATTAGGACCTTGACAAGATGAGCAGGCCTGTCACTCACGGCCACGGGCGAGCACGGAGGCAGCAAGCGATAACGAGAAAGGCAAGGTCCCTGAACTGTTGTTACAATTAACAAGAGCCAGACTGATGCCGCTGGAAGCTGTGGGCAGCCCCGTGGGTATACAGGCCCCCGCTCCACTTCTTATCTCCACGCTGTGGCATGCTGTTCAGCTACTTGGTACTAGCAGCCCGCTGCTGTGCTCTGTAGTCGGCGATGCTTTTACATAGAATACAGCCCCTAAGTGTCACTATGTGGGGGAGGCAGGAGCGCGTGTGTGTGTGTGTGTGTGTGTGTGTGTGTGCGGGGCCGGGCAGGAGGGGATGGTCGATGCTGGGAAGGGGGAGTGGGATGGGGCTGGGGTGAAAGGGGTGGAGAAATGCAAGTCATCCCTCTTATAGAGCATGTCCAATTAAGGGGCACGCATCACTAAATTCACAACTGAGAGGGAGTTTAAAAGGACCTTATGGACTTTGGCCTTTTCAGTAAGGCTTGTGATCTCGTGACGAACACAATCATTCATGGCAATCAACCCGAATTAAGTGGGAGACTCGCGATTCTTTTAAACAAGTGCACATGACATGCATTCTGTAATTCCAACTGAGAATGGAATAGCACTCACTTAAGTCAAGACAGGGAACCTTCTTCTGCCAAGTGGAATGTGGCATCACAACAATGCTCTGAAAACACAGGTCTGCGTGTTGGGCTTTCACAGTTTTATGGCCCGCATGGATGAGTGGTGGAGTAGGGCATTATTATTATCTCATTCCTTCAGCGCCAGAGTTTCTCCGAGCTGCAACGAAAAGCAGATGTCATCGTCCTGGCTCCCAGGACGTGAGGCCCATAGTTTAAGAAAGAAGCAATGACAGCGCTGCCGTGAAAGTGACACGGCCGCGCAGCACAATAAATAAAATAAAAATGAGACACGACCTGCCGGCCGTGAAAGTGAAAGTACGGCCGGCCGGCCGTGAATAATTAGGGGAGGAGCAGCCAGGAGAGAGCAGGAGCGGAGGCGCCAAGCTGGGGAACAGATGGCTGGCGATTTGATTCTGTGCACGCGCATTTTAGCTCAATGCGCTTGCGCATTGACCTAAAAGCGCACGGGCACAGCATCAAATCGCCAGTCTAGTTAAACTCTGTTTAAGCCCCTATAGTCTTGCAAGCTCAATGCGCATGCGCATTGACAGGCGAGACCTAAAAACTAAGACTATTCTGGACCCAACCACTAGATGGCGGAATAATGCACAGCATATGAATCCAGAAAAAGATTCCCGCTGCAAAACAAAATATTCTATGCAAAGTTACAAGTAAACAATTATTAGCATGGATAGCTAGACAGATGAAAACAAAGTTAGATTAAATAAAAAGTATTTTACAATATTCCATGCACATACGCTGTACAACCAACATATGATTAATAGACACTGGCAGATAATGATAATGCTAATAATAGCTATCTATAAATAAAAGCCACCACCATTTTCCATAGTAAGTGTGTGTGGGCATTTGAAAACGTCTGTTTGGTGCTATTATGAAGAACTACATTTCCCATCACCCGGCTCTAATGCAGCAACATGTTCATCATTCACCACCAACTTCTTTTCCTGTTAATTTTTTTTAAATGCCTAGCACAAATCACATGTTGGTGAGTAGGGAGCCACATGTTATGGGTCCCTTTTACATGCATGGGTAGAGTAGTACTCGGTACACCGGACCTCCTGAAAATAAATGGGCGCCTTTAAAAGTGCAAAGTGCATGCTGGAAATAGTGTCTGGTTGGTATGCCTTGTTCAATGGTGTTCCATTCTAATTTCAGTTTTTGGAATACAATAGAGTTTGTGTAAAGGGGTCACCCACTGCCTGCATACCAGAGTATAGCAATAGGACTGTTCTGTGCGGCCCGGCTGCCCACCACACGTAAAGCACTGCTCTCACAGGCATAAGATGACAGCAGTGCCTTCGGTGCAAAACGGGCACACAAGTCACCATGGCTGGCCTCTCCGAGATTCTGTGACAACTGCACCACCCTGTACACATGGAGGAAGGTACTGCTCTTACTGGAACATTTTTGCAGGCATAGCTAAGATTTGAAAACTGCCAGCACTCCACTGTACACCCCTAAGTAGCATTGGTCTCACCAGTGGACGTAAAAGGCATGCCCATAATCTTAAACACACTGATACACATACTTTGGGGCATACACTTCGCTCTAATTAATGGTCGCTGGCTACACCACTGCCATGCAGACGCCTGAGAGACTGCTTTTGAACAGAAAACGATTGTGCTTAGATACCTATGCAACCTCTTTAGTGCATGCCATTGAATGCCTGTCACATCTCAGTGCCTTGCCTGCTGCTCGTGCACACAGCTTCCGCATTAAATGACAGTACATGTTGTAGTACCCAATATAATGTGCTGGATAGTTTAATACTTATAAGGTCCCAAAGGCAAAAACTATTGCTACGGTAGGGAGGAGGAGAGGGAAGACAGAGGGGGACGAGGGCAAGACTGAAAATGGAGGATGCGGAGGGGAAAAAAACGCTATGACGCAGCTAGCGTCATAGCGCTTTACTTGTTATGGCATGCGAGGGGGCAACATGAACAACTGAGGAAGGATTTGTTTGCGAACAACAGAGGAAGAAAGGATGCGAGGAGTGGGGATAACACAAATGACTAACGGTGGGACAGCGAGTGGGGGCAGGCAGATGAACTGGAGAGGTACACAAATGAGAAGTACACAAAGGGCCGTGTTGAAATAGATGCACTGTGCTGGAGTGCTTTAAGTCACGATAAAAATAAAATAAAAAAGCACAAAAATGCAGTGGAAGTACACAAGAAATGCGCCCATGCTACAAGAGAGTCAAACAAACAAAGACAGAAATCTAGGACTGGTGATCAACAACCACCAAGCAAATGATAGCTACAGTGTGGCCGACAAACAGTAAGCAATAGGCGGGCTCTAAGCCCCTATATGTAAACAAAATGTCTCAAACAGTGCTTGCGCGGTCTAAACGAGACCTAAAAAGGGGACATATGAGATTTAGGTTGTCAATATCTATGATCCAAAGATGATGACCCTGAGCTCTGCTCCTTCCTCAATAAAACGATTTCAGAAATGTAACATCGTTATGGCAGGATTTTAGGTGAGGACTTCAATTTCCCACTTGATGGTAGACTGGACTGATTACCTCAAGTGAAATGTAGACCACATCTATCATATGCATAACTCCTGAATCTATGAACCTCGCAAAATCTCAGTGATGTCTGGAGGATTCACAACCCCACGCATTTTATTCAAATCCCCATGACTCTTTTTTGTATTGACTATATACTAATAGATCTATTTCTCCAACATTCAGCCTCTTCACAAATTGAACCGATTGTGATTTCAGATCATGCAGGCATCTCCTTTGAATTACAAACTGGTGTACCCACCCAGTCTCTAAACAATGTAGAATGTATGACTCGATTATAGACAATAAAGTAATGAATTCTTCCATTCAGAAAGACGTTCATCATTTCATAAACACAAATAACATACATGAGACCCCTCCTGACCTATTCTCGGACTCACTCAAAGCTACAATAAGAGGAAGCATGATAAATCTCATGTCGGCCAAAAACAAAAAGGATAATCTATGTCTAAAAGCGTTAGAGACTAAAATGAAAGCACTGGAATTTAAACTAAGACCCTCCAAGGGCTCCACTGCTCTCCCTGAATTAAAATGATGAAGAAGAATACAGTTGGATGGTTCCTTGCCAACTACTTAAAATTTGGACAAAACACGTTTGTAATCCGAGCTATCAAAAAGCAAATGGCACAAATGTCACTTAATTAACAGACATTTTGGATTTTTTCCCAGACTTATAAGAAACCATATATACCCCCATCAATACAATTGATGCTCATTTATGTCTAGAACTATTCAACAAATTGTAATTGCCCGTCCTGGATCTATACTCTAGACATAATTATGTCCCATCATAACCTGTTTCTTCATTTTGCAGACACAGGTAATATCCAAGGTTCAACTGCCGTGGCAATGATATTTAGTATCCCTAAAGAGGGAAAACATCCCGCTGAGATTAAAAACTATTGACCTACTTCCCTAATAAATATTAACTGCAAGATCTATGCCAGTAGGTAAATTGACACACTCGACCCAAACAGGGTTCCTCAAAGCTAGATTGGCAAGTGACAATGTCACAACATTGTGTCATGTTCCAGAAAAAACAAAATCTTTAGTCTGCCTCAGCCACAATAGCCTTAGATACAGAAAAATTTGGCCTTGGTGAAAATGTTGTTAGGATGGCGTTAGGCCTTTACTACAACCGACAGTTAGTATTAATAGCTGTACCTCAAACAAATTCCCATTAAAACCAGGAACACATTAGGGTTGTCCCCTCTCCCCACTACTTTTTATATTATTCATGAAACTCTATTTGAGTTAATCATGAATAAAAGTGTCATCAAGAATATTCCTTTTTCCGTCTGGTCTGCAGAAAGTAGCGGCTTATGCCAATAATGCTTTAATCTTTGTGGAGGAAGCTGATTGAGCTATCCCTTGCATTCTTGAAGTAATTTTGAAACAGGCAGATGTTTCTGTATACACACTCAACAAAGAGAAGACCGATGGCTTCCACGTGAATATTCATTGTTTTTCTTCCAACATTCAAAACTCTGGTCTCAAATGGCAAAGTACCTCACAATAATACTTAGGAGTAAGGTTTGGAAGGACTCTCAAGACAGTTAATCAATTAATGAAGATACATCAATTTCTACGATCAAAGACCTGATTAAACAATGGTCCCCAAAATGTATTAGTTGGTGGGGCAGACTGAAAATTAGTAAAATATTAGCACCTATACTTAACTTCCTCATCAGTAGGTTTCCCTTTGAATTTTCATACGACTTCTACAAATCTCTAGATAATATTCTCATGGACTTTTTATGGAAGAGCAAAAAATCCCCCTCTGGAAACCGAGAATGAATAAAAAAAGAAAGTGGAGTTAAATTCCCAGATTTCTCTAGGTATCAACAGGTTTCCATTGTCAGACAGGGCACTCGGTTGTTCTCTACAATTACTGCTAATGTCCCTAAACAGCTGCCTATATGAAGGGGTTTATATGCTATTCTCCCACTGTGTGCCCTCTTAACATTACAGAATATCAACTGTCTAAATATACCACATTCATTACCCATTATATGTGCCACAATTATTTCCTCATGCTCTATTGATGGGAAACTCTCCCAAAAACTTCCTAAATCCGACTTGTATCTCTGCGGTTTAATAAGAAGATCAAAATAGATAGACAAGATGATTTTTGGAATGAATTGGCGTCAAAACACATTTCTCATTTTAACACCTTGGCTGCTAGGTGTTTTCCCTTCCTATGCTGAATTATCGTCATTGCCATCATTTCATGACGAGCTCAGCTCGTCATCAGCACAGCTCAACCGTGCATCATGACGAGCTGAGCTCGTCATGAGCATGGAAAGGGTTAAAGATCTTGGTACAGGAAACAACCCTATTTCTTTTGCAGATCCAAATGACAAAAAAATTAACTTCGAGTTCTACATCTTTTAAAAGATAAAATGACAACCTGGAAATGAGTTCCACTCACCATTTTTCTCTTCCACATATCCTAGGCAATTTCATTAAAGTAGGCTATACAGTTTTCAAAATGTACAACCTTCTTAAGACTCCAAGCACATGTTAGAGAAAAGCAAACACCAAAGCCTGGAATTCTACCTTCAACTTAGACCTGATGTTGATATCCACCCTATTCTTTATGGACAGTTCTCCATTCAAAGGAAAGATAATCAGAGCACTTTCACAAATGAGGCTATGGATCATACATAATGTTTATTAGACATCACTGAATCTTAGACTATCAGGTTTGACCTTTGCTGGAACTGTAAACTGGTTCTTGTGACACCACTTGCTTGTTTTATTTCTGCAAATATACTCATCGCCCCAGGAACCATATAGGAAACACTAACCAAAAAATCTTTAATAATCAGCTAACTATAGATGCTCCCACAGCACTAATGATATACATGCCTCTACCCAAGTTAACAGCTGTCTCCCTCTAAATATCAAACTCACTAATTTACTACTGCCCATTGGTACCAAACGGATTGTCTTTCAATGGAAAAGTGTTTCTAATATTTCTTCCTACACATGATGGACGTAGGTCTGTTTCATCAGAAGTGTACGTAACGCATACTTCAAAAATGTCTATGCCTTAACATCATCTGGGAAATTATGGGACACCTTTTATAGTTACTTACAGAAGAACAAACCCCCATAAATACTTAAACATTGTCTTTGTATAACAATAAAATGGGGCTACTTCATCGATAAGTCCTGTAAAATTAAATAATTTCTACTTGAGATTTCTAATGTTATGGATTATTCAGATATGTTTCCTTCTTCCTTCCCTACACATCTTCTATCCCTTTCTTCCAAATATTCTTGAAAAATGCAGTTGTCATAACCATTGCACCTCGATCTACACGAGTGTTTATGATTCTCTAGATTATAATGTCTACGAATTTACTCATCTATATAACTCTTATGTATATGTGATATTTTAAATCTTTTCTTGTGACTTTAACATTGTTTTACTTTTATCTTGTTTTAGCATTTGTCACGAGTATCACAATGCTTACCCGTGCAAAATTTTGTTTTTGATGATGGATGCTTCAATATTATATCAAGATGGTCAGTTACAACTGTCTTCTCAATAAAAACGTTTGAAAACAAATCTTAACAGATATATTCCATACAGTCGAAACCACAAACATCTTTTAAACCATGCACTCCAAAGGGCCCGCAGGAACACTATTGAAAGCGGATTGCTTCACAACCTCACCAGGGGTAGAAAGCACTATATAAATAATTAAACTTAATTACCAAGAAAGTGCTTAAAGCCTCACAATATCTAGGACCATGAAATTACAATAAACACGTAATTTACAAATAGCCATAGCACATAATATGTACATACCAATAATATAAGTGTCCTGTAGAACAGGTTGTTAATAAACTACCTGCTGCGATTTACCAGAGGTCTGAAGCTTCACAAGTCTCCAAAGCGAACTAAAAAGCAGATTTCACAATTGTTAACTGTCCATGCTATTGATAGAAAGCATTAAAAAAATTCACACTAACCTTGTTTCGTGGATCATAAACCAATCAAGTGTTAAACCCCTGAATCTAATATCTACAAAGATGGCTGGAGTTCAGGAAATCCCTTTGAACGTTAAAGCGTAAGTACCATTGAAAAGCTTCATGACGGCGTCAACCGTTCTGACATGCAACTCAAAAGTTTGAAACAGGCCAACTTGGAAGTTAATGTGTTTCTGTCACGACATAAAGACTTAACGCATAGCTTTTAAATGTTTTTGCACATAATCAACAAGCAAAATATGTAATTTCTAAGGGCAGAATACCATTCCTGATTCACAAAACCAAGAAAGGCTGAATTTAGCCCTCGGAAATAAGATTTGGACACATAAATAACAGCTGTGTGTCAGGAATTTCTTTGTATGCAGAATTGCTCTGGGCATTGGTTTTAAGGCACTCACCTGCATCTGCGTAACAGTCCACGGGATTGCAACTGTGACATCGCCGCTCTGCTGCTTTGCCCTCAACGCACCTCTGGTCATTGGCAGAGGGGACTACTGATCCCAGCATCCCCTTTTGGCGCTTTACATCGGCGTCAGCAGCAAGCGCCAGGAGGCGCTTAAAAATGCTACAGGGCTCCCGCAGAGCGAGTCCCTCTTCGAGAGTTGTTCTGGGCTTTGGTTTTAAGGAACTCACCTGCATCTGCCTAACAGTCCACGGAACTGCAACAGTGACATCGCCGCTCCGCTGCTTTGCCCTCACACGCACCTCCGGTCATTGGCGGAGGGGACTACTGATCCCAGCATCCCCTTTTGGCGCTTTACAACCTCGTCAGCAGCAAGCGCCAGGAGGTGCTTAAAAACGCCACAGGGCTCCCGGAGTGCGGGATGCGCACGGGCACGCCTGGGCAAAGGGCGGGTCCGTCTGAGCCCGTCGTAGCCAGGAGGAGGCAGGGCAGGGCCACCCCCTTTCATCAGCATATTCGTGCCTCCAAGGACTTGGATAGTGACTCAGACATTAAGTCGCATTGTTTTTTTTGTTTGTTATCCTTTTTTTTTCTTTCCTTTTTTTAGGTCTCCGGCGTTAACCGCGCAAAAGCGCGGTCTCGCCAGAGACCTATTGTGAGCGACTCTGCTTCCCAGGAGAGGGGACAGGAGCTGGCCGCGCGCTGGGGAATGGAGCGGGCCACGCGCACGCGAACGCGCTCGCTGTGGCCAGCTCCTGTCTCCTCTCCTGGGAAGCAGAGGCACACAGCCACACCCTCCCCCTGCTAACGCATGCGCACACACATGAGCACACACCCCCCACACATACATACACACACGCGCGCGCACACAGACACGAGTGCACCGAGCCCCCCTCCCGCCGTCACACACATACATACATACACACACAAGCACACACACACACACACAAGTGCACCGAGACACCCCCCCAGCCCTTTTGAACTTACTGGGCCAATCTCGGGGGACTCCGATCTCAGCACGCGGCAGGGGCAGGCACTGGGCATGTGCCTCGTGCCCCCTCCGCAGAGTTGACGCGGCGGCTCTTGCCAGCTCCTTTCCCGGGGCTCCCTCTTGGTCAAGGGAGCCCCGCAACACTTGCGCAACCTCCTGCTGGCGGCCCGGGGCTCTTCACCGCTCACAGGAGCCCCGGGCCGCGAGACGCATTTACTCCGCCTGCCTCCTCTTCCGGTCCGGACGCGGCCCCACCCCCGTCACAGGCGACCTAGCCTGACTTCCGGTGCGGCCGCAGCGGGATTCCGGGGGCATTTTTTGCCACACAAACATTGTTTTTGTACGTGCAGCGCCTTGTCCCTTTCAGCAGAGCTCACTCTCGCTCTCTCTCAACGATGTGGCATAACAGCCGGAACTGCCGACTTAGGAGTTGGGAAACAAGGTTCGAGGCTGGCGTCCGCTCAACGTCCTGTGATTCTGGGCAAACCACTTAATCTCCCCGTGCATACCAAAAAAGGAATGTGTCCTTGTGCAATGCATCTGGTGCTCTCGTAAAGCGCTCCAATAAATACCTTCGGATCGAGTTTGCACTATATAAGAATGGACAAAATAAAATGAATAATAAGCAGGGCGAGGAATCGGCCTGGGCTTTTTTTTGCGTGTAATGCACAGGAAACATGCCTCAGTGTGGTGGGGTTGGCGCATTTGCATACGTTTGGATAACTTTCGTAGTCACACAGGCTAGTTAAAAACAAACATTGGCACAATCAATTGTCATGGCCTTTGGAAAGAGAAAATATTCTCCCTAGCTTTAGGACACTCCATCTCACTACCAAATGGGCTTCTATACTCCCTCCTCCCCATCCAGGAAGTAGTGACAGGCGTTGTGTTTCATTGCCAACCACCTCTAACCTCACCTCACAGCTAACCATTCACAAACAATGTTTATATACCAATTGCAAATAAAAAAAAAATGTTATGCAAAGCATTGTCATTTACAATGCCAGTAACTCAAACTTTAATGCTGGAGACCTATTGCATTGTAAATGCTTGGTTTCCAATTGTGACCATTAGTACTTGTTAAGTATGAGCAAGGGCATTCACAAGGGACCAGGGGGTTCAGGGGTGGTAGGAACTCTTGATGCATTTCTCATAAGGGCAGAATCGGTCCTTATGCACGAGATTGAGCTCATCGAAAGGAGACTCTCTTTAGATACTCGTCGAGTCTCCACTGGAGCTTCCCAAGCCGGCTCCCTGTTAACATCAGAAACATCGGATGCTGAATTAATGCAGCAACCGGCATCTATTTCATTAGCAGCACCATTAAATGACTCACTTAATACAGTTGAGGTCTCTACCCCTATCCTCTCTTTCCCACTTAAGATTCTCACTCGCTAGCAACGGTTAATCCAGACAAAGAATGGGGAGGGTGCTGTCTCTGCCATAGCTAAAAAAAGGAAAGCGGGTGGTGTGCCACTTACCACACATCAGGCCAGCAAATTGGCAAAAACCAGAGGGACGTCCCGTGGCAACGAAGGTTGTGCCCATGAGGCTGCAGTTTCAAATATTTCTAGTCCAACAGGCATTAATTCACAAGCCTGTACTAGGCAGGTGTCATGTGACCTGGAAGATCGAATCTTAGTTAAATTTGAAGAAAAATTATTGGCAATGCTCAAACCCATTTCATCAAAACTTTCCGATACAGAATCTATATTGAGCAAAATAGAACACCAGCTTCTTTCTCCAAAATCTATCCCATCCAGTGGAATGTTCAGCCACCACTGGGGAAACAGCCCTTGCATTAAATCAGCCCCCAATTGCTGTTGGCATGGTCACTAATGCTGTTGTACAGGTTCCCCCTGCAATCACAGGTAGTACCCTTGTTCCACAAGCAAATGAGAGATCGAGGAGGGAATCACGTTGGGGTATAAATAAAGGGCTGTTCCGAGGTGACTCTAATGGTTAGAATAGAATCGACCGGCCTAATTTATCCCTCCTGAGGCCACGCCATATACCATCATATTGTCGAACGTACCGCCCTTAAACCCGGAATGGAGGAACACTGGGTTTCACTCAGGAATAAGGCTCTTCATCATTTAAATACCACAACAGGATTGGGTAGTCGTTTATTCCAAGAATTTAAAATGACTCGCAGGATCGCTTGGATTGGGAATTCTTCTAAAATCAGTAGAGGTGATTGCGTGGTGCTGAACTTTGGGTCTCCACAGATAGTGAAAATGATTCTAGATAGGGCTGGTACAAGGCAACTGAGTGGGGAAAGTATTAACACTCTACCTTTAGGGGTTTCCTATCGAAACATATCCCCAATGGCTATATGAAGGGCAGAATGTATGGCCTCAACACAAGCCAATGGAATGTATGAGTTTACTGTACCAACCTATAATAGATTTGAGTCATTCACAAATCTGGAGGACATAGATTTACTGGGTCCACAAGCTTTACCTGAAAAGACTGTATCCTGCAGGGTTAATTGAATTGAGGGTAATTTAGCACTGGGCACCACCAATAGCTGCGGGGTATCACTTAATGAGTGCGAAGATACTAAGTTGGAATATCGCAGGGCTGAAAAATAAGTCAGACGATGCTAGGTGGAGGGATTTTTTAAGTGAGTTTGACATCATTGGGCTTCAGGAAACTTGGGTTATTAACAATCTTTTTTGCTTGAATGGCTATACTGCTTACTCGTTACCAGCGACAGCCTCTGCAATGGGGAGGGCAAAGGGTGGGTTATTGACCCTGATCTCTTTCAAGTTCAAGTTCCAAAATTTATATAGCGCACTACTCACCCAGAGGGTCTCAAGGCGCTTGGGGGAGGGAGGTGTTTTTACTTATCGAATATCCAAGTTTTTAGTTGCTTTCTGAAGGAGAGGTGGTTCTGTGTAAGGCAGAGGTGGGTGGGGAGAGAATTCCAGGTTTTGGCCGCTAAATAGGATGCGCGGAATTGCGGCGAGGGCTTGATTGGACGATCGTAGTTGTCGGGAAGGGGTATAGAAGGATAGACACGTGCTGAGGCATTCGGGTCCTAGGTCATAGAGGGCTTTGTGTGCGTGGGCTCCCACACCAAATTGGAAACTGGCTTTCCTAATTGTTTGGGAGTCCAGATTAGCCTCACTAATGAGCGAACCCTTCTTATTGTTAATTTTTATACCTCTTTTGATAGGGCTTTTAAAAAGAACACCTGGTTAGTTTGTATCATTTTCTCGAAATATATAGCGAGAAACAAATGACTTCTTATTCGGTTATTGTTTTAGGTAATTTTAAGTACATTGCTGCAGCCAAAACTGTCAGGTGTGGGATAGCCTTGGCCCAGAAGATCAAACAGAGACACACTTTGAACACTCAATGCAGGGAGTTTTCTTGGAGGAACTAATGGCAGACAATGGCCTAATTTATCCCAACAAATTTAATAATGGCACAGTTGTTCCAACTTTTAAGTGTAAGGTTATGCGCTCAATCGATTATATTTTTTATCAGTGTAGTGTTGATTACCAGGGTTAGTGGCTACACTGCCATCTGGTCCTCGTTTAGTTACCATAATTCGGTCATTTTGACCTTGGTAGATGGACTCAAGAAACCAGAGAAAACCAATAAAACCGATGGTTCTCTAGATATACGGCATACAGACCAGGGGCGTAGAATTAAATGGTGCTTCCTTGTGCCACAGGATTTCCAGGCCAATTTATTGGTTAAGCCCGGATGTGGGATGCTTACCTGTTCAAATGAAAGCTTGGGGGATGTCCTTATGGCCTATACTAAAATTTTCACCCAGATAGCTTCTGATCTCATGCGGCCATGTAAGGAGCAGCCAAAATAAGGGGAGATGGTTTGACTGTAACTGTTCAGTAGCCCACCGTATGCTGCCGACAGCCCAGAAAACAAATCCACCAGATAAATCCGCTATAGCAGCATTAAGGAAAAGCTATAAAATGACTAACAAACCGGAAAAAGGAGATTAGAAATGAGGCTTGGAATGAAGTTATCAAAAACAGTGCCAAATTTTGGGAAGATGTCAATAAACCCTTTTTCCAAGACTGCATTAATAATCCCTTGATTGTAGTATCCAGGAACAGGCCTGTACAATCATTTTAAATCGGTGTATGATGACGAGGATACCCAAGGCTGCACTGGCACCATATTTGAGATTGAGGCTTATACCATAAATTTTACAGAACCAGATGTAGCGGAGGCCATAACCCAAATGACGAGCAATAAGGCCCCAGGACCGGAGGGTGTCCCAGACGATCTTTTTAAATCTGATATAAAGACATGGTCTAAAATACTGGTGAATGTTTTTAATAAGGCCTGTAAATCAGGTATGCCTAGTTCGTGGTTTGAGTCAGTAATAGTGCCCATCTTTAAAAAGGGCAATAGAGGGGAACATAGTTGCTATCGACCCATTTCACTAATTGATTCCGCCGTAAAGGTGCTCGGTAGGGTGGTACTCAGTAAACGGGTTGACTATCCGAAACTAAAACACTATCAGACCTGCAATATGAATTCAGGAAATCTAGGGGCACAACTGATCAATGCCTCAATTTAAACCTTTTAATCGGGAAGTATACAGTTGCCAAGAAGGGTACACTCTATCTGGCATTTATGGACCTTTCCTTGGCCTTTGACCGAGTGAATAGGTCCAAACTTTGGGTTATGCTTCTGGTGTAGACCGAAATATTGTGCACTTCCTTGCCGATCTGCATAGGGATTTAACTGCCACTGTGAGATATGATCATAGGGGCAATTGCACCAGGGGAATACGTATTGTTAATGGTATTAGGCAGGGGTGCATCTTGGTCCCTTTACTCTTCACCCTTTATATTAATAACCTGGACCAAGTCTTAGGTGAAGTATGTAAAGACATCCCACGTGTAGGGGAAGTCCTGATTCCGGCACTCCTCTATGCAGACGATGCCGCCCTCCTAGCAGGAACAGCGGTAGAGTTACAACTTCTTCGGAATTCCTTAACCATTTTTATGAAATCCTTAGACCTTAGCGTCAATTTTACTAAATCCCATGGCGATAACTAGTCGTAAGCCGAAAAGGGTTAAAACTTTCCCTTGCGAGGGCAATGTGCTTACCAGGGTCTCTACCTTTCCATATTTGGGAATGATCTTTGACGATCAAGGTACATGGACCGCGCAAATACATGCCAAAAGAAATATTCTGGCCAGATCCACATTAGATGTTTTTGGCTTTGCGTGTAGACTAGGGGCCAGACCAATGCAAGCCCACCTAAAAATATATGGTGCGAAATGCATTTCCCTTGCAATGTATTGTGCAGACATCTGGGGTGTTAGGAATACAAAGGAAATTCAAGTTGTTGAGAACAAGTTTTTTTAAAACCTTCGATCTGTTCCGCAATCCACGTCTGGCTACAATCTCCATAAGGAGTTTGGAGCTGGCTTTCTGGAGGATCTAATTGCTATTGCACCTCTTCTGAAGTGGATTTCTACTTGGTTGAACCTTGAATTAGATTTGAATCGTGAAGTATTAAGAAACTGTTTGGCTCTTGATCAAGCAAATCGTATCTCTGGCTGAGTTATGTCCATAGGATGACAGGGAAACTGGGTCGACCAGAGTTATTTAACTGCCTGACAAATTGGTAAAAGGGGACATGAAATGGGTGAAGGATTCATGTTTGTTAATGGCTGCTGTGGATAGAGAAGAAAGGGAGTTGGTAAAACCAACCATGAGAGCTCACCAATTGTTAATAACATCTTGTTCAATTGAACCATACCGGACTACTGTTACAAACCTTAACCACCGTTTTCTTCTGGCCAGATTCAGGTTGAATCAGCTCCATTTTCTCACCGCTGATCCTCCAGGTTGGAAAAGGGTGGAGGACTTGGGGGCATGTTCCTGTGATGACTTTTCTATACAGGATGCACTTTATTTTTTTTTTGTGAGTATTTTTTGCACATACGGAAGCGTTTTATTCTCCCAATTTTAAAAGATAAAGGCTTCTTGCAAGTTAAGCCAGCACTTCTCTATTTACAGCTGCTATCTAATGCGTGGGAGACCTTTAGTATAGCTAGCTTTCTAACTGCAGCAGTTAGATTGAGGAAGAATATCAAGAATAAGGCAACGGATTCTCATGATCTAGTTTGTATTAACTAAATGTAATCATTATTTTAATTGGACCAGTGATTCTTAAGAAAATATCCAAAAGAATTAATTATCAGTTTGATACGCACTCCATGTCTGAAATATTTAATTGTGACTCATGGTTTATTATCAAATTTTATGCATTGTATAGTATGCTTTTATGGTTTTTAAATTAACTGAATAAAGTACTTTTGACTGACTTACTAGCATAGCTTTTAAATGTTTTTGCACATAATCAACAAGCAAAATATGTAATTTCTAAGGGGGAAATACCATTCCTGATTCACAAAACCAAGAAAGGTTGAATTTTGCCCTCGGAAATAAGATTTGGACACACACAAATAATAGCAGTGTGTCAGGAATTTGTTTGTATGCAAATCTAGTAACAGTGGCGGATTTGTGGTTCCCTCTGGGTGAGTCCATCATGAAACCTTGTGAACATCCACTAATTCATAAATTTGTGGCCATTCACAATGAACATGCAGCTCAATCTTAGAACCTGGGAATAAAAGCAAATGTATGCCTGGCAAACGCAGAATACACTTACAGAATGGGAGAAATATACCCCAAAATTGATTAGAGTAGTGGTTCTTAACCGGTTGTCTGGTGACCCCTTAGGGTACGCAAAGCCTACTCAGGGGATCTGAGCAAGCTGAGCTAATGAAATAATATTAACAGATTAATAAAGAACCAAAATGTAAAAATGCAATTTAAACAACATTCTCTAAATGTGAAGGGAAATTGGAGGCTAAAAATTATGTTCGTAGCTTCAGGTTGATTCATGGGAGTAGGGCAAGTGCATCAAACAGAATATAGTATAGATGATGAGTGGCCTCAACTGAATTTAGAAACGCTCCAACCTAATATGTTATAATTTGTGTATTGTTTGATGAATACTTTTTCTGTAGCTCTCTTTTTTTTGTGTATTGTTTTACGGTTCAAATATGAAAATGCATTGGCTGTGGAGCCCGGCTTCCAGTATGGACTCACTGGTGTTTACCGGATTACAATAATGATTCAGTGAAGGTCCTCGTGTTGCAGTAATGATTAAGGGGGGGTGGGGTGCTCAGAAATGACAGTAGTGAGGGGGCGTGGCCAAGATCGCGCCAGAGTCGAATGCTTGACTACACTTAGAGCTGGGCCTACAACTAATCCTTCAAAATCCTGATCAGCCCCACAATTGTCGCATAGCAAAGAGCCCCCCGGTCATGGGGGCCGCTGAATTAAGACACAGCGACCCGCAGATGAGGCGTCCGAGAACCACGGTTCACCCTGTGGAATGCAGTCTAGCATATGCCCACAGAGGCTGACCAGGAGGAAGAGGCAAGTCGGCGAGCCAGGCATGATTGAGTGGCTGTGGATGGGGGAACGCCCGATGGAGAAGCCGATCTAAGCCCAGTGAGACCCTGAGCGTGTGACTGTACCTAGGCATGCAAAAGATCGGATGGCGAGCGAGCGCCGCTGACTGGGGCGGACTGCTGTGCGTGCGGGCCCGGGTTAGCCAGAAGGATATTGTTGAGGGCAGCTGTTAACCCCTGGGCTGCAGGCACTGAGGTCTTCCTGCACCTACCCCCCTCCCCATTCCTTAACAGCTGAAACGCACCACCAGGGAGCAGAGGCTTTCGGAGGGAACCGGCAACGCCCTGCACCAGCAGCGTCTTGCTGGAGCAGAAGAGAGACGGTGCCCGGCTGAACTGTGGCCTAAAGAATGGAAGCTGCCCGGGCACGGGCCCGGGTTCGCCAGAGGGATATTGTTGGGGGTGGCGGTTAACCCCTGGGCTGCAGGCACTGAGGTCTTCCTGCACCTGCCTTCCTCCCCATCCCCAACAGCTGAAACCCACCACCATGGAGTAGAGGCTTTCGGAGGGAACCGGCAACGCCCTGCACCAGCAGCGTCCTGCGGGAGCGGAGGAGAAATGGAGCCGGGACCGAACTGTGGCCTAAAGAAAGTAAGCTGCCAGTCTCGCCCATTCCATCTAGCAGGTGAGAAGTTGGCCTGGGCTGCAGCAGAGAAAGTAGCTTGAACCCCTCCCATGACCAGACCCGGGGAAGTGGAGGAGAGGGGGCCACAGTCCTGCTACAGTCTCAATGGCATAAATAAGACCTCACTGACCGGTGGAGTCGGGCTAGAGGCCCAGGTCCATCCCTGGGAAAGACACAAATAAGCAGGCAGGGGCTGGAACGGAAAACTAGTGAATCATGGTTACAGACTGGTAGTGAGGTATCCTATCCCCCTGAAGAGAGTATGGACGCACCAGGCGTTGAAATGCCACCAAAGCTGCAGGGTTAAAACTGAGGAGCTGCTCCTGGTACGCCAGCGAGATCGTACCAGATGGGCACCCTGCCTAGGTGGGGGGGGGCTTGACAAACTGTGCTCTGAAGTGGAGGCTCTCCGGGGTGCCCCGCTCCCTAAGAATGCCATCCGTGGACCACCAGACCATTAAAAGAAACCCATCTGGATGGGTTCTGCTACAGTGAGCCCCCCCCCACCCCCTCCCTCCTTGCTGCTGGGGAGCAATAGCTGTGCCTCCATTGACTGGTCAGCAGCTCTGTGGGAGGGAAGTGTGTAAGAGGGGGGCCTTCCTCCACTCTTAAACTGAGGTGCAGCAGTGATGGCTCATATTGTACTCCTGCCACGTGAGACTTGATCAGAGATATTGTCCCACCACGAGAAGCCTGACGGAATCTGGGCATACAGGGCAGAGATCTGACAGTAAGAACATGACCTGCAAAAAGGAACTTGTCCCCCCCCCCTGTCAGGGTAGAATGGCCCGATACACGATGGTAGTTACGCCACTGATGGACTATGCTCCACCTGCAACGCCCAATAATGCTGCTGTTCTCCTAGTTATCCAGTCTTCCCAAGAGGCTCTTGAAGGGAGACTGGGTGAGGTGTGCTTAGATGTCCCCTTCTTCTGTCAAGATCTTTGCAACGTGGAGGAGACGGTTATATCGGCAGAAACCAGGATCTCAGAGCTGGAGGACGTGGTCCAGGGCCTCTGCAAAGATGTTGCAGAGGCCAGAGCCACTACCAGGGACGCGGTGTGGAGACTGGGGGATGCTGAAAACCACGTCTAATGAAACAATCTCAGGTTTGTGAGGTTCCCAGAGGGGGTTGAGGGCCTGAATGTGGCACAGTTCCTAGATGAGTGGCTACAACCTATCCTGCCTCAGGACACAATCTACACACGTTGTATTATAGAATGGGTGCACCGTGTTATTGGGGGCCGGCCGCCACCAGGGGCCCCGTCAAGGCCGATGATAGCACGCTTCCTGATTTTCCAAGACAGACATGCTGAATGAGGGAAGTGCGACGTGAAAACTCCAAGAGCTTGATGTACCCAAATTATACCCTGGAAGTGCAGCAGCAGAGGAGCACATTAGACTCCACGAAGACAAAGCTGCAGAGTCTCCAAATGAAATACATGCTTTTGTTCTCTACTAAGCTGAAAGTACCATTTCAGGGGAAATCGCATTTCTTCCAAACAACCGAAGAGGCTTGGGAGTGGTTAGTGGAATGTCCCAGGTTGCAGAAGAGTGAGAGGGCAGGAACCTGGTCCGAGCACTACCGCTGGAGATGGAGCCTGACCCAAGGGCAGACAATGGCCCCCGAGGAGAGCTCACGCTCACAGAGGAGAGGTAAAGGCAAACCATGGCAGAGAAGTAACTGGCAGTTTCCTCTGACTCCAAGGGGGACAGGGCGACAACTACTTAAAAGAGCAAGACGACCGCTCTGGAGGGGATGATCCAAGCACAGATACACAGGAGATGACCAGGGGACTGAATCGGAGGCCCCCTCCTCCCATGGTGGTCACGATTGCCAACCTAGAACATGAAGCTGAGGTCCCCCGCCTTGGACGCCACAGCATTCGGTTTGATAGCTGCATCATAATTGTGGAGCCGATGACAAGATCTGGGTCGCTGGAGAAAGATGGTCCTCGCCCCAATATGGATGGCTCAGAGAGTCGGAGCAGATAAATTTTTAACTGCAAGTGCAGAACCACCGCTTACAGGGGCAGTCAGCTCGGGTTGTGCGACATTGTTTTAAGGGTTTGAATTGGTGGTAAGGCGAGGTGGTTTACAGACCTCTCAGACTCCCCTGTTGAGTAGCTTTTAGTTACTTTTTTCGGGGTACACACTCACAGGAGCCCGTGCAGGTTTGGTTGGAGGAGGGGGGTCAGACACAAATTAAGGGATTTGAAGTTATCACTGTTCAGGGAGGGAAAACACAAACACGTCGCCTGGTCTTGGTGGAGGCTACATACACCACACTAATCCGCTGCAAATAATTTGGCAGTCACACCAACCCTGGCCCTCCTTGCCCCTATTCCCAGAGTCATGATGGGTACAACAACATAAGAAGGCAGGGCTCTCTCGGTCCTATACTGAAACGTGAACGGTCAGAGACAATAGGACAAGAGAAGCCTGGTGACCCAATACATTAAACAACAACAACCGGATGCAGCACTTTTACAGAAGACCCATCTTAAGAGATACAGTGCAGACTCCTGGGGAGAGGTGCTTATACCACGCTAGCACATTCGGGCTATACGACAGGTTCTGAGGCGGTAGCCATCCTGGTCAGAAGAATCCACCCTTTAGAGTAATGAAACAGTGAACAGACCCATAAGGTAGATATGTGGGAGTGACAGGGTTCTGTGGACAAACAAATGTTAAACTGCTCAGCTTATGCGCCTCCCAGATTACAGGTTCCCAGGCTGGAGAAGTTAGATGATTGTATGTTGGAGGCAGACTCCTCACTTCATATTGTGGGAGGGAACTTCACTGATGGTATGGCAATAGAGCAGGATAGGACAGGAACCACTGGTTTGGCTTAGCAACCCACCCCACTCGCACGTTTTGCTGCTACTTTGGGCCTCTCAGACTTCTGGAGTTATGAACACCCCTTAGATAAAAAGTACTACTACTTCTCTGGGGCCTACAGAGTGTTTTTTCACCTAGATTACGTCTTTGCACCAGGCGGGGAGGTGGGAATCATACAACAGGCAAACTACCTAGCCCGATACCACTCAGATCACTCCCCTGCTCGTGAGGATGGGTAAGCGGGTGATGGGGGACTGGCTGGAAACTCAAGCCATTGGGACCTGCTGGACAGAGTGGCAGCAGTCAGGCTGAGGGTGAACTCTGAGCTCTATTTAAAGAAAATGAAAGCTAAGTCACATCCAAAATAATGCTTTAGGAGGCATATAAAACAGTCCTCTGGGACAGTACCCAGAACCTATTATTCCAAAAGGAGAGGAGGGCGGTGGGCACCTTGGAACGGCTCGAAGGTCTGTTGCTGGAACTCGAGGGAAACCTAGGACTGGAACCAGACTCCCCCAGCCTTAGGAAACTAGACCTCCTCAGACACTAATACCGAGCTCTGGCACAAGTGGGAACAAAGACCCAAATGTTAGCTACACTACAAAGACTCTATGTTACCGGTAATAAGGCTAGGAAGCTCCTTGCATGGTTGGGAACGAGGGAAGTGGAGGCCAGATGGGTGCACCGGACAGTTGGACAGGGGGGAGAATGTGCTGAATCCGTACACTATCTGGATTCTGTAACCACTCCAGCATTGGATGCAGAAGCATGTGCCTCGCTTAAAGCCAAAATCACATTTGCAGAAGTTCTAACTGCCACTGCAAAGCAAAACGCTAACAAGACCCCGGGACCCAACTGAATTCCTGTGGAACTCTAAAAACGTTACACTGAGCTGTTAGGACCCCATCTATTAAACAAACATGTTCTTGGAAGCTGGCAAACAAGGCACTGCCTCACCACATCTCAGGTGTGTGGTTATAGTAGTAATCCACAAAGATGGCAGGCCAAAGGGGCATTGTGACTCCTACCGCCTGATTTTGTTATTCAACAAGGAGGTGAAAATCTTGGCCATGATATTGGCCACCAGACTCCTACAGGTATCACATGGCTGATCCATAGGAACCAGTCAGGCTTCATGCCTGGTAGGTCAACACAATACAACCTCAGATGCACGCATAATTAGCGGAACAAAGTAAAAGATTACCCAGAATCTCACGTCTTTCTAGCGCTGGACACAGAAAAGGTGTTTGAAGTAATGAACTGGCCCTTTCTTGAACACACACAGGTTAATTTTGGGTTTAGTCCCCACTACAGGAGATGGATTAAACTATTTTATCAGGCCTTGGTGGCTGCAGTCAGGGTAAACAGAGTTCTGTTCTCAGAGTTCCCCATCAGCATAGGCACAAGGAAGAGTTGCCCACTATTAACTCTCTTGATTCCCCTCCCTATAGAATCACCAGCATGAGCAGTACATGACCATCCCGGGATCCATTGCATTCAAATTGGGGGAAGAAAAGATTTCACTTTACACTAATGATATTCTTTATCCTATCACAGAACCATCTGTGTCCCCTCCTTTTAACATTTTAACTGTTCAAGGATTATGGGAGTTACTCCGGTTACCGCATCAATTGGGACAAGTCAGTGCTCTACCTCACGCAAAACAGGACTTATGTCCCCCATTGTTTGACGCATACAGCGCATGGATTTAAATACTTAGGCATTTTCATTAAACTGGGGAAGGAACTCTGTTTTGAGCAAAACCTAGGGAGGGTGGCGAGAGCCTGATAAAATGGAGAGGTGGTGAGGGCTGCCCCTCACCCAAATTGGAGTGCAGCCATGTTTAAAATGATCTCTGTACCCAAACTGCTATACGCTTTGCAGAGCACATACTATCGGATCTTCCCAGAAATCTTCGCTATGATTGAGGGTGACTTGTGAACTTTGTTATGGGATGGTAAACACCCCGCAATTGTCCCAAAAACTCTAGAATGTAATCAATTCAATGGGGTATTAGCCCTGTCTGACCTGCAGGCCTCTTATTGGGAGGCCCACCTCTCCAATATGAATGATTTGCTTTTTGCCCCGCTAAACCACTCAACCTTTAGGCTGTAGAGGGAGCAATGTTAAAATCTAGTTTGCAGCGTGAACATTATCGGCGCCATCTTGTCCATTTTCTAGGCCCATACCTGTGCGTAAGCGGCAGCCTTTTTGCGTACCATGGCCTCCCGACCCATTGCCGATCACCAGCACGTCTCTCTGACTTCGCAAGCATCCCCCGCGCACTGACAGCCCCCGCACTCACATGCCCGGGTCATAAACCACCCCTTCAGCGCAGCCCTCCTCGGAGCCACATCCCGTACCAAACCAGCACCTCCCTCCATCCCTTTCATGACCACGAATCCTTTGATAACCCCCTTCCTCCGTGCCCGATTGTCCGAACTGATCCCAGGCCATCACCTAGCCCTGCAGATGTAGTTTATTGCCCCTACTGTAAAAACTCACCCCTCTTCAAAGGAGCTAAGATTAATCAATGTCTCCACCCCATGAGATCCGATCGATCGCACACATTCCGAGAACCGGCGGAATGCCCAGCTGCGCGATAGTCATCACCTGCTGAGATTGGAGTGGGGACTTCTACTGTAGATATGTGTGGGAACGGGCCTGAAGCGGGGATTCGGAGGATGTCTTTCCTTACATCAAGTGAATAGAAACAGGGCAACCCAATAATCCCCAAGGAACTGGGTAAAACATATTCAACATAGAAATGTACCTTGAGGACTTATTTCATCTTATTACTAATTCTTTGTCAAGTCATATATATGTACATTGATTCATAATAAACATAGGAGTCGTGGTATCAAATATTTTCAGTTTTATATCATATTTGAAACGAATTCAAGTCATGAATCTTTTGCAACACTTTAAGTGGATTAGGAAGATTGGTGATATTTGACTTGCTGCACAATACTTTGAGCAACACACAGTCCTGAGGATGGTCTTGGTGAGAATCGCGTGTTAAAGACCGAAACGTCGACGCCTGTATACTGTTTGGTTATAAACACTAACTACAGCATTCACAGAAAGATCTATCGAATGAGCTGACTGAGGTTTCAGGAGCACGCTATGTATATATGTGTATAATACATATTGTACCAACAGTATAACACACTACCAGAAACTAGATTGAATGTAGTAGTGTTGTTTTTGTCACATTTTTTCCTTTGTTGCAAAAGATTCATGACTTGAATTCGTTTCAAATATGATATAAAACTGAAAATAGTTGATACCACGACTCCTATGTTTATTATGAATCAATGTACATATATATGACTTGACAAAGAATTAGTAATAAGATGAAATAAGTCCTCAAGGTACATTTCTATGTTGAATATATTTATATTTCCTTACATCAAAGCATTTGCAAGAATGTGCCATATGTAATAAACTACAATAAAAGTCATAAACCTGTGTATAAGAGGCCAGGCCACAGAGATGCAGTTAGAGCACCTCGAGATGATACCCTGTTTGTCCGATCTGACGTGTTCTGTTCCGACGGAATTAAACGTTGTTTTCCCGCTTTCCAGTTTCCAGCGCTCGCCTCTTTATTTGGTAATCTTCGAATGGTATGAGAGGCGACTAACGCCAAGCAGTGTCAGAAGGTTGTCTATAGGAACTGCTTTTTCCACAGCAATGGGGGAGCGGTCCAGCCTAGACTATCTATACAGAGGCGGGGGACCAGCTGCCTCCTCCCCACCACTTAGATCACACTATCGGCTAGAGAAAAAGCCATGAAAACCATAGCTGGCACAATAGGCCCACAAGAGAAACGCCCTTGTGGAGGGGTACTGGCTTCCAGATACAAATCCTACTGGAATTTGAGGCCTGAGACCTGCTTATGATCTCTAGGATGGGGGACCTAATGGAGGGTGGAGATATCATGACATTCTCTTCCCTTCAATGGGAGTATGGGATGAATACAAACCAACTCCAAGAATACGCACAAGTAAGGCACACTTGGAGGGCTCAGAGGCTCCCCGGTGACAGTATCCTGGAATATGCCCCATTTGAAGTATGACTGCTAAAGGAGGAGCTGGGGAAGGTTGTGATTTCCCTAACCTACAAAACCCTCAATAACAGCATGCCAGATACCCTACATAAGTTGCGGGAGAGATGGGAGGCAGAGGTGGAAGATATGTAGGATATTGATTGGGAGGTGGCAATGATTCATATTAGGGAGGTAGCAATTAAAACACGGCTATGCTTAGTTCAATTCAAAATACGACATGGAGTATTACGATAGACGTCGATTGCATACTATAGGTAAAGCTCAGTCCCCATATTGCCTAATTAGTGGAAGATGTTTCTTTTGTTCACAAGATCTGGAGCTGCCCCTTGATCCTGTACTAATGAGTTGCAATTATTGGAGAGCTTAGTTGGGTGCTTGTGGACCGATCCCGTTGGACCCTAAATTCTTCATCTTAGGGATCCCTAATGATATTGACTTACGACAGGCTCAATTCTTGTTCTGAGGTCTCGGCCTAGATGTGGCCAGGAGAGACATAGCTCGATACTTGGGTGTATAGGAGTGCCTAACACTGAAGCAATAGAAATAGTGCATGGATAGGTACATGGTGGCTGAAAAAGCAACATAAGTTACCAGAGGCTGCCCCGAAAATTCCGTAAGGCATGAGTCAAATGAATGCAATATTACTCCTTGGAAACACTGGGAGACAGAGTCAGGGTGCACCCTGATGAGTATGGGAATGCTGTGGCCGTGCATATTGATGTTCATACTGCAGTGTTTATCTCTGACACTGAACCTGTATGGCCCATCGAATGTCTGGGGAGTGAGTGGAGGGTGGTGAAGAGTGTTTATTTGTGGTTTTTATTACCATGTGGTCAATGGAGTTAGACTCCATATTTGCTGTCCGGTGCCTTTATTTGCTATTGCTGCAATATTTTTAAAATAAACTAAAAATATATTTTTTATAAAAAAGAAATTACAGAAGTGAGGTATGAAGCTGCAAATAAATACTGGTTATTATAATTATTTACTGCCACGGCTCTGCATCTTTGAGTGCCCTGGCTTTTCGAGACTTCTGAAGGAACATAAAGAGGTGCAAATGTACTCTATATGTCAGAATAAGCATATGGTAGTACATATGGCTAGGGATGTATGTAACTCGCAAAATTAATTGTCTGCAGCAAAATTATGAGTATTAAGCGAGGGGTGTAACTCAGCATTTGGCGCTATTTTGGTACTGCAAAAAGCACCCTCACATCCAAAATGAAAGGGTGCATTGTGCACAAAGACAGTAGCACTAAAAGCAACAAAACATGAATAGCAGCTGCCACTTGCTCTCTGTTCCTGTACTCTTGTATTATGCATTTTTGCTCTAAATTAAGCACGCGGGTGTGATTTATGCTGATAATAAAATTTCGCTCAGGCATCCATGATACTTAAAACAAGCACTGGCGTTGCCAATAGGTCTCGCAGTAGGAAAGTTGGAGCTATTACAATTGCAAATAGCAATGCCTTTTATTTTTGTTTTCATTTTAAAAACATAAAGGGCTTTGTCATTTACAAAACCAATAGCTCCAACTTTCCTACTGCGAGACCTATTGTGCACTGCACAGTGTGGGTGAAAGTGGCACTGCGTGGGTGTGAGTGCCTTTGAGTGAGTGGCGTTGCGTGGGTGAGTGGCGTTGCGTGTGTGATTGTTGTTGAGTGGGTGAGTGGCGTTGCGTGGGTGAGTGGCGTTGCGTGGGTGAGTGGCGTTGCGTGGGTGAGTGGCGTTGCGTGGGTGAGTGGCGTGTGTGAGTGGCATTGCATGGGTGAGTGGCATTGCATGGGTGAGTGGCATTGCATGGGTGAGTGTGGCGTTGCGTGTGTGAGAGTGGGCTTGCGTGGGTGTGAGTGGCGTTGTGTGTCTGAAAGTGGTGCTGTGTGGGTGAAAGTGGTGCTGTGTGGGTAAAAGTGGCACTGCGTGGGTGTGAGTGTATTTGCGTGGGTGTGAGTGTATTTGCGTGAGTGAGTGGCGTTGCGTGGGTGAGTGAGGTTGCGTGGGTGAGTGGCGTTGCGTGGGTGAGTGGCATTGCGTGGGTGAGTGGCATTGCGTGGGTGAGTGGCATTGCGTGGGTGAGTGGCATTGCGTGGGTGAGTGGCGTTGCATGTGTGAGTGGCGTTGCATGTGTGAGTGGCGTTGCATGTGTGAGTGGCGTTGCATGTGTGAGTGGCGTTGCATGTGTGAGTGGCGTTGCGTGTGTGAGTGGCGTTGCGTGTGTGAGTGGCGTTGCGTGTGTGAGTGGCGTTGCATGTGTGAGTGGCGCTGCGTGGATGAGTGGCGTTGCGTGTGTGAGTGGCGTTGCGTGGGTGAGTGGCGTTGCGTGGGTGAGTGGCGTTGCGTGGGTGAGTGGCGTTGCGTGGGTGAGTGGCGTTGCGTGGGTGAGTGGCGTTGCGTGTGTGAGTGGCGTTGCGTGGGTGAGTGGCGTTGCGTGTGTGAGTGGCGTTGCGTGTGTGAGTGGCGTTGCGTGTGTGAGTGGCGTTGCGTGTGTGAGTGGCGTTGCATGTGTGAGTGGCGTTGCATGTGTGAGTGGCGTTGCATGTGTGAGTGGCGTTGCATGTGTGAGTGGCGTTGCGTGTGTGAGTGGCGTTGCGTGTGTGAGAGTGGGCTTGCGTGTGTGAGAGTGGGCTTGCGTGTGTGAGAGTGGGCTTGCGTGTGTGTGAGTGGCGTTGCGTGTGTGAGTGGCGTTGCGTGTGTGAGTGGCGTTGCGTGTGTGAGTGGCGTTGCGTGTGTGAGTGGCGTTGCGTGTGTGAGTGGCGTTGCGTGTGTGAGTGGCGTTGCGTGTGCTGCCTTCATTGAAAGGGATAATCTAACTCCTGAAATGTTCTTGATTATATAACCCAAGATCAAACAAAAACTAATTAACTATTGGAAGAAAAGCACGAGACCTTTAAAAAACACTTTCCTCCTTCACTAAAACATGAAGGTATACACCAAATTCAATAAACTGGGTTCTAGAATATTAATTTAATGTAAATATAAC
Organism: Lissotriton vulgaris; assembly: GCF_964263255.1. NCBI lineage: Eukaryota > Metazoa > Chordata > Amphibia > Caudata > Salamandridae > Lissotriton > Lissotriton vulgaris. The sequence goes on from NC_141687.1 coordinate 2,104,005,704, forward strand.
TGGTGTGGCTCTGATTTTATACTTTGCTTATACTTTTTTGTTAAACAACTGTGTAAACTAAGTGTTCTGGCATCTAGATGCGACGGACCACACTGTAGAAAACCTCAAATCCAAAACCGTGGCATAATGTAAAGAACAGGAATTATTACCACGATAGCCCATTTTATTGGCTTTATAGCTAAAACAAGCAACTGTAAGATCAGTCAAAGCTAAAAACACATTGGGATTTTGACGAGAACAAAACATTAAGTGCCCACATTTTGAAAATCACTGGGATTGTTCTCGCTATACTAATGTTTAAGAGGAAAAAAGGTCAATGAAACTCAACTGCGTGTACCAGAGATGAGGAAGAAGAACTGTTAAACTAAAGTCATGTAAATAATTACAAGGAAGGACGGGTGAGAGACGCACGGAGAGCAGCAGCCTTTGATGTGCTGGCCGGCCGACAAGTGAATAATTAGGGGAGGAGAAATGCTGGCATGAGGCCGAGCGCACGCTGGGGTTTTAGGAAAAAAACAGAGGAGGTGGTCTTAGGATACGTGAAAGGAGAGACTGAGGTGGAGTGGACTGGAGGGGAAGGAGACCTGGCCCGGAAGTTGCTTAAAGAAGAGACACGTGAACACTATAAAAGGCCTAGTTATTTATTATAGATTTTACATTTTAAAATATTAAAATCAAACATAAGAGAGGTTTTTGAACAGCGCACACCCCGAACTCACACATTCAAAGGTTCTGACATATGTGATGTACACAAAGGCGGCTTGGTGAAAAAGATTTTGCCCAGGATCACACACATTAGTGAAGCAGGGATGCCGGGATTAATCTTAGACGTTTCAAATTCACGCTGCATTTCAGCCATCTTTCATTTATAACGTGGTTTCACTTCAATAAAAGACCATAAACAATGAAGAAAATGTTGTTATAATAATAATCTACAACTTAAATTAAACACATTACTGAAGCTTCCTAACAGTTTGTGCCGATCAAAGATGATTTTCTTTGGAAGAGTGAGGTGTATGGAAGCCGATGGGCAATGAAAGTCGGTGTGCTTACTGCCCTGGTGCGGGTGCAGCATGCAGTATTGTTGTAGGGCTCCACATCATATATAACACCACACACCCTGAAAATGGCGAGGAGGGGGGGCAAGGGAGGTGGTGAACTCAGACAACGGGAGGGGGCGGGAGCAAAGTTAACTTGGACAATGGTGGCGCACAGAGAAGACCTTGAAACGCAAGCAGGAGGATGGGACGGGCTGAACAAGAAGTAAAAGCAAACTTCCAGATTAATACTGTCTTCCCCCAACACGTGTCCCTATCAAAACGAATGTAACCCACTTACTCGGGATACATCCTCATCCATGGACGTCCACAGAAACTGAACAGATCGCACAAGAATGAGATTCCAAAGGCAGGGGAGAGGGGCTGCCCCAGGACCAGGGGAGCCTAAGATAGCAGGGGGAAGGAGAGCGAGCTGTGAGGAGAGGGTAGAACGAAACCAAATTAAACAGACAAGCGGAAAACGAAAGCCGTGCAAAACTAGATGGGCCGGCCAGCAGTGAAAAAAGTAATGTTTCGGGAGAGCCTGGTGCGGGAATGCGAGCGAGGGGAGGCAGGCAGATTACGAGGGAAGCCGGATGGGGGCGGGAAAGCCTGGTGGGAGGCGTGAACGCCGGATGGGGGCGGGAAAGCCTGGTGGGAGGCGTGAATGCGCGAGGGGAGGCAGGCGGGAGGCAGGCGGGAGGCAGGCGGATTGGGAGAGAAGCCTGATGGGGGCGGGAGAGCCTGGTGGGTGGGCGTGAATGAGGGGAGGACTGGGCTGGGCTTGCATGCGATGCGCGTGCATGTACACGGGCACTGCATGAAAACCGCGGGGCTGAAAGCCCTTTGGTTTGAAGATGTTTTCGCCACATGAATTCTCGCTACGCTCGATGCGCTTGCGCGCATCGATAGGTCGCGAGACCTAAAAATTAAAATAAAGTTTCGTTAGTCAGGTCCTGTGGCCTTATTTACTTACAGGTAAGGAAAAGAGTTCTCCCAATTTCTACATTTCTAGCACATGGAAATACACCCACAGCATAGGGCGAACTGCTCAAGGTGCCTGTACCAGAGCGCTTTGAGGCTGTGAAAGTGAATGTAGAGGGTACTCTCTGATGCCTCTAATAGAAGGAAAGACAGAGGCAGCATTCAATGAGTGTCCAGCAGATTTTATTTTTCTATGCGAGCTGCCTGCCCATTCTGCTAAGAGTCACAGGGTGAGATGTGCAGAAGCAAAGGTTAGAGGCGGCCCCACTCATTTATTCTCCAGACGTATGAATGGGACCTCTGTTGGGTTTTAGCAGGAAGAACGAGGATGTGGGAGATCATGTTTGGAAAAGGGAAACGCACGGCTGTCTCCTGAACTCTACCATGACACTGCGGCTCCAAAAGCAGAACAAGCATTTGCAATGCAATAGGTCTTGCAGCATTAAAGTTTGAGTTACTGGCATTGTAAATGACAATGCTTTGCATTAATTTTTTTTTCTATAATTTGCAATTGGTATATAACCATTGTTTGTGAATGGTTAGCTGTTGCCTATGCTAAGCAAAGTTGGCAGTAATATAGAATGCTAGTCTTTTTTTTTTTTCATTTCAAAGAATTTTATTATTATGAAAAAGCAAATTAAGATACACAACACAAGTGTCAGTGATACAATTGATATAGGATAAAACAATCAGAATATAGTAGGCAAGCATACGTTGTAAAAGAGACATCTGTAACAAAGGTAGCCCGCCAGAATCAGATAAATAAATTAAGTATGGTAAAAACAATTAATATATATCAGAATTAAGAATCAAGAGTATCACTATCAGTTAGAGTACCCAAGGAAAAGAAAGGAAGGGAAAGAAGAGAGAAGAAAGAAGAAAAGAGAAAAGAAGAGAAGAAAGAGAAAGAGAGAAAAAGCAAGAAAAGAAAGAAAGAGGAGGATTTCCACCGGACTATCCCAACAGACAAGACACCATTCAACCAGACATATCAAATGGGTATTGTACAACCAACCCTTTGGAAGATAAATCCATGTAGGTATCCAAAGCAGTCCAAACACCACTAGCAATAGACGGAGAAAGATGGGCGTGATCAACCGAGGTATGAGCACTACGTAAAAAGGAAACCCAAGCCCACCAAGTATGATAAGAAACTGAAGAAAAGGATTTCCACTCCATTAAAATTACTTTAACTGCAACAGTCAATAAAAGATCTAACAGCTGTAATTCCATGGAATCTAAGGGAAGGGGGACTGGGGATGCTAAAGGGCCTAATAGGATTAATGGAAAAGATAGTTGAAACTGAATACCAAAAATGAGCGTGAGGTGTTTGTGAATGAGATCCCAAAAGGGTTGAAGAAGGGAACAGTCAAAGAACATATGAGGCAAATCGCCTGGTAATAAGCCACAACTCCAACAAAGATTGTCCTCTTTGAGATTCAACGAGTGTAAGCGAGTAGGAGTCCAATGGAGAAGGTTAACAGAGAAAAATTTAGATTGCATTAACGATGGGGTGATTTTATTACAAAGAGAGAATTTACCAATCATCTGCCAGGTGTCTGAAGAAATATGGTCCGTGACACTCTAGTCAAAATGGTGTAACCATTTTTGTTGAGCTACAGTATGGGTAGGTATTGAAGTAGATTGTAAAAATTTATAAATTTTAGAAGCTACGTGACCAGTCCTAATCCATAATTGAAAGAGAGTAATCGTAGGGGAAGTAGGATGAAGGCGCACCTTAGCAAGTGCCACTTTGATCTTGAGAAAGGTATAAAAATCTAAATTAGATAAAGAAAACTGTTGAGCTAAAGAGGAAAACGGTAATGGAGCATGATTGGAATCATAGAGATGATTAACAAGCGAGATCCCTTTAGAAGCTCAATAAGACATCAAAGAAGAAGCAATAGTAATTTTAATTTTAGAATTCCGACAAATAGACGACCACCTAGATTTGTGTAATGTAGTCGCCACCCTCTTGTCCACCGTTTTTACCGCAGCAATAGTACCCAATATAATAGAACGGGAAAAAGGAATAGACAAGGTAGACGTAATTAAAAAAGAAGCAGTCAGCAAAGGAGAGGCCAGTTCTTGCTCTATTAGCAACCAAGATGGAACATGAATAGGAGGGGATGAAAACCAAAGAGCACCTTGAGATGCCAGAAAGGCAGTTTGATATTTTCCCCAATCGGGAAAGTTACAACCTCCCATATCATAAGGTTTTCGTAAGAATTTATAAGCAATTCTAGCCCTTTTATTATTCCATAAAAATTTAGAAGTAAGAACATCAATGTCATGAAAGAAGGAAACAGATAACTTTACTGGGAGCATGGAAGAGACAAAATTAATAATAGGCGTAATCATCATTTTAAGAGTCTGAAGGCGCCCCCACCATGAAATGTGTTTCGGAGACCAGGCGTCCAACAGACGCCGTACTTTAAGAAAATTCTGATTTTCATTATAAGCAACTGTATCATACAAGGTGGAACAAAAATAGATACCCAAATACTTCAATTGCTTAGATTGCCATTTAAAGCCAGCAGAGCCCATATGTGTAGAAAAACAATAAGCATTCAGTGAGAACATTTCAGTCTTGTCCTTATTTAAGGTGTATCCTGAAACCTTTGAAAAAAGAGAGATGGTATCAGAAATAGCAGGAATGGCCAAAGCAACATCATCTGAGAAAATAAGGACATCATCCGGGAAGCCGCAGTTTTAATCCGGTGAGGGCCAAAAGAAAAACCCTTAATATCTGGATGTATGTCAATTAGTCTAAGGAGGGGATCAATGGATAATAAAAACAAAAGTGGAGATAAAGGACATCCCTGTCTAGTGCCCTGGCGAAGATTAAAAAAGGACGACGTAGCGCCATTGACTCTTATGTTGGCTCGGGCAGTGAATAGAGGGACATGACCATATGAATAAAGGAGTCCCCAAGATTATGTGCACATAATACAGCACGTAGAAAAGGCCAAGAGACCTTATCGAAGGCCTTTTCTGCATCGAGAGCCAAAGCAGCGGCCGGGAGCTTGGAGCGTTTAGCTGAACTGAGAATATGATAAAAGGTTCTGATGTTATCCCGCGCGAGACGACCCTTTACAAAACCCGTTCGAGATGGATGCACCAGTTTAGGAATGAAGGATTCCAAACGCTTAGCTAGGATTTTAGCAAAAATTTTTGCTTCCATGTTAAGAAGGGAAATAGGACGGAAGTTTTTGGGGTCAGAGTGATCTTTTCCCTCTTTTGGAGTAGAGTGCTAGTCTTGCTTGTTATAAGCATGCTGATTTAAAGCACTCTGATACCTTCGGGTAAAGTTTGCGCCAAATAAAAGTGAAAACTAATAAATAAATAAAACAAGCATATCAAGGAACAAGTTTAAGCTATTGGTATTGTAAATGACAATGCCTTTTATTTATCTTTTATAAACAAATAAAAAATAAAAGGCATTGTAATTTGCAATGTCAATAGCTCAAACTCGTGTAAATGCAAGACCTATTGCATTGCAACTGAGTTTGGGTCTGTCAAACTCTAAATCAGTCCCAGAGGCCCCCATTCTTCAAATCAGAACTGACCCTGCTCCTTATGGGACAAGGCCAACCCACAACGTGGTTACCCCACACATTCACCTCACCCTGTGGCCCACTGTTTTAGTTGAGAAATGTGAGAACCCTTCCCGAATCTTACTGAGTAAACTGCGTCCCTGGGTCCTTAACGTTTATATGAGCTCTCTGGCACCCGTGATACGGGCTTCTGTCATACCATGACCACACTCAACTACCTAACCTGGAAGAACACTGCTAACCAACTTAAATTTTGGGGTTTCTACCTTTAGCCACAGAAAAGAAAACCTGCCATCCATCCTCTAATCACCTCCAGACTTGACTACGCTAACTCATTTGTACCTGGGTCTGCCTAAATATCTAAATAGGAAACTTCCGTTGGATCAAAACTCGGCGGCTAGGTTGCTTTGAATCTACCTTTTATTGGCCCTAAATTATGGAGCAAGCTCCTTCGAGAGGTTTGTGCTACTCAATTAGGACAGCTCGCGAGTCTTCGAAAATATGAACATTTCATTTTTTAATCAAATGTAGTTGTCTGGGTCTTTTTTTTTTTAATCCCTTCTCCTAATACCCGAGATCTGGTAACCTGAGGTATCTAGCGCCTAGAAGCTCTTTGAGCTGACCCGACGCTCTTTAAATTCACTTTATATTTACATGACATTAATTTTCTCGACCTCAGATGGTTGAAGAGCTCGGCACAAGCAGGGGCCCAGAGATGGTACACGCACGATGAAGACGTTTTTTTGCAGGAGGCACGTTATCCTTCTGACATATCAAACTAATATTTGAAAATGTAATCTTCGAATTACATCTATACTGCAGGTGCATTTCCTCCTTGTCATCTCACTTTAAAGGCAGATCACTGCACCAAGTGTATTAACCCACCGAGCTATCTGCGTCGACGGCTGGATACTTTACAATGCAGTGGTAAGGAAGTGACTTACACCTGGGCTACGAAAGGAGGAGGAAGACGACAAGCTGGCGCAGCATGCATGAAAACGTTTTCTCTTGAAGAAAGAATGGTGAGAGAGGGAGGGGTCAGGTGAATCTGAGAAACGCCACAGTTCAGGAAAGAAGACCGATTGGCAGTCGGAGAGACGGGAGGACGAGAGAACAGGGGAGACGAGAGTAACAGAGGGTATATAAAGAGATAGAGAAGGGGGCAGAGAGAGTAGAGGCGCAAAGAAAAATAAACAGAGGGGCGAAATTTAAATTGAAAGAGAAAGTAGGGCAGAACAAGAAAAAGAGACAAGCATGGTGGTTATCTTTCGAAAACACAAAAGTGAGTTAAAGAGCTAGAACCCGGCCCCAGTGCGCGCTGCTGTGAGGAATGCCACACACGCTCCCTTCTAACCCTGCATTTACGGCCTTCTTAAGGGCTGTGTAATAGCCCTTAAGGTTTACTAGATTCTTATTTGGGGGGAGCTTACCATGTCCAGCTCTATTCTTCTCCTTCTATGACAGCGTTATCCCTGTAAAATTTTGCCTCGTGCTGGAACTTTGATGGAAAGTAGCTACGCAGAGGCATCAAGAATGCAGCGAGACGTATTTGATCCCAAACCCGTACTGAGACGAGGAATGAATGAATGAAAGAATGAATGAATGAATACTTTGTTTGGTTACTCAAAAACATTACATTAAGACCAAAGTACAAAATTACAGAGTTACAAAAGTTAAAACCAGGAGCGTTTCAGAGGATCAGTCTAAATGGTGGCTCCCTGAGCACTGGGAGTACGATAGAGTTCGTGGAAAGACTAGGGCCTGCTAAGTCTCTATATGTTCGGACCCTCAGAAGCCATCAGCAGGGACCGTGTCTGATGGATAAACTTTCCAAAAGAGGCCATGTGCTTTACCGTGGTCAGGGTGTAGAGATGGGAGATCCCCTCCTTTGCGGTACGTGACCCTGCTTGTCTTAGGATTGGCATGAGATAAAGACTGCCAGAATAGAAGATGGGCCAATGACTCACGTTTATACCTGCAAAGTCTACATTCCCGGATTCCTGAGCCAACCTGACCGAAGGCATATGATTCTTTGAGGGGCAACGGATGTAGTCTGTAGGCTAAAATCTTATGTAGGGCTGCGTGAGATGATGTTTAGGATTGTGCAGGATATGCGGTAGGCACAGGGACTCATGAAAGTCTTTTCTTACCAGAGACTCCAGATCCAATTCCTGTGACCGCACGCATACTTGTTTTTTGATCGAGTTTTTGATGGCGATGTAATTTACGAGTTCGGGGTTCCAAGACTCGATGGCAAGGTTGAGATGATCCTTTGCCGCGTTGAGAGTGGCCAACCAGGGATTCCCTGGTTCTCTGAAGATACATTTCAGGACTGCCTTGAGTGTGTTCTCCTGTGCCGCCGTTGTTAGAAAGTAATATTTGCTTAGGGTGGCCATCTCTTCCAGATTTTGCTGGTTGAGTGAAAACTCCAGGCGGACAAGGGTGTTTCTGGTGCACCTTGGTAGGTGGAATAGTCTCTTGTAGGCTCTGCAATTAATTTTTTTCTAGCTCATTATTCAGTTTGCCCGGGAATGCCTGTAGAGCGTAATTGAGGGACGGCATTAGCTTGGCTTTGAGTACTCTTTGGATGGCCATTGTGGACCGGCTGTATAAGGAGGCTTGTAGCTTGCAGATGGCGTAGGTGATCAAGTCAAGTCAGAAATTTATATAGCGCGCTACATACCCAGAGGGTCTCAAGGCGCTTGAGGAGGGGATGGGAATTACTTGTCGAATATCCAGGTTTTCTGAATGTGAGGTGGTTCTGAGTGAGGCGTAGGTGAGTGGGGAGAGAGTTCCAGGTTCTGGCTGCGAGGTAGGAGAAGGATCTACCTCCCATGGTGGTTTTATTGATGCGAGGAATGGTAGCAAGGGCTTGGTTGGAGGATCGTAGCTGGCGAGGGGGGGGTAGAAGGAAAGTCGTTTGTTGAGGCATTCGGGTCCAAGTTCGTAGAGTGCTTTGTGAGCGTGGGTTAGGAGGCGGAAAGTAATCCTCTTATTGACGGGGAGCCAGTGGAGGTTTTTCAGGTGGCTGGAGATATGGTCTTTGCGCGGGATGTCTAGTATGAGTCTGGCTGATGCGTTTTGGATGCGTTGGAGTTTTGCGGTGATACCGGCGTATAGGGTGTTTCCGTAGTCCAGGCGACTTGTGACTAGTGCATGGGTAACTGTTTTTCTGGTTTCGGTGGGGATCCAGCGAAATGTTGTTTTGAGCATGCGGAGGATGTTGAAGCATGAGGATGAGACTGCGTTGACTTGTCTGTTCATAGAGAGTGATGAGTCCAGGATGATGCCCAGGTTCCGAGCGTGGTCCGTTGGGATGGGTGCTTTTCCAAGGGCCTCTGGCCACCAAGAGTCGTCCCAGGCGAGGGGGAGGTGCCTAAGATAAGGACTTCTGTTTTGTCTGAGTTCAGTTTCAGACGGCTGTGCTTCATCCACTCTGCTACTTATTTCATACCTTCATGTAGGTTGGTTTTGGCGGTGTTGGGGTCTTTGGTGAGTGATAGGATCAGTTGGGTGTCGTCTGCGTAGGAGATGATGTTGAGGTTGTGTTGGCGAGCGATGGTCGCGAGGGGGCTCATGTATACGTTGAAGAGGGTGGGGCTGAGTGAGGAACCTTGAGGTACGCCGCAGATGACTTCAGTGGCCTCGGACTTGAATGGTGGGAGGCGGACTCTCTGAGTTCTACCGGTGAGGAATGATGGTTTTACCTTTGCCTTGGATGGTCTTTAAGTGGGCGCTTGAAAGCCCCGACTCCTGGAAGCAGATGCCCAAATAGGTGTACCGCTGTGTGCTTTCCAGCAAGAGATGGCCAAGCCTCCATTTTAATGATTTTTTCTTTGGGTATTGTCCGAAGATAATTACTTTTGACTTGGATGGATTTGCTACAAGCCTGTTTTTATCGTTGTATACGGCAAGTGCCGTGAGTGCCTTTTGTAGTCCAATTCTCGTGTGATCCAAGAGTACCAGGTCATCCGCATATTGCATGAATTGAATTTTGGTCCCACCGATCTTTGGGGTGGCCAAGGCTGCCCCAGTAGGGGCCCTCTCCATGTCCGCTGTATATAAGTTAAACAACAATGGGGCTAGCACACACCCTTGTTTTAGGCCTCGATCTGTGTCGATCTTCACAGATGCGTGCTCCCTCGAGAGTTTAATTCTCACCCACGTTTTTTGGTACAGGGACTGGATCGCTCTTAACAGGGATGGATTGATGTTCCATTGAACCAGCTTTCTTCACAAAATTGCACGATCTACCCCATCAAACGCCTGCGAGTAGTCAATAAAGCAGGCGAATAAGGGGGGGCTTTTGCGTGTCCGCGCGCGGTGGACCAAAAAGGAAAGTGCGATGATATTATCGACTGTGGCGGACCCAGGTCTAAATCCGGTTTGGCAGAGTGGAAGAAGACCTACTGCGCTCGTCCAGTCTGCGAGGTTCCTCAAGATGGCACTAGCGTAAGCTTTTCCCTCGATGTCCAAAAGGGCGATCATGAGATAGTTTGATGGTTCAGTTTTGGGGCCTTTTTTGTGGATTGGCTGTAAGAGCGAGCCTCTCCATGAGTCTGGTACATCCCCCAGGAGCCAGCATTCAGTATACAGGTGAGTCAGGTTTTTGGACCAAAAATCGATGTCTGCTTTGAATAAGTATCCAGGAAGGCCATTAGGGCCCAGAGCACCATTTTGTCTGATGTTTTTTAGAATTTTGGACACTAACAATTTTCCAGGTGGGGCTTTCTTCTCGGTGGTTGGGTCTAGATCGACTGCTGCGGTGGGTGTTTTGTTTTCCTTATTAACAGGGCAGTCTTCGGTGTAGAGTGCTTTTACATGGGCAACCCAGATGGAAGCTTCAAGAGAGTTTTCTCTATGGTTTGAGCCTCGTCCCAGATTGCTGAAATAGTGCTAAAACTCTTGCGATTTTCCTGGGCCCCGCAAGTCAAAAATTTTCAGCCATTGTGCTTCGCAAAAGTCTCGTTTTGCTGCCCAAACCTTCTTTGAATTACTTTTTTTGGCCTCTTGTAATTGTTTCTTGTTTGGGCGTGTGCCAATTTTGCGAAAGAGATTGTGTTTCTGGTTCAGTTGTTTGGCGCTTATTTTAATTTCTGCGTTGTGACCATGTGTGGGTAGGGGATGCCTATGAGTTGTACTGTTTGAGTTGTAGCGAAGTATCACCGCCTGGGTCCCTGTTATGTCGTTCCAGGTTGTTATTGCACCCTTTTTCTGTTCGCTCCGTGGCCAGCCTGACCACTGGTTTGCCCAGTTGTTAAATGTAGTGATTGCGGTCTGTTCCCATTTGATTCTTCTGGGGAGCTTTATTAATTCTTCTCCGTTGGCTGCACCGAAGTATTCAAGCCTATGGCGTGTGTCCACTGCGAGGTTTAGTGCAATAGTTAAGGCGGCATGATCGCTGTCACTGCACGGGTGAACTGAGAAGTTTGACATTAGGGGTTGCAGTTTATCGCTTAGGATGATGTAGTCGATCGTTGTTTGGTTGTTAAATGTGGGAGCGACAAAGGACCCTGGGCTATTCTTAATGAGGGCTGAATGCGCTGTCGCCAGCTTATAGGATTTTAACAGGTCGTTCAGTGCGTTAGAGGCCCCGGGCAGGTGACTTCGTGTAGTTAATACCCCTATATTATGGATGTTGAAATCGCCAAGGATAATGCATTCTAAAGCCAAGAATCGAAGCAGTAGGGACTCTAGGTGGTTTATCAGAATGGCCAAGTTGGATGTAGGCCCGTGGGGGTTGTGATAGAGGTTGATTAATTAAAGTGAGAAATTTCCATTTGTCGGGCGACCACCTTTTAGGATGCCTGCCTGGAGGGTGTCCGGAAGATTAGGTATTTCCGCAAATTCCAGTTTGAGTGAGTGTTTTATATAGACGCATATCCCTCCCGATGGTCTTCCGAAGATGTTGAGCTTTTTTGCTGATTTTCCATATTCTTCATATCCTCTTAATTAAAGAGGGTGGATCTGCCAGGATTCTTGTATGCAGATTATGTCTGCATCCTCCATGAATGTCGCTGCGGTTTGGTTGAGAAGCAACCTCCTGAGTCCAGGTCATAATTTTCAAACTGGCCGAAGACCGATCCCTGTCCGGGGGCTTTGGGTGTGTGTTGGTCGTGCTTCGGTGGGGTGGGCCTGGGACATTAGGGCAGTAACAGTTAGGATCCGGAATTCAGTGCTAGCGGCAGCCAAGACCAGTCTTTGCTCGCGTATCCCGATGTTGCACATATGCGTGTGCCCTGCATCGGATTGGTTGTTATCTTGATTGGGGTTCTGATGGTCTGACCTGTGTTTGTGCCACCTTTGGACCCCTAAAGGATGGGCACCGTATTTGGCACATTGGTGGGGGGAGCATCCGAGCGCAAGTTCTCTCCGGCTGGTTGTACCAGGTTTCCCGTCTGGGAATGCACAGAGTGTATTTTTAAGATTAGGGGGTATTTTTGTGCACGCTTAGATTTTATTTTTTATACCCCAGCTTTCCAATAGCCTATACTGGCTTTTCAGTACCTTGGCAATGTCCTGGCTCGTGAAGGTTAGTTCCGTGGTTTCATTTTTCTCCTCCGCATCTGGCGGCAGGAAGGAGTTGGTTTCAATGTCTGTAGTTTTTATTCCCTCCAGCCCTGGAATGTTTGCACAAAGTGTTAGAAGATTACTGTCCCACCTCCCCTGAGAGACATAATCCGGGTACAGCATTATTTTCCGATCCTGGGATTGGAAGAGGTTTGATTGGCAGACGGAGACCACTGCCTGGCCACCTATTTGTGATGACTGTACTACGCTGGGTAGAAGGGCTTTTGCCTGCCTGTTTAATCCCATCGGCCGCTGAAGGGCCACCGTGGATGGTAAGCTGGGTGGGTTATTATTAGGCGGCATGTTTTCAGTGCCCTTGAGATCTAGGGCAGCCAGTGGCCCTTGGGACGCACGGTTCGTCGTCGACGTTGATGGGACGACGACCTGAGAGATGTTTGGGCAGGGGGCATATTCGCTTGCAAGGGCTTGAGTCACTTCCACAGAGCTTTGTCCTTGTCAGTCGTTTGCTTGATTTTTTGTTGGTACTGTTGGGGCTGGCTGGGGGGTCGTGAGAGGGGCAAAGAAGCCCAGGATTATTGCTGCGTTCGTAAAGTGAGGAACTTCGAGCATTGGCTCAGTTGTTTCTGATGTTTTGGTGATTACAGCTAGTTGGGTCGTTTCCAGTCTCTCTGTGTGACCTGGCGTCTGATTGCCGGGCCGTAGCCATTCCCGGATGGATCTGGGAGCAAGAGATTTGTTTGTGTTCGCCTTGTTGAATTTAAAAAAAATAATTCTTATTTTTCCTGAATACATTTTGAAGGTCAAGACTGGTAGATGTGGTGGTATGCTGACGGTCCTGGTTTTTAGTTTTGGTCAGGGTGGCGTATGTTCTGCTCGTGCTGATCGTAGACGGAGTCGCCTCCCGAGCAATTTTATCTTCTTTATGAGTTTCTATACTGTATTTAGCGAGTTTTTGGAGCCTTCTATTTTTAGAGAATCTAGAGCTGGGGCCTGTGCGGTTGGATCATTGATCTTGCCAGTTCCTTTCTTGAGGTCCTCTATTAGTGTGGTCATAATGTGCTGGAGTTTTTCTAGGTTGTTCAAAATTGGGCTGCAACTGCATGACTCAGGCTTAATGTGTGTGCTATCCTGTGCTCTACGGATCAGGGAATTCAGGTGGTCCAATTTGGGGTCTATCCCAGAGATTAGGTTTGCGACTATTTGTAATATATTTATCTGGACATCGAGCTTGTTGGCGTGCATTATTGCGGCGCCTGTTATAGAAATGAGTGTCTCGTTGATCAGAGTTAGATGGTTTACAATCACTGGGGGGCTCTCCCCCCTGTCCGAACTTCTGCTCATTGGCGTTGATAGCTGGGCCGTTAAGTCTTGTTCCAGGGGGCTCCAGCTCGACGGGTTCGGGGACTGGGTGTGCCGGGCCAGTAATTGTGGGGTTCCTGCTCCTTCATTGGTTTCATGAGTGCTGCTTGACGCATCAAGCATGTGCTCTCCATTTTCCGAGGCTTTGCTGCATATGTGTCAGCCGTGAGGGCCCCGTTTGGAATCGTATTCGTTTGAGGGTCTTCTGGTGATTGGTGGGTCGGAGTTGTTGTTCTGATGTGATCGTACCTCGGTGCGACCCTGTCTGATACCTCTAACTTGAGGGGATTTCCACCCTGGAGCGTAGTTATTATTGGTGATAGGGGTAATCCTGGTGCCTGGGTGGCGAAGGGGCTAGGGGTTTGACCGTCCTCGGATGTTTCAGTGGGCGGTATACAGCTTGGAGGCCTATATGGTTCGGCTGAACTCGTTACCAGGGGGCACAAAAAGCTTCTTATGTCTCTATTTCCTGGGGGGCAAGTAGTGGCTGCGTTGGTGCCGGAGCGGGGAGTAAGGTTGACTAGGTTATAGCGCTTCCCATCTTGCCCTGCTTGCGACGATGGTGGGATCGATGTCAGTGTTGGGAACGCGGTGGGTATACCTGGGGACGTTAGCGTTGCTCCAGTGGCGCCAGGTGTTCCTGGGAGTCCCCCATCCAAGAGCCCTTGCCCATGGAAGAAGCCCCCCGCTCCCGGGGGGTAGAAAAGTTTTGCCTTTCGTCTCCTGGCAGATCTTTGGGGGTGAGGCTTTTCCTGTGCCTGTAGTAAGGTCGAATTTCTAGTCCTCATTGTTCTTCCCTGTTTTTCCCTGTTGTCTTTTCCTGGTTTGTTATGCTCGCTGGGATGATGGGGCGGCGGGGAGAGGAGTGGTGTGGGGTCAGCCGCAGGCAGCGTATTCCCCAATGTGGGGGGGTCACTGTAGTGAACAGGTCCTGCTACCTCTGTCCCAATAAGCTGGCCAGGTGTTGGAAATCTGGCTTTGCTGTTGCTCTTGCACTGCGTGTGCTCCCCTCCCCCAGCCCCCAGCTGTAGCCTGCTGCCTTGATGCCTTGCAGCCTTAGTGTTGACTCACCGGCATCCAAGACCTCTTGTCCTCCGGCTCCTGCACCAGTACCAGTTCCTCGCTCTTCCCGAAGTTGGCCGGTTCTCTTTTCCTCAATTCGCTGCCCTTCTTTGCTTTTAGCTCATTGCTAAAGTGTCACTGAGCTACTCAGGGGGCCAAACGCAGCAAGCTGTGGCGGTGTTGTTATCACAGTGCTCGGGGCTCGAGGCACAGCGCTCACACCTGCCTGCAGCACAACAGCACACGGGGGGCAGAGGGGGGGCAGTGAGGGGGCCAAGATGACAAGAGGCCAAGATGACAGGCTCGCCCCCCCCCCCCTGCTTGGCGGTGTTGTTATCACAGCGCTTAGGGCAGCGCTCACACCTGCCAGCAGCCAGGAGCACTTTGCAGCACCTTGGTCCTTGGTCCTTGCTCCTGTCCTGGCTCGTGGCTCGCAGGGGCGCAGGCTCGCAAGGTCGGTGGCAGTGGTGGTGCTGTTGACTCAGTGCTTGAGGCAGCTCTCACACCTGCTCGCGCCTGCACGCCGCACCCTGCTCCTTCCCCGCTCGCAGATCACTGCTGGAGCGGCACGGCGGACCAGACGCGATCAGGCTGACAGCCGCGGTCGGGCCAGCAGACAGGTTGCGAGAGGCGGCCCGCTACAGGCCTGCGCCTCTCGTGCTTCGGTGAGTCCTTAGTCTCTTTCGTGTGTTCCTTTGCAGATCTCCTTAGTGAGTACGGTGGGTGGGAGCGGCAGTCTCCGCGTCCGTCTCGCTTCGGCGACGATGTCGTTCTGGCATTCTAGCACAACTCGCGGGCTACCTCCAGTGTCTACCTGTGGTAGAGCAGTCCTGACTGAGACGAGGAGAAACTATCCAGGAAATGGTAAACAAGCTTTTGCAAGGCTGGCTCAACATCGCAGGTTAAACTACAAACTTCACGGTGGTGACGTCATTTTGTAGTTCAAAGCACGGAAACACAGTTAGATACACAAAAACAGTGTAATACACAGCTACCTACATAAAATATAAATGTGTGACCTGCATGCTATAAGCTGTTCTTTGCAGCAGGCATATTAACCATCTGTGTGTTTCACGAGGAGTCCAACACTTGAACAGACTTCACACATCTCTAGCAACCCAGGACTTGTGGGGTACACAAAGATTACATCAGCAGTTGCGTTTAGCGTCTAACATATTTTAAAATGTAGCCCGTCTGATTAATTAGGTAAGCCAAAACAGATTTATAATCACATTTGTCCTTGTTACCAATTTCTTTGAGGCAGACTTTTTAGCAAGTGTATACGTTGACTGTCCGCTCCTTGCGAACATCACACCTTGGGACTCCGCCCCCTTTCTGCTGCCACCCATTTTATCCCCAACGCATTGGATCCCAGGATTTTGTTCTCATTTGTAGAACTGTTTGGGGCGCACGGACCCGACTGCAAGGAGATACAGCTGGAAAATGCAGATATCGCAGAGCTATGTAGAAATAAATGGTCACTAGTACCAGAGAAGTACAAGTCCTTTCAGCGAGCCCTAAACAACGCAAAAAAACAAGCTGTAATGACGTTGTTTGAAGTATTTCATGACACGTCTCGGGGAAGACACATTATAATGTGCCTGAACCTTGGTGACAATATTCAAAATAAATCAGAAATGCATACTGAAACCTGAATTAATCAACAGTTCTTAGACTAAGGGCTGTGGTCAAGATGTAATCTGTCAAACGACAATAACATGACATGGGCTAAACGCACAGTGGAAAATCTAATGCGGCTCGGCGGATATCAAAGCTGCACTGGCAGATAAAAGAAAACGCAAACGCACCAATTCCGTCCGCCCCACATTGGCACATGAACCGTTAATACTCCACTCCCGAATGATTAAATGCAGTGCTAAGGAAGTCAGCAAGGCTCGTTCGCAGGATAAGAAACAAGCATTCATATAGCTAATGGGTGGAGATACGTAACGGCAGAGATCTGCAGAGTTCTTGAAGACAATATTAATTACGGGAAAACGCTTCTGGTTGCTGGATCACTTTCGGCGTGCTGCTGAAGCCATGAATAGATAAGGACAACTTTCTACTTGAAGAGCTTTCCTTTATTGGTGCTGGATCGCTGGCCCAAATTAATTAATACTGTCTTCAAGAACTCTGCAGATCTCTGCAGTTACGTATCTCCACCCATTAGCAATATGACCTTAGCTATTCCACCTCCATCACAATTCTTTATTCTTTAAGGGGTTTCCTCTGCAATACATAATTATCCTGATGATGGTCTTATAGACAACTGCAACAAAGACCGAAACGTCGACCTCTTCATCATCTCCTAAGCAATTTATGTTCTTAAGAGTAACTCTTGTTCATTATTGGTCTCAGTTACTCTTTTTCATTTATACGAGCTGATGTTTTGTTATGAACTGATTTGCTGATTTCTTTTATACATCTGTTCATCACATTTTGCTTACAAATAACTACTTGATGTATCCCCTTGAATTGATTTCTGATATATAAAATATAATATATTTTCATACAAATAGGATCTCCTGTGTGCTTCTTCTCTTTTCTTTGTGATCAATATCAATACATATCACGGTTATCCTATGGATACATTTGAGTTAGATTGCTGACAATAAACTCTATGACTTACGCTAACAAATAAACTGAACTAGTGTACAAATAAAATCCCTTGCAGACAAGCCTCACCCTGTACTACAGACCAGGGAAAGGACATGATCCCATTTGTTGTTGGGATGAGCTTTAAGCATCATGCATCCTTGCAGAATAAGATGCAATGGGGCAGTTAGACACATGAGCTTAAAGACTTAAAGATTGATTGACTGTTCACTAAGTAGTAGAGAGAGGTTATGTAAAGGGCAAAGTGAGGAGGGCACAAGGACTAGTGAGAAGTCCACCTGCTGTAGGCGGAACTTACATGAGCACCAAGACTGAGAAGGATTAGCTAGTAAGGTTGCAGGCTCAGAAATGTGCTGTGCAAGTGATGTCCAAGATATCAAGAACATTTCGTTTGGAGGAAGTGAGGGTGAAGGAAATTTAAAATGGTGGAATATGACAAGGAGAAATAAAAGAGGTGAAGTTAGACTGATGGTGTCCACATGGCTTAAACCACAGATTTAACTGGTGGCAATGAACATTGGGGGTTCGTTTGAGGCGAGCTTTCAATTCATTTTAAGAGAATGGGAATAAAAGAAGCCAGTGCAATTGCAGGAGTGCCTGGCAGAAGAGTTACTAGGGATTGCTACAGTACTTGAAGTGAAAGGGTTAAGGTGTCAGAGGAATAAATACACTGGTTAAGTCTTTGCTTTTAACAACTTGCGGATGTTTTAAAATGTGCTTCCAACAGGTTTTGTTGGAGAGGGAAAAACCATTTAGAAATGCCACAAATTTAGTTGCCCCATCTTGGCACACTAGCAAGATGAGATTTGTTTTCTACTGAATAAATTGGTTCCCAGTAATAGACCAACCCAACTGGCCACTGTAAAAAGCCATCTCCCATAGTACGTAAGTGTAACTCACCAATAAACAAGATGCTTTGAAAGTCCCAAGCACTAAGATACCAGGCAAACACATTCCTAGCTAATGCATCAATCTGTTATCACTCTCTACCTGGAGGACATCTGGAGAACCATTACTGGGAGTTGGGAAGAAAATGCCACAATACCAAATATGTGTGAGTCAGACAGCATCATTCTGTGCTTCCTGGCTATCTACGTACTTGGGAAAATAAAAATGTTAGCTGTGAGTTGCCAATTGTGTTGTGCTGTAGAATCACATGTTGTAGACTATCCTACCATCTAGTGTTGGGTTCAGAAAATGCTACTTACCAGTATGCATCTGTTCTTGGCATGTAGAGCTGCAGATCCACACACTGTGCATAGATCGCCATCTGGTGTTGGGCCCGGATGTTTGCACTTGTTGTTGTATTGGAAAAGTCATTGGAAGGCACAATAGGCGACTCCTTCTTTGGACCATAGTGCGCATGGGCATCAGCTCCATCTTCAGATTGTTTTTTCGTCAGTAGGGAAATGATGGAGTTTTGAGAGAAACAGAAAAGATGCCTATGTATGCTGTATCTAAATAAGAAAATACTGGAACAGATAAAAGTTGCCGGGCGTTGGGTGCCCGTGTGTGGATCTGCAGCTCTACATGCCAAGAACAGATGCATACTGGTAAGTAGCATTTTCCGTTCGAGGTATATGAGCTGCAGATTACACACTGTGCATAGATTTCATAGCAGTACCCCTCCTTAGCGGTGACCACTAGTATCTGTTGCAATTGTTTGAAATAGTGTTTTGAGTACAGCCTGGCCCACACTAGCTTGTTGTTTTGCTTGCACATCTACACATTAGTGCTTTGTGAATGTGTGCAGTATAGACCATGTAGCTGCTTTCCAGATGTATTTTAACCTTTTCCATGCTCATGACGAGCTGAGCTCGTCATGAGGCACGGTGCTCCGGTGCTCATGACTAGCTCAGCTCGTCATGGGCCGTGGAACGCTCAGGTGCTGGGAGAATTCCCCTGCTGCGCTGAGCGTTCCACAGTAACCAATGCACCTGTGACGAGCTGAGCACTGTAGCTCATGATGAGCTGAGCTCGTCATGAGCATGGGAGCGCTGTGCGCGCCCCTCTCCCCCCAGCACAGTGGGGGAATTACCCCCGCAGCGAAGGGGCTAAGGGAATGTTCCCTAAAAATGCCATTGAAGCCCCTATCTTTCGGGTACAGTGGGCTTTGGGGGGGGGAACAGATCATGTCCGCTTTGCTTTGTGATAACAAATTTGTATGCATTTGACGATACACCTTGCAATTCCAGACTTTGATATGGGCTTGCCATTATGTGGTGATGAGAAGGACACGAAAAGTTATTTTGTCTTGCGAAAAGGTTTTGTTCTGTCAATGTAATAAAGGAGTGCTATTTTTACATCTAGAGCTTCAGAGCTCTTTATGCGACTGTTTGTGGTGGCGAGAAAAATATTGGCAACTCCACAGACTGATTGAGATGAAAGGGAGAAATAACCGTAGCGAAGAATTTTGGATTTGTTATGAGAACCACTTTGTTATGATGGAGTTGTAAAAATGGTTCTTGAATAGTTAGTGCCTATAGCTCACCGACTCTTCTAAGGGAAGTAATGGCCACTAGGAAAGCGACTTTGCATGTAAGAAATTGTAACTCGCATTTGTGCAGAGGTTCGAATGGAGGGCCCATTAGTCTTGTGAGAACAATGTTTAAATTCCACACAGGTGAGGGTGGTATACCATGGGAGGAATTATTATTTTGAGGCCTTCCATAAACACTTTGATGGCAGGTACTCTGAATAGTGACAAAGGTTGTCTATTTTGTAAGTAGGCTGCTACAGAAGCGAGGTGCAACCTAATAGACGTGTTTGCTAGATTACACCTTTGGAAAAGTAGTAGATAACCAATGATGTGTTGAATAGACACATTTAAAGGATTGGTGGTGTTGTTGCAGTATATCACAAATCTTTTCCACTTGGCTGCATAGCAAGCTATAGTGGTGGGGAGTCTAGCTTCTTTGATGACGCTCATACAGTCAGGGGGAAGGTTTAGGTAGCCAAACTTTAAGACCTCAGGAGCCAGATCGCTAACTTGAGTTGTGTTGTGTCCGGGCGTCTGATCTCTCCATGGTTCTGGGTTAAAAGGCGTGGGGAGAGGTATGATTTTTGGTGCGGGACTACCGATAGTTCCAGTAATGTGTACCAAGGTTGTATGGCCCATGTTCGAGCAACTAGGATGAGAGTCAGTGAATGTTGCTGCAGTTTGCGCACCACCAGGGGAATGAGTGGAAGAGGCGGAAAAGCGTACGCAAATTTGCCTGACCAAATCATCCATATCGCATTGCCTTTGGACAATGGGTGTGGATATCTGGCGGCGAAGCTTGGACATTTTGCGTTTTCGTGTGTGGCGAAGAGATCCATCTCTGGATGCCCCCACAACTAGATAAACGGCTGAAGAACTTGCGGATGAAGTACCCATTCGTGAATCTTTTGCGTTTGATGACTTAACAGATCAGCTATGTTGTTCTGGACTCCTGGAACGTGTTGGGCTAGGAGAAAAATTTTCTGAGGAATAGCCCATCTCCATATGCTTTGTGCTAGTTGAGAGACATGTAGGGAGTGTGTCCCGCATTGTTTTTGTATGTAGTACATTGCTGTCATATTGTCGGTGCGGACTAGGACAGCTTTCCCTGATATTTGCTTCTGGAATTACTTTATCGCCAGGAATATGGCTGGTAACTCCAGGTGATTGATGTGAAGTAACCATTGTTGCGGTGACCACCTGCCTTGCATGGTGTGATGCAATAGATGAGCTACCCAGCCTGAGAGCGATGCGTCTGCTGTTAGCACAATCTGTGGAACCGGCTCGATGAACAGTCGCCCCTTGGAAAGGTTTTGGGTGTTCCACCAACATGGCAAGAATTTGTGGTACCGCCCTGACCTGGATCAAGTCCTTCTTAGAAGACAGAACCTTCCAGGTGACCGACGGCTCTGTCAACTCCAGAGTTTTCCCTCTTCAGTGTGGGGTCCCCCAAGGCTCCTCCTTGAGCCCCACACTTTTTAACGTATACATGTCTCCCCTAGAAGATGTCGTGACACCTTTTGGCATAAAGGTAGTCATGTACGCTGACGACACCCAACTGGTCATCTCTATAAACCAGTCAATCAAATGTCTGGATAACTTGCCCTCTTGTCTCCAGAACATTTCAAAATGGATGTGCGACTATCGCCTCAAACTTAACAGAGAGAAGTCAGAGATCCTTCTACTTGGTGACCCACGCAAACTCCCTCCCTCTCTCTCATGGCCACCCTGTATGGGATCTCCCTCCACCCTAAAAAAAGGGAAATCAAGAGCCTTGGCATCTGGATGGACCAAGACCTCAATTTTAAAGTCCAAGCAAGAAAAACCGCCGGTACATGCTTTGGCCTCATAGAGACAGCGCAAAAAATCCTTCCCCTAATTCCCTTCCTGTCCAGGAAACTGCTAATGCAGGGTTGAATTATCTCTAGACTGGACTACGGAAACGCCCTGTACCTAGGTGCCCCCATATCGGTCATCAGCAGACTACAATGTGCCCAGAATGCCGTCGCAAGGCTCCTTACCGGGACAAAATCCAGATACTCTGCCAAACCTGCCCTCAAATCATTGCATTGGCTCCCAATTCAGGAAGGATTACCTTTAAAACCCTCTGTATCTCACACAAAATACTTGATGGCAGATGCCGCCCCCCCCCCCCCCCCCCCCATTCTGAGACCTCTCATTAAACCCCATAAATCCAACAGACAGTTGAGATCAGATACCCTCTCCTTGGCTAGTGTCCCTAGAATAAGAAAAGCACGTTCAGGGGGACGTCTCTTTTCATATAATGCCCCAAAATTATGGAATGCCCTTCCGCTCCTCATCCGAAGGGAAACCAATCTACTGGTCTTCCGCAGGCTACTGAAACCCTGGCTCTTCCCATAAACTACCCTCCCTCTGGATCAAGCAGGTATAGTTTCAGCGCTGGGACGCCCTTTTATTTATTTATTTTATTTATTTATTAATAGTGTTTTTTATAGCGCGAACAAGACCCGTGGGTATCAGAGCGCTTAACATAGATGATTACAGATTGACATTATAATAACAATTATAACAGTTATAGCAGCAAACAGATATGAAGGTAGAAGGTGATATGCTATCTAGGGTGATTAGATAAATCTATTCATAACGCCTGTGCAATTAGCATTTAGAGGTGCATAGAGTTTCGCTTGTGTCATAGTCATACAGTCAGCTCGGTGAGGTAGGGTTCCATATTATTATCAGTACAATTACCTGAGTAAATTAGTAATAAGAGTTGAATAGGTCTAGCTAGTAGCAAGGTCAAAAGATAAACAAAGTAAGGTAGAGGTAATATCTTTTGGGTGTGAGATACAGTGTTGAGATCACATAAATATGAGGTAGCAGTAAAGTGTACAGCCGAGGCTTGAGCTGTACTCAGTCAATTGTCTTATTGATCTTCAGCTTATTCATGATGAGTCTGATCCTCTTTTGGCGTAAATGTTCATACTAACGGTCTGTAGGCATCTCTATGTAGGGTATTTACTCATCATGTGGCTTTTCAGTTCCCGTTTAAATGTTACAGTATTTTTAATCTTCCTGATGTTAGGAGGGAGTGAGTTCCAGACTCTGGGGGCGGCTCCGGAGAATGCTCGGTCATAGGTCTTTTTCTTCCGGAAGAAGGCCGGCTGCAATAGCAACTCTTTAGCGCTTCTAGTTGGTCTGTTACCTCCTGATAGCTTAATTTTCTTGGCTAGATATCTAGGCGTGTTGTAGTGGACCGCTTTGTGGCTTCGTAAGGTAACCAGTTTAGTGCCTTCAGGTGAGGAGATATGTGATTGAATTTCCTCGTTCCCGTGATGAGTCTTGTCGTTGCATTGAGACAGGCTTTTAGTGGTGCAGTGGATGTTTTCGGTAGGCCGGCTAACGTGGTGCAGCCATATTCGATCCTCGAGATAACTAGCGATTGGATGGCAAGTTTTAGATCCGCTTCTGAGATAAAGGGTTTCAGTTTTCTTAGATAGTTCAAGTGGAAACGGGCACTCTTCGCCATAGAGTTAATGTGTTCTTTCATGTCGAGGTTCTCGTCTAATGTAATTCCTAGGGATTTGGCTGAGTTAATTAGGGTCAGAGTGCAGTTAAGCGCGGTCACCAATTTAGCCCATTCCTTTACCTCTGGTTGACTCCTTGTCGGTGAGATTAACAGGAATTCTGTTTTGTTGGCATTAAGTTTCAGATGATTGGCTGTTAGCCATTGCAACGCTTTCTTTAGAGTTGTATTCATTAGGTCAATGTCATCGCTGCAGGCATTAGCCTCATTTTTAGATGAGGGAAGGGTCGTGAGGTTAGCCGCTGCACTTGTGAGCTCAATTTCTAGCAGTTTCGTTTTTTTTACGTAAAAAATGAGGAGAATTCCTCGCAGCTTATGGGGTTTTTTGGGTTCTCTTGAGCCGTTTTGGTTAGTTTATTTGACTGTTGTTTTAGAATCTCGAAGAGTTTTCGTGGTCTGTTTATGGCATTGTCCAGTTCAGCCCTTATAAATTCTTTTTTGGAGTCTATTATCTTTTTGTCATATTGTTTCCTTGTTTTTCTGAGGGCTTTCAGCTCGGGGGAGGAGGGATGTTGTCTCCATTTCCTTTCAGCCATTCTCAGTTTTCGCCTGTCCTCGTTCAGTGCCTCATTGAACCAAGGATTTTTTGGCTTTTCCGAGACTCTTCAATTTTTGAGGCAAGGTGTCATTAACTATATTACCGATCGATGATGATATACATCAGGAGACGCGTACAGAGCCAGCACAGGTGAGAGCATAGCATTAACGCATGAAAGGCTTTCTGAGTAGGATTTGGAAACCGTTGAGGTACACCCATTAGAACGCTGGATAAGGAGTCGTTCACAGTAGACAGCGTAGTTTATATCCCAATGGCTGTGTAAGCAGGGTTCATTGGTTAGCTAATGGGTTACGTCGTATGTTGCAGGAATATGTTTCCCGAATATAACACGTTAAGAGTTGTTGGTTAGTATAACAAAATTATTCAGTACATATGAATCATCATTTACTTAATAGATGTTGGAGAATGGACTCAGCTAGAACAAACTTTGTTTGTTTAGTGTCATATGATATAAATACAGGTTGTATCTGACTAGATCTTTTTACCTTATAGCTTATAAATAACTGTTGATATAATTTTTTGTGTACAGAGGAGTCATGTAACAGTATGCTCAGAAATTATTGTTTGTTATTTACAGATGGATCCCTGATGAAGGTGGATTAACCACCGAAATGCATTGGATGTATATCATCTTGGATGTATACCACTTTTATGAATGAAATTTGAATTTGGATGAAATGAACATATAAAGAATCGGAAATTCAATGAAATAAAAATTGAATATAAACAAATTGTGAGAAACCATATGATTTAAGAAAGAAGCTGGATTTTTTTTGTCAGCAAAACACTGGTGCCCAGGGGGACAGTTGTACATGGACGTATAACTGCTAAGTGTGATGAACACACTGGTTGCATGACTCGGCTTTTATGAGCAAGTCGTCTAAGTAAGGGAAGACATGAATTTGCTGTCTTCTTAGGTGAGCCGCAACTATCTCCATACATTTGGTAAAGACTCTGGGTGCTGTGGTGACTCCGAATGGGAGTACTTTGAATTGGTAATGCTGACTGTCCACTACAACCCATAAATATTTCCTGTGAGAGATGTGAATGGGAATGGGAGAAGAGGAAGGACATGTTGAAGTGTGACCATGTGAAAATGGTTTGACTGTATGTAAACGTTTAGTGGTCTGAGGTCCAGGATGGGTTTCAGAGATCCGTCCTTTTTTGGAATGATGAAGTACAGGGAGTAAACCCCCTGTGTTTAGTTGATGCAGGGGAAATGGTTCTATTGCACGTTTTTGTAGGAGGGAAAGTACCTCTTGCTTCAGAAGTGATAAATGTTCTAGTGACATTGGTAGCTGTTTGGGTGGTATGTTTGGGGGGTAGGGTTGAGTTCTAGACAATAACCTGATTGAACGATTTGTCTCACCCACCTGTCTGTAGTGATGTTGTTCCAGACAGTTAGGAATTATAGCAATCTTACCCAACCAGAGTGGAATGGTCCGGGGGGAGTAGAGGGAAGTCATTGGGTAGAGGTGGAGAAAGAGCCAGTATTGTTGGTTTTGCCTCTACCTTTGTTGTTATTGCCTCTGTATCCTGCTCTGTGATAACCTCTGGTAAATGAGGTCTGGGCGGGATTTTTGTAGAACGTGCATGGGTTGTCAGAGGAACAGCCTCTGGAGGTGCCTTTGTAAGAGGAGCAACAAAAAGAATGCCTGGGAGCTTGCGATTTCAAGGCTCCCATTGATTTAGCTGTGTCTGTATCTTTTTTCATCTTTTCTACAGAGGAGTCCACATCAGGGCCAAATAGGTGTTTTTGGTCAAATGGCTGGTTAAGTATTTTTAGTTTATTTTCTGGTTTAAAACCTGAAATGCGTAGCCATGCATGTCTCTGTAGAAGGACACTTGTGTTAATGGCTCGGGAGGCGGTGTCTGCTACATCTAGAGCGCAAGGAATGGAGATGTTTGTTATGAGTTTACCCTCTTGTATGAGGTTGTTGGCTTTGGTCTTGTATTTGCAGGAAGGTGTTGCAGTAGGGTCATAGTGTGCCCTATCGTATCTAGCTAGCAAAGCTTGTTTGTTTGCGATTCGCCATATGTTGACTGCTTGTGCTGCTGTACGTTTACCAAAAGCGTCCCAGAGTTTTGATTTCTTGTAGGGAGGCAGAGCATCGCCTGACGTTTGTGAGTTGGCCCTTTTTCTGGCATTGGAGACCACTTAGGAATCTAATGGTCCCTTGATGTAAAAAGGGTCTGCTGGGGGAGATTTGTATTTCTTCTCTATTCTGGGGTTAATAACCCCAGCCCTAACAGGGTCTTTGAACACCTCAGGTGTGTGTTTAATTACCCCTTTGAACATAGGTAGAACCAAAGTAGACCTTTGGGATGTATCGAATGTGTCCATTAAGAAATCCTCCTCCACTGGGTCTGTATGTAGACCTACCCTGTGGTATTGTGTAGATCTGTGAACGAGCTAGTTGAAACCCATGGTGTCCTTTGGAGGGGAAGGTCTAGAGGGAAAGATGTCATCTTGGGATACATCAGGTACATCGGGTGTGCCATAATCGTCCCATGGCTCTGGGGTGTAAGGCTGAATAGGATCCCCTAGTGGTTCATCATCTACACCCTCCCCCCCGTCGTCAGAGGTGTCATCATCATCCTGTGGTGGAGGAGAAGGTGAGGGGAGTGGAGATGGAGTAGGTGAGTGGTGTGGAGGGGGAGGTAGAGGAGGAGGTGGAGAAGGGAGTCTGAGAGGAGATGTTGCAATGCTTCTTTCTTCTTTGGTGGAGATGGAGCCAGTAGAGGCATGTCCATTGGTCTCTTTTTGGAACTGGGAGTCAGTTGACCTGTTTTTGGGTCTTTTAGAAGAGTTTTTGGGTGGGATCCGGTCGAAAAAGCTCTTCTGATGTCGGCTGGTCTTTTGGCGCTGATTTTTTCGGTTCCGAAGGTTTACGTGACACAGAATTTGGAGTGGCTTTAGGCTCTTTTGGCTTAGAAACGTGAGTTTTTTTTTAGTTTCTGAAGGAGCCTGGGGAACCAATTATTTTTTCGGTTCCAAGGGTTTTTTCTGTGTCGAAGGTTGAGAGTCCGTACTTTTTGGAAGTGGCTTTTAACTCGGTTCCGATTACTTTTTCGGAGTCGAGGGGTCAGCCCCAGTAGGTTTTGGTGCCAAGTGTGTGGATATGGAGCTAGTGGTCAGCACAGAGGAGGACAAGGGCTTCTTTTTGGGTGCCGGGGTTTTGGTTTCGGCCCCGACGGCAGGATGACTCGATCCAGAGTGGCCTGCAGGCTTATTAGTTGACTTCTTTGCCGGACCCGAAGGCGGGCATGAGAAGTACTGTCCCGGTGTGCACCTAGGCCCAAATGTGAAGGTGTTACCGAAGCCTTTTTTGGGGGGTGGCGGTCGGGGCCAGCGTCGGTACTTACGACCCGCTGCCCTGGAGTGATGTCTTCGACATCGGAGTTCTCGGCTTCGGAGGCGTTGATGAGGCCCTCTTCGATCCGCTCCTGCTCTGGTACATCGACTCCCTCCTGGAAGATGAAGTCGGGAATGAATGTCGAAGAGCGAGCCATGCTTCTTCAAGCTAGACGATCCTGAATCGTTTTCTTGGAGCGGAAAGAGGCACAAGCCGGACAGTCTCTGGCCTCGTGCTCAGGTGAAAGGCAGATGTGACACAACTCATAAAGATCTGTATGTGGAAACTTGGATCCACATTGAGGACACTTTTTAAAAGGAGTCCTTTTTATGAGCCAGATGTAATGGCGTAGGTAGGCTCGTAGGCCTTCGTCGACGACCGGAATTGAAGACTTCGAGCTTTTAGAGATGCGCGTCAACTAGGGTTCGTGATCGAAACAATACAGAAGAAAAGGGTGATGGAGTGCATGTCGAAAGTTGGATCGGTAACAGCACCGAACTGGAGCACGATAAACACATACGAGCCCGATGGCGGGAAAACACAATCTGAAGATGGAGCCGATGCCCATGCGCACTAGGTTATGTTATAAAAACTTTTATAACGCTCTCTATTACTAGTAAGTATCCTGGCGCGAAAAGTGAGGTTGCACAGATAGCGGAGAAGAGCTGACAGTTATAGGATCATATTAAACAGATGAGTTTTCAGCCCTTTCTTAAAGGCAGTGATGGTCGGGGCAGCCCTAAGATGCAAAGGAAGAGCGTTCCAGTCCAAGGAGGCCCTGACAGAGATAGACTGGCCTCCTAGTCTGGAGTACTTAAATCTAGGCACAATCATTTGGCACTGATTAGCCGAGCGGAGGCAGCGATTCGGAACATACAAGGCAAACCTTTTCCTCAAGTACACAGGTCCGAGCTGATGGGTCGCACGAAAAGAGAGAACCAGTGTTTTAAACATAATCCGGTGGGCAACCGGAAGCCAATGGAGGCTGCGTAGGGGAGGGCGGACGCTAGATCTCCTGAGCAATTACTATGGTCCAAAGGAGGAGTCACCTATCTCATTACTTTCAAAGACTTTTCCAAAACATCCTGGGCCAACACCAGGTGGCGATCTATGCACAGTGTGTGATCTGCAGCTTGTATGCCTCGAACATTAAGTTTTGCTTTGAAGAATGACTTGTGATTATTAACCAAAACCAACAAGGCATAAGCATGCAGATTCCAACTTAGAATGTAAATTTTCCCATTGGAATAGGTGTGTCTGCTTGGGCGCGTTTAAAAAGTTTTAAAATGTTTAGTAAAGCCAACTAGCAACCGTTGTCTTTCCTTCCAGGTGGTGGGTGGATGGGTGGGTGGCATGTGATACTACAATGTAAACTGCAAGCAGCTGCTAAGAGTTAAGAAGCAATGTGCTATACTGTCAGCATCTCTTCGCAGAGTGTAGTGCCACAGATTCATATGCTTGGGATTATCCAGCCATCCAGAGTTGGGCTCGGACATTTACATGTTGGTTTTCCTCAAAGAAGTTTTCGATTCCCGAGGTGTAGTGACTCCCCTTACAGTGTGCACTGCGCATGTTGCTTGGCTCCTTTATAATATTGCTTTTGGATCATTGGTTGAGCATTAGAAAAAGGAGCACTTAAGTGACAGAATAAAGAAACATGCATATAATTGGAAGTGTAAATGATATTGCTAAATATGTTATGAAGTACTGGAACCAAAGGCTTCTGCGAAGGAGGGTGGGTGCATATGAATCTATGGCACTAGACGCTACAAATAGATGCTTACAGGGTAATTAAGATATTCCATTCATAGCATGTATCAGCTGCTCAAACATATGCTTAGCATTAAATGTAGAGTAGTGCTCCCCTTTGTGGTGGTTCGCAATTGGTTGAAGTACTTGTCTGACATAGTACTCGACCCAGTGTTTCTTGTTGATGGGTGAATACATCAACAGAGCAGTGTTTAGTTAAGGTATGTGGGCTATTCCATGTTGCTGCTTTACAAATCTCTTCTATGGAGGTACTTCCTAGGAAAGCCATAGTGGCTCATTGTTCACGTGTGGAATGCGCTTTCTGATAACATGTTTGAATACACCTAACTATCAATCAAGCAATTCCTGCTTTGGATATTGGTGCCCCCTGGTGAGGTTTGTTAAAAGTAACAAAAAGCTGCTGTGTGTTTTGAAAAAAAATTGTTCTAACAATGTAGAACATGGTAGCCATTTTAACATCTAATATATGTAGGGGTCTCTCTGCTACTGCGTCTGGGTTAGAAAGAACACTGGTAGCTCTTTGGTCTGACTTGTATGAAAGGCTGAGACCACGTTAGGTAGACATTTTGGATTTGTTCATAGAACTAATTTGC
This sequence comes from Lissotriton vulgaris, assembly GCF_964263255.1. Taxonomy (NCBI): domain Eukaryota; kingdom Metazoa; phylum Chordata; class Amphibia; order Caudata; family Salamandridae; genus Lissotriton; species Lissotriton vulgaris. Next base: position 2,104,035,172 of record NC_141687.1, read on the forward strand.
TTGGGAAACTTTTAAATAAAAGGTGGCTGCAGAGTAAGTACCTGCAGTTTACTTGTTCTTCTGAAAGAAGTGATTGCCACTAGAAAGGCAACTTTCCAAGTTTGAAATTGGAGTTGACATTGAAACGGTTCAAATAGTGGTCCTATAAGCCTGGTAAGGACACAGTTTATACTCTAGGCTGGGGCTGGTGGAGTAGAAGGATAACTCCTAAGTCCTTCCATAAATGCTTTCATTACTGTTTTTTTTTAAATAGGTACATATGTTGCCTGTTCTGCATGTAGGCAGTTAGTGCTGCTAAGAGTAATCTGACAGATGTATAAGTAAGCTCTCTATGCTACAAATGGAAGAGGTAGCCTGTAATGTCTTGTACTGCAGGAGCTAACGGTAGAATCTGCTTCCATTTTGCAGCATGATATGCTCTAAAGGTAAAGCTGTTATCTCTAGAAACGTGTTTCTGGGTTTAGCCCTTCATCACTAGAGAGCAAAAGAAGTAGAGCACAGAGAAAAGTCATCTGGGGTTTCTGAAATGCTGCTCAAGTCTTCACAGTTCACGGGGGCGTGGCCACGAGCCGAGCATGGTGGACGCGTTGTGAAATAGCTCCGTCCTTTGCCCGGAACACTAGCTAACTATCCTGATACCCTGAACCCCCCAGACGCCCACTTGAGCCCCCAAAAAACGCCATGAGAGTGGCGAACTAGCGACGACAAGCCACGAGTCCCGCAAACCATCTGGGACCAAGAGCAACGGACGGCACTGGCGAGGCCTAGGTTCCCGTGACAAGCCGCGGCCTAAATTTGAAAGGTGAGCCGGGGCGGCCGGCGCTGCGGCGCGAGGGAACTGGCGAAGCGGAGCATTGTCCTGACTAGCCGAGGTGACCGGAGTGAAGCAGCGTCGACACAGTACATACCTGCACAATCTGTATACGAGCAGGGCGGCGCGGACGTGTCCCTTGGGCCGGCGCCGGAGGCTCCCTGGAGGCGGGCAGGCGCGGTGCCTGGAACACTACCACCAACGGGATTGAGGCAGTGCAGACATCGCGTAAAAGCTACAGTGCCTCCGAGGACTAGCCCGAGTGCCCTACCAAACACCACAAGGCGCGTGCAGAACCTGAGTGAGCCCTGGGGCCGAGTCAGAGGGGGTGCTCGTCTCCGCAGCCGGGCCGAGATAGGAGGCGCCATTTTGTGACTGCTGCAAAAACCGGCATTGCTCTTCTGGGACTGAAGCGGCCTTGCAGCAACTAATGCAGAGACCGAGACCGGGGCATAGATGAACGCATTGGGGCAACAACACAGCGTAGAGCACCGTCGTAGTGTCGCACGGAGCGAAGCACAGCAGGCAGGATCACCAAGTGCCTCCGAAATCAATGGTGAGGCGCCCTTCCCGAGAGGAAGCACTAGAGCCAGAAAGTGGGGCACCAACCTCTGCCTGCACATGATACGTATTCCTGGCGTGCTGTAAGTAGCGGTCACTCAATCCACCGACCGTTGTGCCGTGCCGAGCCCCAACGAAGAGAGCTGCGGTACACACGGTGAGTGCCGGATCGCAGCACTAGCAGGACCTGGCAGCTGTACTAGACGTCCTCCTGGACGTACGGGGCACTTACCCCCATGCAGACAGGTGTACAAGGGGGAGAGGCTGCGACTAAAGAACGAACGGTAACTGAAGACCCGCAATTCCCGCCTTGAAATCAAGTAAGGATTCTGCCACCGCCACTCTGCAGACGAGAGCCATGGGGAAACACTGGGCCAAAGTGCAAGACCAGGGCACAAATGCAGACGTACAGTCCACCGGATCAGAGGACCCGCTGGCCTCCTCCAACATGGAGATCATACCACCGACGGGTAAGTGCACGCAGGACGCTAAGCTGGACCGCATATTGGCCGAAATAAAGGCCTGAAGGGAGGCACTGGAGCTACGTATGGCTAATATGGCCACCGGCGTGTCGCTCCTCAGGGCAGAACTCAACAAATTAGCCGAAAAGGTCTCGGAACATAAAATCGCGCTCGACGACCTGATACCGCAGCAGACGGACCACTCCACAAAAATTGACGCCATGGAGAAACAGATTAAATTGCTTTGGGACAAGATGGATGACGCGGAAGGGCGGGCCCGCCGCAACAACGTGAGAATTTTGGGAATACCGGAACAAAGTGAAGGGAGGAATCCCACGCAGTTCGTCGAGGACTGGCTAAAGAAGATAGTGGGTCCGCAAGACCTAACCCAGTACACAGTGTGGAAAGGGCACACAGAATGCCGGCATGGCCGCCTAGGCCGGGTGCGCCACCACGACCATTGATAGCACACCTCCTACACTAGGACAGAGACCCAGTGCTGAGAGTGGCGAGAGAAAAAGCGCCGCTATGGTATGAGGATAAGACGATCTCAGTATATCCAGACTTCACCCCGGTGGTGCAGAGAGCCAGGTCGACATTCCTAGGAGTGAAGCGCAAACTGCAGGACATAAACTTGAAATATGCCCTACTGTTCCCGGCCCGCCTCAAAATAATATACGAAAACAAGTCACATTTCTTTGATACCCCTGAGGAGGCAGCAGAGTGGATGGAGGTGGCTCTGACACCACTGACTACGAAGGACCCGTTCGAAGAGGACCAAGGTGGAGGGCCTTCGCACCAGGAGGAACACCAATGGACTGACACGGGGGAAGAACACGCAAAAGAGTCGGCGGCAAGCGGTGGGACAACGTCTGAACGATCTGGAAAGAAGACGAAGGTAGTCCAGCTGACAAAGGCTGCACTGGCTGCACACGATGCAAGAGGCAAATCGGACCTCATCAGCAACTCGGGCACGCACACGGAGGTGTCGGGCTCTGCGGATAGCTTGCAGCTCTTTCCCAAAATCACGGCACAAGTGGCAAACAAATTCTGAGTGTGTCCTTAGAAGACTCCAGTTGGTAATGTATGAGATTCATGCAGGTGCAAGAGTGGGTTGACAGGGAATGGGGACACACTAGCTTAGGGCACGCTGTAGTACCACCATCAGGCCCCGGGCAGGTGTAGGTGGACACCACCCCCCAACATATAGACATGTTCAGGTTTGACTCTTGCCCACGTTGGGCAATAAGGTTTGGACCTCGGGTTTTTTCACTTGGGGACCTTAAAGTTAGGGGGTTACATGTTTTGATGGCACTTGGGTCACTGCATATCCTACACATGGCCTTACTGGCACAAAGCCAGATGGACACATCTACCACGGACAGAAATGGGGACTATTAACACCTACAAAATATGCACCTGGAACGTAAGGGGTATGGGGTCCATCCACAAGAGACATAGACTTTTGGCACAACTTAACCGGAGAAATGTCATGATAGTTTGCCTCCAAGAAACTCATCTGAACAGTGCAGAGAGCGTAAAACTGCTCAAAAAATGGAAGGGACAGCTGTTTGCAATCTCTTATTCTGTAATCTCAAGAGGGGCGGCTATATTGTTCAGGAACTCAGTGCCCTTTAAGATAGTGGAAAAGAGACTGGACATAGAGGGTAGATACGTATTTGTCCGTGGATTGTTGGATGGTTCCCCTGGTGTGATTGGCAGTGTGTATGCGCCGAACTCAGGCGAATCGGATTTTTTAACTAGCATAAATGGAGTGTTGGCAGACTGGGCAGAATATCAGTGGATTATAGGTGGGGATTTTAATGCAGTCTTGGATACATCACTAAACAGGTCACACCCACCTGTACAAGCCACTGAAAGTAGGAGACAGGCAGACACACTCGTGCAGTGGGCAGAGGGATGGGATTTAGTTGACACATGGCGATGCAAACACTTGTTAAACAGAGAATACACTTACTACTCCCCGCCCCATATACTACACGCTAGAATAGACCGAGTCTTCTGTGCCAAACCATTGCTGGGGGCAGTTACCACTGCGGAACATATGGGTAAGACCCTCTCTGACCATAACCCAGTGGAAGTCACATTGCACTGGGGTAGGGTCCCAACGCCTATACCGGCATGGCGCCTAACCACGGAATTACTGGAAGACACTGTCTTTAAAGACAACACTTGCAGATGCCATTACAAATTACTTCAGCATAAACACAGGTTCTGCTAGCTCCCGGCAAGTAGAATGGGACGCCTTTAAGGTGTCAATCAGAGGGGAGGCGATTGGCACATGAGTGGGCATGAGACTTAATGTATTAGAAAGGCTCCGGGAGGTGGAGGGCCGCCTAGCCATGCTGGAAAGTGAAGCTGCAGGTACGAACTTACCCTTCACGCCGTTACAGGAGGCGCACATACACCACGCTGAACTCCTAGAGGAACTGCGTGTGCTGGAATATAGGGAGTACACATGCAGGCAACACGCACAAGCAGAAAGGTCGGGCCCTTACTGGCCCGTACAGTGCGAGATGTCCCAGCACACATGCCCATACTAGAGGTTACTGACCAGGGGGGGGGGGTCTCCAGCCACGACACAAATAGCCATTAACACTGTCTTCAGGGACCACTATGAGACGCTGTATGGCCCACACCGACAACTCTCGGAAATGGCGTTCAAGGAGTTTATGACGGGGTTCGAATTGCCGCGACTTGAGGACCACCAGAAGGAAGACCTGACACGCCCTATCACGGTTGCGGAGGTTCGGCAGGCCATACGCGCGCTCCCACGGAATAAAACCCCTGGGACGGACGGCCTCCCAGCCGAGTTCTATGGGGCCTATATCGACCTCCTTGCCCAACGCCTACATATAGTGTACCAAGAAGCGCTGCAAACACAGAAACTGCCACGGTCGTCCCTACAGGCACTGATAGTCTCACTCCTGAAACCGGGCAGAGGCGGAATGCACTTAGCCAACTACAGACCCCGGTCCTTACTAAATACGGATTATAAAATACTGAGCAAGATCCTAGCGACGAGACTGGCTCAATACATCCCACAACTAATACACCCAGACCAGTGCGGGTTCGTGTCTGGCAGGAGTACGGCCATGAACCTGCGGAGGCTCAGCCAACTCATGCTATGCGAGCAGGCACATGAGGGAACCGAGGGCTGCATTTCCCTAGACCTGAAGCAGGCATTTGACTCCCTCAGATGGGACTTCATGTTTGCGACGTTTGCAAAGTTTGGATACCACCCAAGTATATTGCCTGGGTCAAGTTGTTGTATACCCATCCGCCAGCCCGGGTACGCACGAATAGGTGCATCTCGGCACAACTGGACAAAGCGAAGGGAACCAGACAAGGATGCCCGCTGTCCCCGCTCTTGTTTATACTGGCACTCGTGCCAATCTTCGAAGTTTACAGAGCAATGGCTCAACATCGGGGCATAAATAGAGCCTAAACAGTTCATGTGGTGTCGGCGTATGCAGACGATATCATTCTATACTTACGGGATATGAGAGGTGACTTGGATCCCATCCCCGAAATCTTCGAGGACTTCCATGCATTGTCGGGCCTCACCACTAGCGAGCCTAAGTCTTAAGGGTTCTGCTTCAGCAGCACTGGAGCGACTACCTGGAGTGTCCTTCGCACCTCACACTTTTCAGGTGGCGGAGACAACCTTCCGGTACCTGGGGATACAGGTATACAGAGGAGCGAAGGATATGATTGATGGAAACCTGGGAAGGGCGACCGCAGCGCTGAAATCACAGGTACAATTCTGGACCGCCTTCCCATCGTCGGTGGCGGGCAGAGTGGCCATCTCTAAGATGGTAGTGCCACCCCGCCTAATTTACTACTTCATGAGCCTGCCATTCGTGGTCCCTGCTACAATGTTCAAGATGTTGAATACAATTCTAATGGAACTAGTGTGGGGAACGGGACGGAGACGTATCAGCCTGTCTAAACTGCAGCTTACCACTGTGACGGGCGGTATGGGGGTCCCGGACTTCCAGGCATACAACTATGCTTGTCAACTGCAGTGGCTGGCCTACTGGCTGGCAGGACGTAAGCTGCATGAAATTGGCATGTCAGAGGCGGACTGGTCAAGGGGGAACTTCCACGCCTCCCCTGCTGCGAATCGCGATTAACTACTGGAGGAAGGCGGTGAAGTACATGTCCCCTGCGTCCTCCTATGCCCCCACGATACCACTACTAGGAATCCCGCTGGGAACGGGACCGCTCTCGAACCAAACGCTCACTACATGGCACGAAGCGTGTGTGACACAAGTGGGAGATCTGTTTTCAGATGGCCAAGTAATGTCTTTTGAGGACTTTCGTGACACACATCAAACCCCGAGAGGAATCTTTCTCCCGCACGCCGGGGTGCGTCGGTACATAGCAAAGACATGGGCACCGAACTGGGTGGAGCCACTTACGAACCCGCTGCTCACAATGCAGTACCTCATGGGATCGGGCAGCCACCTGACAAAATGGATAACGAATGGTATAAGAGCGGGGAGGGCGACCTCGTTACAGCCTCTGCGAGAAAAATGGGAAGGAGATATAGGGAGAACGGTCAGGGACAAGGAATGGGAGCGAATCCTCAAATTCCTGAAGAAAGTGTCAAGGAACCCGAAATTTAAATTAATTCAACTTATGGTCCTACATAGAGCGTACCTAACACCCCACCACTTACACACAATGTTCCCCAACACAGTTGACACTTGCCCCCGATGCGGTGGGGATGATGCGCGACTAATACATATGATATGGGACTGCCCGAAACTAGGGTACTACTGGAAGACGATCCATGAGGCTCTACTTACATTGGCTCCTTCCAAGCCATACACCACTATAGAATATGCCATATTAGGGTTGGGGCCTGTGGAGCGTAAAAAAAGGGTAGCTACACGATTTACTGATCTAGCTCTGCTACTGCGAAACGCACAATAACAATGCGCTGGAAGTCGGCTAGGCCGCCAGACCCAGAGGTGTGGAGAGCAAAAGTGGTACGTTGGGGAAAGGCGGAGGGCGAGACATTGCAGCTCGAAGAGCGTAGGGGACTCTGGAAGACCCTAACGTCCCTGGACTGGAATGCTACACTTGGGGCTTTTGAGGCGGGTGAGGACACCGCATCTGATTCATCATCTACTGCCGGTTAGGATGTAGAGTGTTATGCTCGGAATGTGTGAAGCTTCCCCTATAGTTGGCGCCGACTTCAACTCCGATAGGAGAGAACAGTTCTAGGTGCAAAGAATGGGGACCTTATGCATACCATACTGTATATAGTCCCCGAAAGGTCTGTGATGAGTCAAGAACTGTGAATCAGCCATTTTAGGTAGAGTCATGTACCACAAATATCGAATGTGATTAAATACGAGTGCCGGGGGAGGGAGGGTAGGGGTGGGGGGAGTTTAGTTTGAAATAGTTGGGATATGTAAAAAGAAAATGTCTGATTATTGCACTAAATACTGCCAATATGTGGGAACAACACAATGCGGAACCTATAACTATGTCGGATACACTGTATTTGTTCTTACCTACTTTGCTAATAAAAAGATTATCAAAAAAAAAGTCTTCACAGTTCACAGTACCACTCCTTAGGCACACAGGTGCATACCAGGAAGATTGTCAGCTCGTCTCACGGGAGCCTTTTCAACCCATGGGGACCAAAAACGCCACCTGTCATCCCAGCACAGTTCACCACATTGCATTCTGGTAAGTGCATTATGCTTACTTTCAAAGTTCCTGTAGTTTTTCACCAAAGTTGGTGCAGATAGTGCTATCATCTCTACACATGTTTCTGTGTTTAGTCCTTCGTCAGTAGAGAGCAGGAGTGGTAGTGAAAAGTCATCTGGGGTTGCTGAAATGCTGCCCACATCTTGACAGGTCAAAACACCACTCCAGGGTAAACCACCTCTCACTCCAGCACAGTTGACATTGCATTCTGGTAAATATAGTATGCTTACCTCAAAGTTGCTGTAGTTTTTTTTCTTACCAAAGTCGGTGTAGGTAGTGCAGTTATATCTAGACACGTGTTTCTGGTTTTAGCCCTTTATCAGTAGACCGCAGAAGTAGTAGAGAGCAGAGGAAAGTCATCTGGGTTTGCGGAAATGCTGCCCAAGTCTACACAGGTCAAAGTATCACTGTGCAGGCACACAGGTGCATCCCAGGTGAGCTTGTGAGGGGGGAAGGAGCACACTGCTTCTCATCCCAGCACAGTTCACCCCATTACATTCTGGTAAATTTAGTTTGCTCACTTCAGAAACCCCAGCAGTGCGTCCTCTAATAATACAAAAGGGGAGGGAGCACACTTACCTCATAGTTGCTGCAGTTTTGAAGGGCTAAGCCCAGAAACCTATGCCTGGAGATAACAGAACTACCTGCACCCACTTTGGTGAAAAACTACAGCAACTCTGCAGTAGGCGAACATAATTTCCCAGAATGCCATGGGGTAAACCGTGCTGGAATCTGAGACAGTGTGCTCCCTCCCACCTTGTATTAATAGAGGCCACACTGCTTCCTTACTAGTAGCTATAAATGGGTTGTAGGCAAGAAATACTGTTATTGCCCCTTTTTGTGCATCAAATGTGTGAATACAATGGCAGTGAGTTGTATCTTTGCACATCAATCAAACAGTATTTATATTGCGCAGCACTGTCACCCCTTGGGGGTATCTGGGGGCTGTGGGTGCAACGTCGGTCAAAGAACCAGGTCTTGAGTTTCTTCCTGAAGTCCGCCAAGAAGAGTGCTGTTCGAAGTTGGAAGGGTAGGTTGCTCCAGGTTTTGGCAGCGATAATGAAGCGGCCTCCTCTTCGGCTGCGACTGATGCGAGAAGTGAATGAGGAGGAGAGCAGGTGTCTTGCGAGTAGGTAGAAGTTCAGTCATTGGTTGATGTAGGCCGGTCCTTGATCATTCATGGCTTTACAGGCGTGAGTGAAGATCTTGCACTGGCATCTCTGGATGTGGGGGCCAGTGGAGGTTTCAGAGGTGGGGGTGATGTAGGTCCGATGAGGAAGGTCCAGGATAAGTCTGGCTGCAGCATTCTTTATAGTCTGGAGTCTTCTGAGGAGCTGGGTGGAGATGCGGGCGTAGAGAGTGTTGCGGCAGTCGAGGCGACTGGCAATGAGGGCCTGAGAGACAATCTTTTTGGTGTTAATTGGGATCCATCCGAAGATTCTAGAGAGCATCCGAAAGATGTGGAAGCAGGAGGAGGTGACTGAGCTGACTTGTCATTTCATTGTCAGTACACTGTCAAGGATGATACCTAGGTTGCGTGCATGGTCTGTAGGTGTGTGTATGTCTGAGTTGTGCTGGCCAGCAGCTGTGGTTCCATACGGTTCAGTTCCTTCCAAATATCAGTACTTCTGTCTTGTCAGAGTTGAGTTTAAGGCAGCTATCGCTCAAGTTGGCTATGTTGATGATGGTGTCGCAGAAGTTGATTCTGGTGGTGGAGGGACTTCAGTTAGCTAGAGGATGAGTAGAGTGTTGTCTGCGTAGGAAATTATATTGAGGCTGTGGGATCTGACTAGGTCTGTGAGGGAGGTCATGTATATGTTGAACAAGGTGAGGCTGAAGGATGATCCTGGAGTTACGTCGCATAAGATGTCCTTGGGTTTGGAGGTGGAGGAAGGCAGCCGGATACTCTGTGTGCATACTGTGAGGAAAGAGGCGATCCACTTGAGAGCATTTTGCTGAATGTCGATGTAATAGAGTCTATTGATGAGGATGTGGTGGGAAATGTTGAAAGCAGCAGAGAATTCGAGGAGGCACAAGGCCACAGTCTCTCTGGGGTTGAGAAAGTTCTGATGTCTGTGGCAGCGTGGTTAGCACGCAATTATGATTGCAAGGTGTCAATTAGGTGGTTTTGTTCCATGTATTCGGTAAGCTGTTTGATGATAGCCTTCTCGGGTACTTTGGCCGGGTAGGGGAACAGGGAGATCAGGTCGATAATTCTGGAGTTCGCTGCGGTCGACAGAGGGTTTCTTTAGGAGAAGTCTGACCTCTGCATTTTCCATCTGTCCAGGAAGAATGCTATGGTGATGGAGGTGTTGATGATGCTGGTGAGTTCTATGCTGATAGGGTTGGTTCCGAGGTTGAAGAGACAGTGGGGGCAGGGGTCGATGGGTGCCCAGGGGTGAATGGATGACATGAGTGGTGAGCGGAGTCAAAGTGGTGTTCATTCGGCTGGTGTGTGCTGGTTGGTCAAGGCTTTGGAGGTCGAGAGCAGTGGAAGGGGGTCGAATTTGTTGTAGACGGTGGCCGAGTGGGTGTTGCAGAGTTCTGGAGAGGGTAGGATTGTGTATCCTGCGGCTGCTGGGTTGCATAATTCCTTGACTATTTCCAAGAGTACTTTCATGTGCTTGGCCGCCTCATTAATGCGGGCTGTGATTGCTGTTCTCATGGCTTCCTTTGGGGCAGTGGAAGTTGCTGAGAGCTGCTTTTTGAGCGGCTTGGTCAGAGTTTTTGTTTGCAGTGCTACTGTTTCTAGAGACGGTAACAGTTGTGCTTGGTGGTTCTGAGTTCTGGGGTGTACCAGCCGGCTTGTTCTGAGGTGTTGTTGGATTCATCGGGGCTACTGTCGGCGCATTTGCTGATCCATGCGGAGATTTACTAGACGACCTGGTCAAGGTCTGATGAAGCTACGGGTTAGGTGGCACTGAAGGCCTGTGTCCAGTGTGTCTCAGTTATGTTATGTTATGTTATGTTATAGTTATTTATTACGCGCACAGCTGCTCCAGCAAAGGAGCGTCCTGGCGCCTGACAAGGTACCAACATAACACAGCTAAAAGGGAAGAGCCAGAGGAAAAACAGATTAGGGAAATAAGAAAGTCTTAACGGCAAGTTACCTTGCACCAGCTGTGGTTAGAGGATCTGTATGCTTGGGGATGGAGTGCTAAGCGTTGGGAATGGTGACGTGAACAATGGCGTGGTCAGTCCATATGAGTTCTGTGATGTGGCTGAATTTGATTCTGTTGCTGGAGGTAAAAATGGAGTGGAGTGGAGTGTGTGTCTGGCTTTGTACGTGGGTACAGTAACTAGTTGTGTGAGGCAGATGTTGTTCTGGCTCTCCAGGAGGGAGGTGGAGTTGGCATCACTGGGGTCGACGACAAGAAAATTGAGGTAACCGAGTAGGACCAGTGGTAGGAGTCAATGTCTAGAGGAGCGATGAGGTTGGCACATTTATGACAAAGCAGAATGCACTGTGCATGCGATCTGGCTAGGATCCCTTTAAAAATGGGTAGAGCTAAGTTTATGGAGGTAAACAAGACAAATAATTTGTTTTGAGTAAAGGACTGGTTCGCTCACTTGACATCTTAATGAACCTAGTACTCTTTCTTCTGTGCTTGTATGTCCTATTTTGGCATATGCGGATGTGACTGGAAACCCAGCTGAGCAGTAAAAGGGGTGGGAAAGGCGTATGCAAATATCCCTGAACAGTTTATCCACAGAACATTCCCTAACAGTTAGTGGGAAAGGATAGGAGGCCTGCGTAAACGTAGACACAATGTTTTGCCGTTCTGTTTTTTAACTGTTGCAAACAGATCTATGCTTGGTGGAGCCAAACTTTGGAAGCACAAATTGAGAATTTTGGGGTCAGGTTTCCACTTTTATGTGCTCTTACTGCACCCACAGAGTAAGTCGGCAAGTCATTCTCTGTCCCTGGTAGGTGCTCTGCTTTTGAGAGCCCACAGCCACGTCGTTAATGACATTTTCAAAAGGTCTCTCCCTGCTTTCGAATGTAATATTTGGCTGTCCTGCTGTCTGTGCGTATAAGTACATTCTTGCCCTGAATGTGTTTGATAGGCTTTCATGGTTAGAAACTCAAAGCACAGATGGTAAGGAATTGTTTTGCACTGGTTCATATTTGCTGGATTGTGAAATAGGCTATATATGCTTCCCACCCCAAAAGAGAGGCATTCGTCTTGAATGTAATGTGAGGCAGGAGATTTGCTAAATGTCATCCTATGAGTAGATTGCGTGTATGCCACCATAGTAGCATGTACATTTCCTGAGGCAACAACAACACTATATGATCCCAGTACCTGGATGCTTCCACCCTTTGGGTTGCCAAACACTCTCATAACAGACAAATTTGAAGGTTTGCACTAGGATTAATTGCATGTTTAACGCCTTTAAGGCCAACAATTTCTTCACTGGCCCCACTATCTTCATTACCCAGATTATGATGTTAGGAAAATTGGAATCAGTCTCTAAAATCCCAGCATTCTATTCAGTATTGGGAATACTTAAGCCATCTGGGTATCGGTGGCTGAGCCATGGTAATGTGGGATCTGCCGGGAGCTGCAGATGGGATGTTTTGACACCGACTGAACACGAAATGATGAAGGTGGAATGCTGTTCATCATTTGAGACATGCACTACATTGATGAGCTGATATCTCCTTTACCAGCCAGTTGTCTAGACAAGTTAAAAATGAAGTTCCTAGTGACATATGGAAAACACTGTCTAAGATTTTAGTCCTAAATGTAAAACTGAACTGACAGCACCTTGCAACCACCATGAATCAATTGTACAGGTGGTGGTCACTTTGCGGTCTAAGACTTCTAGCTTGTCACATTCACCAGGAGGGGCACCATTCTGAAATGGATTGTTCAAAGAAATGTATTCACAACTCGTAGATCTAAGGTGCCTCATACTTTGGTATGGGCTTTTTTGTTTTGTTTTATATAGCACGAACCAGACATGAAGGTATTAGAGCTCTTTACATGAGCACCAGTTGTGTTACTGACGGATACATTACATTTTTGTTAAGCATGCGGAGATTAAGTGATTTGCCCAAATTCACATGATGTTGAGCATCCCTGCTGAGACTCTAACCCAGTTCGCAAACTTCCGAGGTTGACCGCTCTAGCCGTTAGGGCACATCCTCTCCCAGTATGTGCAATCAGTACACCTAGCCTTGCACTCTGCTTAGCTCCATCTAGCCTATGTTCCTCGGGAGAGAAGCACGAGAGCCGGAGGGCGCTCTTACTCTGCGAAAGCTCCCACCCTTTGGAAAACGTTGCCTCTGTCCATTAGGACCATCCAGAATCACTGGGCCTTCAGAAGAGCTGTGAAGACCTGGCTATTTTCCATCTAACCTTTGTTGCTCCGCCGATCTCTTTTCTGAAATTAGCGCTGGGATGCCCAGTTGCTGGGGCAGTCAGGCACTTTATAAACACTCAATACTCAAACACAATATTTACACTAAAAAGTGATACAGAAAGGCATTACCTTACAACACTTCTCCAAACAAATTCTATTCTATTCTTCAACACATCAGCAATGCTAAGGTGGCATGTAATTTCACCAGTGGAGCCAACGATATTACTTGTGATGTTTTCTGTTACATTACGTGTGAGGTTGTGGGGTGTGCATTAGGTGGACGAGTTATGGTTTTCAAGGAGCATGCACAAGTAATGGTTTGTTTAACAATTACAGGTGCGGGCAATAATCCCTGGTGCGGGAAATAATGGTGCTCATTACACATTACCGCCAGGGTCAGGTACAGACCAGAAGACAAGTGCACTGAAACCTTTTCTGTAAAAAAAGGATATACGGCAAGGATACGTTCTGGTGCTTCTACTCTTTAGCCTCTTTTTGAACAATGTAGCTATTGGAAGAACCCTTAGATGTCCCCTTTAAAACTGGAAGAAGGGTCCCAATTCTATTATTTGCTGATGATGCAGTACTGATCGTGCAAATATGCACCTTTATTATGAGGTTGATTTGAAGTGGCTGATCGTTTAAGTGCTGTAGGCTGACAACCTGCTTATTTGATCGCATATGTATTTATGCGTTAAAGCACTAATTCATTGTTTTTATCTGGAGCATCTATTATGGGGGGTGTCCTTTGCTACTTGTGTCTCTTTATACTCTTATGCATATGCATCGTTTACAAGGATGTTGATCTGTAGTTGCTGATCATATAAGTACTATTGCTTATGTGTAATAGTTTGACAACACGCTTGTTCAACCGTAGTTTTCACGTTTTATATATTATTAATAAATTGTTCTTATTTGATGTAAGGCTGAAACAAACTTAACTGATGGATTAAAAAAATAGGTCAATTTCGAAGATTTTTAAATTTTAGTATGCAACCATAATTGCATTTTAACAATGTTTTTAAATGGGAAATTGAATTATCACACATATATATATATATATATATATATATATATATATATATATATATATATATATATATATATATATATATATATATATATATATATATATATATACACATACATACATATACACACATACAATTTATTACTGAATTTCGAACATAAAAATATTGTGATACAAGACTATGGAGGACCAAAAATTACAGATCAACAAAATATTGCAAGGTAATTGCATATAAAATAATTATAGACGTACTATTTCTAACTACACATCTACACACCTTAAAGATATGTATATTGTCTAGGTCCATATATGTGCGGTCAGGTATAGAAAATCGACACGCCTTTTGATAATTAATTTATATATTATGTACTCGATATCTCTATACCACAATATTCTGACTTCGATATTCAAGGGGCACACTTATATATCCATACATACATACACACAAACACATGCTGAATATATCTGGTGAAAAAAACAAACAACCCACTGTCTGATTTCAGATTCCAGTGACTGAGGCATGCACAAAAATTGAACAGACATCACTAGCGGGAACTTTATGGATCTGCACATCCCTGCGAGATGTAATACCTCACTGCAACACCATCTAGCAAAGTGCTAAAACATTTCGGATCCAGTCTCAAAACCAGGGATTATTTTTAGAGTAGAACATGCTGCAACAAGTAAGCACTAAAATGTAGATTTCAGAAAGAATACATCACTCATGTTACTAATTGGGCAGGATCTAAACATCAAAAATAATAGGTGGTTTTAAATATGACCATAAATGTAAACAAATACTAATTTGACAAGCATTACTCACCAAAATGTTGTCCACTTTAGATAACACAGTTTTGCTGGAAGAAGAAAGAAAGACAGAATGAGTATTGGAAAATTATTGAGACATACAGTTTAGCAGTCGTCCTGTGTTCTAATCACGTGCAATTATTTAAAAAACATTATACTGAGAGAAAAACCCCTAAAAAGCTAGAAAATAACTATCAATAATGGAGCACTCTAGGCGCCATTCTTGAGCGTCGGGTATGTTTTTATACTTTCATTACCACATTTGATCGGAGTCTCGCTCAGTGGCGTAACTAGCCACTATGTCGCCCGTGGCAGTCATTGCCTTTGCAGCCCGCAGCCGCTGTAAGAGTTTCTGGGGGCTAGTGATATTCCCGCAATTTCAACCCTGCGGCAAACGTATAAAAAAAGTGTGCCGCCGGGGCGGACGGCCACCCCGCTATGCCACTGGTTTCGCTGTCATTCACGCATCCCACACCACCCCGCAATTTCCCCCGATTTAACCTGCATAAATATACAATGGTGAACATGTCCAGTAAATATGAATATCAATACACGACTAACTCAGTATGATAAGCAGAGAATTCCACTTGATATAATATTTTCTAAAGCAAAACATGGAAAAAAAGTAGGTCTTTACTGCACGCAGCAAATACTCACCCTGTTATTTATTAGGCACAATAATCTTGCCACAGAGATGCTACAAGAATCCAAACACCAGATAACCACCCACTTTTATTTACTACTATGCTTGCTAGAAATTGTTTAAAGAATGGTATCTACTTAAACTCAAAATAAAACGACTCTCTGCTTCATCATACACATTCCATCAAGCCTTTACAAAGTAAAAGCATAAAGTTCTCCTGTTTTCATCAATATGCCACAGAACTCCAGGACTTCTATTTAAAAACTGCATAGGGGCTTCTCGAGCAATAAATGTTAACATGTATTCCTATAAGGTCAACAGAACGTGCTATCTCCCTCGCAACCTATTGCATTTTGGGATATAGACTACACACAAGTAGTAGCACAGCCAACCGATCGTGCCAGTAACACCTACTGGCTTTGCCAATGGGAGTTTTTTCAAAAAGAGGCAGCCACATTGGAATTAAAATAATTTTTATAAAAAAAGGGAAGCCAGCAGATGTGTGTACACATACTAAATCGAGCATGGTAATCATCTTGAAATGGTTTAAAAAAAAAAAAAAAATTAAAACCCTTTGGGTTTTACTGACATGGTCTAAACAGAGCTCCCAGCCAAGAGGTGTTGACGGGAAGGGCACCTCTAAGCAAGGCAGCGAAGATCATTTTGACTTTTTATGGTACCTGGTTGTATTTTTCTCTGTCGCAGACGCTAAGCTCAGCCTCACAAATAGACTAGCGCTTTAATCTGTAGAAGTGTGTGAACACGGAGTATTAAACATCGATATTTATGAATTGAATTTCTCTCCATCATTTGGTTGCAAATGTAAGCCAGTGTGCACTAAAGATCATATTCTGCAAATTGTCACCTGAATCATGTGATAGTATGGATACCCCCAAATTCAGATATTTCCACTATTCCTAAACCCAGTATCTGGTGCACATTTAAAATATACATAGGTTTCTTTCATAGCCATTTTTCAATCCTTAGATTTTACCACATTAATTGCTGCATGTTCCGTACACAGTGAAAAATCATTAGAAGGGGTAACTTGGTTGTTCGGTCGAGCCTAGCACAGCGACCATGCGCTGCTCTAGGAAAGCAACCTCTTGGAATCCCTCTGGACTTTCCACACGCTTATGCATGTGGTTTTTTTTCTGCATTATTTCAATTGGTCTTTGCATGTGTCTTTCTAAAAAGACAACACCCAATTGGGCAAATGCAACTGCATGTCTCACCGTTTCCAGTAAAAGTATCCCCCCCATTGCCTACGGCTTGCGGTTACGAGCAGGGGCACCGTCTGTTCGGAGTCATGTCACCAACTGTTTTTAATTAGCTCATTCGTGGCGTTGCCGTGTTCACTCGCCGCCGCTTCCCTTGCGCGACATTCTTTTTAACCAATCCTCCCTTCACATGCCACACACACAGCTCAGCCAATGCGCTGGTTGCAATGAGAAACTTCTGCATTCGCCGTCATGCTACGCCCATTGCTGTTGACTTGTAGAAGGAGGAAGGCAATCTTAATCTTATGATTGACCTCACAACTGTAGGTTCGAACCCCAGCGCGTCTGCTCAGCCTTTCATCCTACTAGAGGCTGACAAACTAATTAACATTCATTTGGTTGGCAATACACATCTGTTACTCAGCACCAAGATGCAGCATACTCCAGCCCCGCCTTCACTTGCACACTGGGATAACTCAATTTCACCTCCTTTCAATTCGACTCCTGATTTTCTATACTGTGCTCGCTTTCTGATATGGTACTGCTTTGATAAGGGCATTATATAATAGGAGCCAGCAGCGGCGACGCGCAGGCTGACATCTGTTGTGGGTCAGGTGTCATTTCCAGACCTTGCCGCTTTCATTAGAAGGCGCGTCCTCTCCACCCGAGCTTCACAAGAGGGTGCTTTCATTTTCCATAAAACACAAAGGAACAGAAACTAAACAGATTGCGTGATATCTTACTTTTCTGCGGAATCGTCAGCACTGTCTAATGAAGCCTACCCTGGAAGGCAAAAAGCAGCTGCTCCAGTTGTTAAAGCTCCTTAAAGGCCACTCATGTCTGGGGAGGAAGGGAACGATCCTCGTGGGGTTTCAGTAAATAGCCACATTGTGATGCTTAACCATTTGTTGAGCGGATGATCAAGCTTCTGGTTAAAGAAAACACAAGAACCTTAGCAATCAGCATTTTACCCTAACTATTGTGGAGAAAAACCAAAATATCTACAGCAGGTAGGCACAGCGTAACTCTACAGATTGCATCTTTTCACTCCCCCACTTCAGAAATCTGCAAGCACTTCTCCTTTCATTTCTTTTTATTTTTTGCATTATGTAGCGCGAATGAAGGTATCAAAGTACTTTACATAAGTACTAGTTCCATTACAGAAATCTGCCCGGTGGGTGATAATGTGGTGCATGGCTAAACACTATAAGGTCCCAAAGGCGAGACCTATTAGCTATGCCAATGCTTGTTGGCTCTGGGTATTGTCTGCTTTTGGACAATCAATTAACACTACCTATCCTTAATACCAGAATGGTGTGACAGACATAAGTGTATGTCGCATTTGTTAATCAGCAATCAGGGGAAAACATTATAGATGAAAACTATTGTGACCAATTTTCCTGTTGTCCACCTTATTATCACTGACTTTTATTTCAATGATTAGTGTTTTTTGGGAAAACCATGAGCAATCTACATATATGACCTTTTTCTGAAATTAAGAATGTAGTTTTCAGAAGTGCATAATTTTCCAGGTTCATCCATAGGTTTCACACCTCTTTCCACCAAAAACAGCAAGTAGGCTTGTGAACCTAATTCCAAACAGTTCTTGTGCAATGCACAAATCCCTGACATACAGAAGGCAGCTGTAGATCCAGTGAAAGGACATCCCTGCAGTTCATTTCAAATGAGATGCCATCACGTCAGTAAACTATGCACAGTATACAAGACTACAGGATAATCTGATTGTAAATCCATAAGGTTGTTTGATTTAATCTCCTGAGTAATCTATGAACCACGCACAAGACAACCGTAGAGCTGGTAATGGCGCATGCCGTCGGTTAATTTGTGAGGTTATCTCAGTATACTAAGCACAGCACACAATACAACAGTCAAGTTGGTACCAGTATACTCTTGCAGTTTGTGTGTGATTTTATCCCATTAGTAATGGAAGTGGCAAAAATCATCATTGTTAGATTACTTTTTTTTGTTGTAAATCCTTTCATTTAATTATTGCTCAATGCAAAAAAGTAGATGCAATCTTGTACGAATAGTTTGAAGCATCACAAAGAGGCACCATGGCATTACAAAAACAGTTGATATCAATCAAGAGTGTACACCACAGTTTTTAAATTCTGACTTGAAGTAGATCCAATCATCATTAATCCCACACCTAGTCCTCCAGTACCTCCCAATAGCAGCCTATCACAGTACCCTGTAGTCGTATCATTGTTTCCAAACTATTTCGTATTTACCTGATCAACTCCAACTTTGGTAGACCACCTAAGTTCTGCCCGTTGGCACCAATCCAGATCAACCTCCCAGTCCTGCACAATCGAAGGTCCACTCACGTCCCATGTCTTTGCGCTGCTTCTCTTAGCCCCCCATGCCACTTACAATAGCCAGATCTCCGAAATTTGGGCCATACAGAGTTGCCCGCAATGTAAGACAAATGTCAAATAACCTCCAGTGGGACAGGGAGACCCGTGACTTCGGTCATAACATGGACCATCGCCTTCCGGTATTGCTTGATCATGGGGAAGTCCCAAAGGATATGAAAGAACTCACCCGCCATACCAAATCCCATCATGCACAAGGCTATGTCGCATCTCCCCAGGCGGTGTAAAAGTGTTCTGGAGTTTTAGGATCTGTGGATTAACCTCAATTGTATTAATCGAAAGCAGGGATGTATCGCAACCACCCTAGGACTCTGTACAACCTCCACCCAATCGCCATCTTCGATAAGTCCGACGTCCCCCTTACACGCCTCTCACAAGGACCTTAAGTGATCTAGGGAGTTATTCATTATTTTTCTATAGGTCATGGAGATCGCTTTGGCGGTCCTCTAATGGGGTGGATTAAGTTAACTGTTATCCCACCACAATAGGACATTGCAGCGTGTGACCTAACTGTAAATACCTAGGTCTTTCCAAATCCCTCATCTCATATTCCGTCTGTAGGACCTCAGACTTCAGCAATGCCCCCCTCTCTAAACGTCTCCAAAGAGCCCTCCCATCCGAGAAATAAGGTGGCCTCTTTCCACACACTCACCACCGTCTGTGAAAATTGGCAGCGAGTACTCCAGTTTCTTGATAGATCGATGAGTATCCGCAATTCTCCATAGCATCTCTAGCTATTCGGTATGACAGTTCCTCCATAGCCATTAACACAGAATAATTGATTATGGTCAATGGGGCTGGCCAATAGTAGGCCCGTATATCAGGGACTGCAAGCCCACCCTCATATAACCTTCGTTGCAACTTACAGAGGGAAATACTTGAACTACCCCCATCCCACAGGAGCTTGCGCAGGAAATCTGGCAGCAACCTGTAGGGGGTATTTTGAAGGACATAGAGCAGTCGGGAGAGGGACATCATCTTGAGGAGCACAACCTGTCTCATCAAGGAAACCAGGAGCGCCCGCCAGTGAGCAATATCATTGCGGGGGGCCATTACTTTTGATTTAATTTATTTTCACGTTCCAGTTGCTCTAGATATTTTATTTTACATTTAATTTATACGGTCGAAGATCTTTAGTTACATAGTCATGGTTTACCTCAGTCCTGCAGATCACATGGATAAAGCAGCACCATTACATTCCAGCTGAACAGATCACAGCAACAGAAATACCAGCCTACTCACAACAGATGACCACAGTGAATGAGAGTCCATGAGGTATGTAAACGAGTGAGCACTTGACACGGAGTCTCTCAGTGACCACTGCCAGCAATTTCACAACCGTAGGAGTTAGTGGATCACGGTCAACTCATTCCTACAGTCAACACAGCAGCCCAACTTCTGTGGGGCACTGGAGCTCGAGCCTCAGCAAAATTCAGCTGTGGGGTTGATGAAAGCACACCAAGCCTGGGCTGTTCACTGAAAAAGCAACACGGCAGTTCAATTTCACAATTCCAATGCATTCATTTGCTGCTGCTGGTACACAGCATGACCACATAAGGAGTGGGATTGAAGATGGAACTATGATAATGGGCCCACACCCCATGATGTCTTTCATTGCGGTATGTAGTAAAGATTCTAGCAAGTTTCCTTGTTTCGGAGGAGTGTTGATGTTTATATATGGAGGAAATGTTTTGTCAAGCTTTACTAGCAGGCAAGATAAGTATATGAATGACATCTTGAGTGCAAGCTTTTCTAACAACACACAATGAGATCAGAAAAGAGGGAATGTGAGTGACAATGTGCGAGTGGGCACGAGAATGTGAGTTTGTGAGGGTGCATGACTGCTTGTGTAGGAGTATGCTTGAGTGAGAATGTGTCAGTACAAGTATGAGTATTTGGGAGTGTGTGTTTGCACATCAGTTTGCTATGGTTGCAAGCGTGCTGCTGGGCCTTGCATGCAGGAGGTAATGTTTGGCTTATGGGGAAAGGCACCCATGGCATATATGTGTTGAGGTGCTACCCATGGCTATGTTCAAGCCTTAACATTCCTGTAGGTACTTTTGGAATGTGGAGGCACCTATGGAAAAACACAGATGCATATTATATACTGGAGGTAATTCTTGGCATAAGAGAGGACAGTGTTGCAAGGGGCAAAACATGATACAGTGCTGGCTGTTGGTAGTTTTCTGAAATATGGGGGAACCCATGGTGCATGGAGTCACATGTGGCAACATTTTGGCACTAGCATACTGCCTGTATTTCTTGGAACAACAGGGAGGGGGGCATAAATGCAATATTGCCCATCCATGAAAAATTGCTATTTTGGAGCGGTTATACTAGAGGTAATTTCTAGTCTATGTGATGAATCCATTTGAAAATTTGATACCATGGGATCCAGGATCGGGATTCCTCGATACGCCATACAAGTGCTGGGATATTCTGTAAGTGCTCTTTTTAACTTTTTTTTTTTTTTAGTAAATTAAGTGAATATTGTGCATTAAAATGCACTATGGGACTCCATTTCTTTAAAAAAAAAATATTTTGGAGGATGAACCTCATTCCACTCTGGACCCTCTTAGAAGTACTTTGGCTCACAGTCAGTGTTCGGTCTCTAAAATTCAAGGCAAGAATTACACCACAAACTTCCAGAGCTCACAAGTCACAATTGGTAATTCCGTGCCCCTGATATACCGCCATAAAAAAATTGCTGTACAGAGATTTCCATTGAATCATTAAAGAAGTAATTTAGCTTTGGTAGACATTGCTGATCAAGGCTGAATTGTTCTTGACGATATTTAAAAAAACAAGGCAAATGTGTTGTGGTAATGATGTAATATTTCAGGAGCCATGAGACCTATATGTGGAGAAGTGTGGCTCAATGGTTAGAGCGGCAAACCCTGATGCAGAGGACTGGCCCGGGACCAGGGTTCAATTCCCCGCCTCGGCGGGTCTTGGGCTCAAAATTCCACGGACCTGATAATTCTCGCCTCGGTGCCTATTCCAATCATGGAGTCCCACTCTGCAACTCTAGGCAATAGCTTGTTTAATCTCCACAACGGCCCCCACAACGCTAAGGATGCCCGGCCTCCACCTTGGGGGTGCCCAGGAGTGGACGCCTCACAGGGAAAGCCAGGATGGGTTCCACAGCGGTATTCGTACAAGCGCCTTGAGACCCTTGCGGGTGAGTAGTGCGCTATACAAGTATCAATTTACATTTACATATATTGATGACAAAACATACTTTTTGGGGATCAAGTAGTCTTACAGAATTATAGAGACAAAAATAACTCCTCAGAGCAACCCTTCCACCATTTTCCAAAATGGTGGCTCTGTAATGAGGTGTTTTAGCCATC
Source organism: Lissotriton vulgaris (assembly GCF_964263255.1). Taxonomy (NCBI): domain Eukaryota; kingdom Metazoa; phylum Chordata; class Amphibia; order Caudata; family Salamandridae; genus Lissotriton; species Lissotriton vulgaris. Next base: position 2,104,057,572 of record NC_141687.1, read on the forward strand.
ATATTGGTAATTAATATTAATATTGTTTTTGTTTCAGGTTTTCCTTTAAATGAAATTCGTAAACGTGAGCAAAGCAGGTGGTGGCAAAGGGTCTTTACCTCCTGACAGAGTGTTGCTGCTACAAAATCTGAGGACTCCTTCAACAAAGAAAGATGTGTCACTTGCCGAACTAATCTGACGCATCAACTGCGGACAGAATAGAGTATGAAAAGGTGCAGAAATACAGCAAGACGAAGTTCACAAAAGATTCAAACTGATGGGCGAAGAGAATCGAATATTTTATCATTGTTAACAAGTGCCATAAGTTGTTTACAGTGGAAAAAAGCCTGGAACAAATTTGTCAAAAAATTGCAGAATTCAGTGAATCACAACAAGAATCTAATTCTTCTGAGAAAGCGATGACAACCAAACCAAATGCCCATCCACTTAGAAGATTGATGGCTACCCCTCGTTCGCCTCCAAAAACTGATCAGAAAGCAGAGGATCTTCACTGTGTTATCTGTGGTTTAGTCAGAACAAGGGCCAAAGGGATTGACGAAAGAACAAAGTACAGATTAACAGAGTCACAAAGGGCAAACATGTTTTTATCTGCAGCTAGTTTCTTCCAAGATTATGTTTTGAGCCGCACAGCTGATATAAATAATGAGGTGAATGTATTTGCAGCGGATTTGTATACCAACCCGAACTGCATGAATATACATATGAATGTACAAAGAGCTCCATGCAGCAAAGTAACTGCCATCCTTCAGTAAAGTTTGCACTCTTAGAAAAAGCAGATTAAGTTTTAAAGCCACTCTTGAGTGCAGACTACGGGTTCACACTCAGTGAGATCCAAGAAATAATGGTCAACATTGATGAAATTGTATTGATGCATAATAATGAAATTAAGATTTTTCTGGTGAGAATTGATAGAATTCGTTTTTGTCAGTTTAACAAAAAGATTGAGCTACTTATGGTATGGTGTTCTGAGCTGATTTGGCTCCTGAAGTTCTTGCTGCCAAAATAAAATCACAAGATACAGTAAATTCAGCAGGAAGTATTTTAAGAAATATCCTGAAAGATTTAGATTTTGGACTTAATGACAAATTTTGTGATGCCCCAAAACTCTGTAAATCATGGGAGTCAACAAGAATGCCGGATATCGTCCTAACATTTTTTACATCATTGTTTAATATCAGCAAAGCAAAACTGTTACAAATTAAAGTTCTAGAGCTCGGAAAAGAAGCCAAAAAAATTAATGATGGCGAACAAGATCTAAGCGAAGAAGTGGAAGACAATCCCATGAACCAACAGTATTTAGAAGTGCAAATGACCATCTTTTTCAAAGCATGTTTTAGGAATTATATCATGACAAAAGGAAAGCTCTGTTACACATGATGACTGCCCACGCACTCTATAACAAGTGCAAAAGTAGAGAGCTAATCACTTCAATAAATAAGATTGGTGTATGACGTTATAGTGACATAGTAGGGAACAGGTACGTGTTAGCAGCTCATGCTGTAAAATCTTGTGAATCCGACGGCACACCACTTCCAAGTCACTTTACCAGCAAAGGACTTACAATTGCTGGTCTTGATCATTTTTATTTTGAAGACAGTTCTTCTTTATGTGGAACCTCCAGCTTAATGAGACTGCCACAGTCCTTTTTGAAGACTGTACTAATGAAGAAGCTGCTGGAAAATAAGCTGTGTCACTTGTAGGCATAAACAAATAAAGCTGAAAACTTATAACCCAACTGCCTTGTCAACGGCTGCAAAATCACTACAAGCCATCACCATGTCCCAGTCTACCATAAAGTTTCAAAGTGGCTGAGGACACGGATCTACTACCTAATGCTGTCGTCCGCACAGCTTATTTAACTGAATTTATCAAATTAACTTTTTGGGTGTGGCTGAAGGATGAAAAAAAGACAGTTCCTCCGTGGACTGGAATTCGAGCTCTGATCTCCCAGATTACCGTCCCACTGAAGAAGGTTGCGTTTTTACCAGTAATACCACCTCCAGTCCCATCTATGTAACAGTATACACAGCTCTAACAATTTCAAAGAAATATGCTTGATCAGCTTGAAAGACCGCATATCATGCCAATTTTCTGCAATGAAGGTGTTTTCTGTCTGGTAGTTGACATATTTGTGAGCAATCCAGTGGAATTTGATGATCTTTATCCAATGTTGGGCTTTTTCCACATGACAAAAGTTGTGCTGGAGTGTGCAGGAAGTTATCTGGAGGTTATCGTGGAGTGGTGTAGCTCACTGGTTAGAGGCGGCAGACCCGTAAGCAGAGAACGGCCTGGGACCAGGGTTCAATTCCCGACGCGGCAGGGTCGTGGACCAGGGTCAAACGGACTCGATAATTCTCGCCTCGGTGCCTACTCTAACCAGGGAACACACTTGGCAACTCTGGGCATTAAGCTTGCCTCATCTCTACAACGGCCCCCCACAGACGCCGGGGATGCCTGGTTTCACCTTGGAGATACCCAGAAAGGGACCATCTCACAGGGAAAACCAGGACGGGTTTCCCAGCGGTCTTCAGCACCAGGATACTCCTTGGAGTCACAGTGCGCTTTACAAGTACACCCACATTTACATTTACATTTATCTCCGTGGACGTGACATAGACGATGCACTTATTGAGGTTGAAATCTTTGGAAGCAAAATTGTCCAGTCAGTATTGAGCAAAACTCATTATGTTAGTTTGTTACAAGGTATGCCCATCATATCGGAGGCTATAGTAACATTGTGCTGGAATGCTTTAGGGAACAAGAATGACAAATTAGGTTTTGTATATCTTACCTGAGAAGGCAGAGGATACACTTCTTCAAAAGACCCAATAATAAAAGCCAAGCTATGTTCAATACAATCAGTTCAAAATCTGAAAACCAAGTTCATAGAGTTTGTCTAAGAATGTGAAGAAAAATCTGAACTTTGCAAGTACTGAGGAAATGTTTTTCACATGATCGCTCTAGTTAAAAACTTTGTACATGCTGATCAGGAAGGTGAATAAAAACTCCATGTGAAGACTGGAGTCACTGATTACTGTGCTTCACAAATCCGAATTCACAAAATACCAGAGATATGGGTCCTGATGTTTGGAAAGATTGAAGGCGCTAGAGGTGGATAAACCATACCTCTACAGAATATTCATCTAAAGACATTTTATGGTGAAAGACAGAGGGAAGGTTCAATGCTGTACCTCCAGATATGAAAATGGAACAGACAATCCACAGATCACAGAAAAACTCCAAGGAAAATTGTTAGTCATATAAGTAAAAGTGAATATGTTGCTCAATGGTTGCTAGTTTACCATGAAGTCCTTTCTATATGCAATGCTTTCAGACATAGCGAATTCTAAATTAATGGACTGTTGTGAAACAGTACCTCACTACAAACTTGTGGGAACATTTTACTAAACATGTTGGCAGCCTTCTTCATTTCACGCAGCAGCAAGGAAAACCCTTTGTAATGACTGAGCCCGTGCAATTACACAACTACGTGGCCAAACAATATGTGAATATAAAGACACTTCTAATGTCCTGGAACATGGACCAAAACTATATGCAGAACTGAAGCTGGAGAGATTTGTATTGAAAGAGAAAAAACTGTTTGACATGATCACTAAAGCTAAACTTCCATGCTTTAATTGCCATAGTAAGAGTCTCGTCCAACCAGCTGCTACAAAACAGGTTACAAAAAAAATGATTTTGCATGCCCATAGAGAGATGGATGTAGCAAAAGAAAGGGTTGAATTTATCAAGGACATTATTTCGCATGATCTTCTTCCAACAAACACATTATTTGTTGGAGATGCTGCAACCAAACCAGTAAAGCACAAACTTGTACAAGAGTACAAAACAACTCTTTCACCTGAAGACGTTCAATTCGAAGAAAGGTGTCCTCATTGAAAACTGCTGTTTTTGTGCACTATATGTCACAATTGCGATTGGTCAAGATTTCATTGATGCAAAACAAAAGAGTTTAATCAAATATCAAAGTTAGTGTGCAGTGCAAGAACTGCACATTGCCTTTGACAGTTATCTTGAACTATCTGTCGAAGAATTTGAGAGAATGTCTATAAGTGGAACAGTTGACCTTGCCTGCATCAAAAACTGAGCAACTTGATAAATTCTGGTCATCCACATTGAACAATCTGAACTTGGATATGTTTACTTGCCAAAACATTTCTGATGCTTCAGCGAACACTGAATTTCCGATTACTGCAAGTGGAATGATTGTCAATGGGGAGTTGGTGCCTGCAGAGATATATTCAAAAGGTACAGCCCATATTGTTCAAGAACCTAACAGCAAATTGGAGGAAGATGATCAACGTGTTGTGCCACATGTTGTGTGGACTGTTCGAAATGGTTTCAAATCAAGTCTTTTTACTGTCATAAGACACAGATCTTATTATTGTGCTTATTACGTTTGTTGCAATGTTCATAAGTCAAGGATTGCCAGATTTATGGATACATTATGAAACAGGTGAGAAAAGACACACTTAATCCTGCTGCATATTCCATACAAGAAACTTGACTCAGAGATACCCAGTGTTCTTATCAATATACTCAACGTCACAAGTGCCAACACTGACTTCTATTTACCAAACCTGATTTAATCTGTGATCACACCATTAAATTAATATGATCACGTTTATTTTAGACTTTTCTTCTAAATAATTTTTTTCCTCAAATAACATTTCTCAATCTATGCATCTAACTCTCACAACCATAAAATCATACACAACATGCACATAACACAATTTACATAGACCTCTCACATCAACATGTACCAAAAGCTCCTGTCATCACATATGAAATATAATGTATATCGAAAACAATTTTGTGCATCATACAAAATAATAACACATCACATTTTTATAACGAGCAATTGAACCCACGTTCTGACTTTTCCGAGCCTATCAGAAGCCTCATTATTATTTCATATATTTAATGCTCCTCTATTTGGGCTATGAAAACACACAGTGCTACAGTACAGGTCTAAAAGGCAAAAAGAAATTACAGTCTTTTGTTCAATAACAACCCTGACTCACTGTCTCGGATTCAAAATGCACTTGAAGGTTGCAAAAGCTTTTGACGCAGGTTCTGCTCAGGACTCAGAATGAACAAGCGCTTATCCAAAACTTTTCCAGCACTTTTGAATTTCCTGAACATCAATACGTGACCAAATCTTTCTTATTTTCTATATAAACTGGAGTCAGTTCTTGCTTCTAAAACCTGGAACTGAAACCCTCCAAGGCTTTCTTCTGCCTTCTCTTTTTCAATGACACACCGTCCGATCTAATTGTTTAGAAACCAACAAACAGTGATGCGTCTATTTAATCTAACCTTCGATATTGTTTTATGAATTTTTCTTCATTCAGATTTTTAGAGACTGGCTTTCTTCACGTTAGGGTATTCAAATTTCCAGAACTTATTAGTTAAAGGCAAGCCATTTTTCAATCGTGATTGATCAGTGTACTTATTAATGCACATATTCTTACTGGTGATGACACAAGCAAAATTGGAGCAAACCGTGGAGCTACTTGACACCACAAAACAATACATAGGTCTCATTGTACCAGAACAATTACAACACTGCAACATATCTGCCAGTTTTAAAAATGTTACCCAGAAAAATTCAGCCCTGATTAACCATTTCTACCCAAGCTAAATTACTTCTCTAATACAAAAACCCAAATAAAAAATGGAAATCTCTGGACCGAGGTATAGTAAGGGGCCAGAACCATGGTGAGCAGAAGGGCAGGGAGTGTGTGGGTGAAGGGGACCGAAGCAGTGATCTGGACCTGATATCAACAGATTTGTCCACTGTTAAAATAGTATAAATTAAAGGCACGTAAACAAACTAGATTAGTTGTTAACATTGGATACATACCTCTGAAGTGGTGGAACTGGAAATCCTAAAGACGTCAGAGTGGCTTAAATCTAAACACAGAGATAAAGCCCTCACACACTCCCCAAGACCTAGGGTCATGTTAAAAGGTGAGATATAGGTGAAACGAGGAACATAACCTGCTTCCCCTCATCATCACTCAGGTCTCTATTCAGGAGCCCCAAGATTGGTGACATATTCCACAAAGGCCAGATAAAATCATTTGAAGAAATTAAATTCGATTTGAGCCTGGGGAATCGAAGCAATATACAGAATTCCATCATTGGGTCAACCCCCAGAGCACTTGAAACATTAATCACAATCAGTTACTTTTCTGCAAGCGCAATCAAAATGAAATATCGAACAAGACTTGAAGAAAAGACATCCACTCTCACTTTAAAGGCAAACTGGTAGAGGAGGACAAAAAGGTTAGCTATTTGGTGTCTACAGATAGCTGGTACATTAGCAGAGTATTGTTGGGTTTCATGAGGATTCAGATGGAGATAAATCGATAAGAAAGGTTTATTCCCAACATCTCTCTGACGATTGCTCCAGGCCCCAACATCTAACTGACTGGTGTCTGGAACCCTCACCAAGAGACACCCGAATAAGCATTCTGAAGTTCCACTTACATTAAAGGCACATTAAAAAATACCAGAACATAACAAGTATGCTGCAATTTATCATTAGTGCCGAAACGAAGAAGCATTTCTACAGGCTATTTTACAGGCTTAGTACCTGTAAACTAATCTCTCCACAAACTTACACACCCAGAAGGACATATTAGCTAAAAGAAAAATGTGTTGTGGTCTTATAACAGGGCAAAGCTCCCACTGACCAAAGCACCTGACTTTAACTTCACCCAATAGCACAAGTAAAGCAAGCACTGACAATACCAATAGGCCTACCTTGTAGACCTATTTGGTATGCCAATACAAACACTAAGATGCAAGAGGTGGCCACTGTTAAAGGTCACATAATTCTGTAGGCTCACACATGCATCACCAAGCATGCATGCACCTACAGAATTGGTGCGGGTGACATTTTCTTTTGTTGACCGGATGAAGATGGTGGACACTACTCAGATTGGTAAATAAAGACTAAATGTAATGCTAACTGCGCAAAAGTGCTATTCTTTAACAGAGCGCCTGAGAGCAAATTACATCTATTGGGAATTCCCTAACACCCCCAGAGTAGAAAATGCTTAGCCCTGTAAGAGCTGAGGGGACAATGGGGGAATGGTTGGGGGTAAGCAAAAGAAGTAGGCAGGGGTGAGAGTGAAAAAAGAATAGGAAAAGCAGGGCACAACAGAGAGACCAACACAACACAGAGCACTGGCTGGAGAATAGCCCACGAAAAACAGACCTAGAAAAGACATGCACTGTCTTGAAATGCTTAATAGAAAAGAAAAAAGTAGTTGCCTAAATGTGAGAAGTGTAAGAAAACTAGGGAGCCAATCAAAAGGATGGTAAAGAGGCTATGCTCCAGGGAAGAGACACACACAAGAAGAGGAAGAAAGGAGGAAGACTGCCATTGAATAAGAAGCAAGCAAATGCAAGTGAAAAAGCCAATCAATGGAAGCAGTGGGCAGGCTCTAAGCCCACTTTAAGCTTTTGGTATAGCCAACAAAATGTATTTTGCATCAAGGTAGGCAAGACTCAAAGTACCGGAGACATCTAAACCTAGTTTTCCTGCAGGCAGAGAACAGAGTGCTTTGTTGCACCACTGCTAAACACTGTTTTGCCATCCATGCTAATCAGCTTCAAATGGCTAGTGTTCTCAATAGTGTCGGCATAAAAGTTAGTTAAAAAGTATTGCTCGCTTCTCCATTGGAAGAGCAGAACCAGCAGTTGGTTTTAGTGACGCGACCCAGTGCTGCACCAGCTGCTGTGTTCATTCAGTTCGTGCGACAGCACTAAACCACATCACAAATAACTGTAACTCTGATTCCCGATTTCCCCTTATTACGTCCTGCGTATGAACACGGTGTTTAGACTAAACAGACCTCCAGAGGTTAGGACCGTGAACCCTGCCACGGCTTCCAGCACAGGAATGCTATTTGGAAGCAAACGTTTGCAGTCGCTAGGGGGGCTCAACAATAAAGAGACTGCAGCACGTAGAAGGAAACGGTCAGCTAATACATATCTGGGGCTTCAGCCCTGTAAAGAAATCCCTCACACAGATGAATCATGACTTTTTTCAGCACAACTGAGAAACAAATACAAATCAAGAGGGAATATCGAGGTCTACGTTTGAAAGAAAAAATAACTCCGAACTGGGTGGTGGCACACCATGCACATGACCGATGTCGCGAAGGACATGTAGAGAGAACAATGACACAATGATAATGACCAGATCCTTCAGTTTTCATTGCACTGAGGAGCCTAAGGTGTCTGATGTTGGACAAAACCGGATGGGTCGGTGAGAGGCAGGCACAGACTGAAATGACCTGTTGTCATACCCTGAGAAGAGGAGGCCTTGATATGTTTGGATTTTAGAATTACACAAGAGATGTGTTGGTTATTACTATTTAATGTAAACAGGCAAACATAATCCCTCTGTTTAGACTTCGCAAATTGAGCTAGATTGTTCCTATTGGAGTAGAGACATGTCTGATTTGCATGGACTGCAAGGAGGTCCCAATCAATTGCCAGTTGCTAAACCTATTTGGAAGAAATACACCCATCATCGATGAGAATTACTCCTGGCTAAAATTAAGACATGCTAAACTGCAAGTAGTAACTACATTGTGTTTCATCCGATCTGCAGAAAATTGGCTTTTTTCAATTGGTTAAATCACTTTCTGTGACACTTAAAAATGGTAAATCAAACTTTATTAACTACTACTGATGTTGGAGTGGAAAACTGGAATATCTATTTTGCTAAATGCGAAAACACTTGTGTCTCTACCATGCTACTTCTATACGCACCTCACCACCTACTTAATAGGTATAGTTGATAAAATGGGACGTGGGAGGTGAGTTTGCAGTATTGCACATTTAACACAACACATGCTACTTTCAAACTAAGGGGGGGGGGGGCTAGGGTGGTTGGGGGTCTGCCATGAAAAACCCAAGGGTTCTGTCTTCTGGTTACACCAGCTGTGCTTGAAATACGCCAAAATATTGAACCATGGTGTGTTTTTAGCTTAATTTGTACAATTATTCGATTTATTTTATCACACATGGCTTGTAGGATAAAAATATTATACATTATGATTAAGCAACACAAACGAAGAGTGATACAAAATGTTTTTTTTTACCAGCTTCTTGTTGCCAGAGGATTGTTTTGCACATGAGAGTAGTTACAAGCTTTCCAAAAACTGACAGTAACGAGTTGAAAAAATCGTATTTCTTAGAAGCCTAAATTTCAAGATTCAGTAGGCAATACTTAGGGGTGAGCAATAGAAAGTAGTGAGTGGACTTATTCATTGAGAACTAGCAAGTGGACAGTGCCACAAAAAGAACAAACTGGGGTGAAGCCACCTTCGAATAACTCTGTATATAAGCTTAGAGAGCTTTAATTAAAAATACAGATTCCACAATTACATAAGCTCATTTCTTTACATATTCAAATAAGATGACGGTGGGTTGGCATATTACAGCTAAAGAGGAAGGGAAAACAGGTAGGATTAGTAAACGGATGTGTTTTAGAAACATGTTTCAAGAAGGAATTCAAGGGAGCAGTGAGTGGATGGAGTAGTTTATGAAGGATGAGGAAGGAGGCAATTGATACATCGGTGCATCGGTGGAGCTGTGTGGTGGGTGCCTCGGTGGAGCTGTGTGGTGGGTGCATCGGTGGAGCTGTGTGGTGGGTGCATCGGTGGAGCTGTGTGGTGGGTGGCTCGGTGGAGCTGTGTGGTGGGTGCTTCGGTGGAGCTGTGTGGTGGGTGCCTCGGTGGAGCTGTGTGGTGGGTGCATCGGTGGAGCTGTGTGGTGGGTGCATCGGTGGAGCTGTGTCGGTGGAGCTGTGTGGTGGGTGCATGGGTGGAGCTGGGTGGTGGGTGCTTCGGTGGAGCTGTGTGGTGGGTGCATCTGTGGAGCTGTGTGGTGGGTGCATCTGTGGAGCTGTGTGGTGGGTGCATCTGTGGAGCAGTGTGGTGGGTGCATCTGTGGAGCTGTGTGGTGGGTGCCTCGGTGGAGCTGTGTGGTGGGTGCATCGGTGGAGCTGTGTGGTGGGTGCATCGGTGGAGCTGTGTGGTGGGTGCATCGGTGGAGCTGTGTGGTGGGTGCATCGGTGGAGCTGTGTGGTGGGTGCCTTGGTGGAGCTGTATAGTGGGTGCCTCGGTGGAGCTGTGTGGTGGGTGCCTCGGTGGAGCTGTGTGGTGGGTTCATCTGTGGAGCTGTGTGGTGGGTGCCTCGGTGGAGCTGTGTGGTGGGTGCATCGGTGGAGCTGTGTGGTGGGTGCATCGGTGGAGCTGTGTGGTGGGTGCATCAGTGGAGCTGTGTGGTGGGTGCATCGGTGGAGGTGTGTGCATCGGTGGAGCTGTGTGGTGGGTGCCTCGGTGGAGCTGTGTGGTGGGTACATCGGTGGAGCTGTGTGGTGGGTGCATCAGTGGAGCTGTGTGGTGGGTGCATTGGTGGAGCTGAGTGGTGGGTGCATCGATGGAGCTGTGTGGTGGGTGCATCGGTGGATCTCTGTGGTGGGTGCATCGGTGAAGCTGTGAGGTGGGTGCATTGGTGGAGCTGTGTGGTAGGTGCATTGGTGGAGCTTAGTTGGAGCATTGGTGGAGCTGTGTGGTGGGTGCATCGGTGGAGCTGTGTGGTGGGTGCATCAGTGGAGCTGTGTGGTGGGTGCATCAGTGGAGCTGTGTGGTGGGTGCATCAGTGGAGCTGTGTGGTGGGTGCATCAGTGGAGCTGTGTCGGTGGAGCTGTGTGCATCGGTGGAGCTGTGTGGTAGGTGCATTGGTGGAGCTGTGTGGTAGGTGCCCCGGTGGAGCTGTGTGGTGGGTGCCTCTGTGGAGCTGTCTGGTGGGTGCATCAGTGGAGCTGTGTGGTGGAGGCATCTGTGGAGCTCTGTAGTGGGTGCATCGTTGGAGCTGTGTGGTAGCTGCATCGGTGGAGCTGTGTAGGTGGAGCTGGGTGGTGGGTGCTTCGGTGGAGCTGGGTGGTGGGTGCATCGGTGGAGCTGTGTAGGTGGAGCTGTGTGGTGGGTGCATCTGTTGAGCTGTGTGGTGGGTGCATCTGTTGAGCTGTGTGGTGGGTGCCTCGATGGAGCTGTGTGGTGGGTGCATAGGTGGAGCTATGTGGTGGGTGCATCGGTGGAGCTGTGTGGTGGGTGCATCGGTGGAGCTGTGTGGTGGGTGCCTTGGTGGAGCTGTATGGTGGGTGGCTCGGTGGAGCTGTATGGTGGGTGCCTCGGTGGAGCTGTGTGGTGGGTTCATCTGTGGAGCTGTGTGGTGGGTGCCTCGGTGGAGTTGTGTGGTGGGTGCATCGGTGAAGCTGTGTGGTGGGTGCATCGGTGGAGCTGTGTGGTGGGTGCATCGGTGGAGCTGGGTGGTGGGTGCATCGGTGGAGCTGTGTGGTGGCTGCATCGGTGGAGCTGTGTGGTGGGTGCATCGGTGGAGGTGTGTGCATCGGTGGAGCTGTGTGGTGGGTGCCTCGGTGGAGCTGTGTGGTGGGTGCATCGGTGGAGCTGTGTAGGTGGAGCTGTGTGGTGGGTGTATCAGTGGAGCTGTGTGGTGGGTGCATTGGTGGAGCTGTGTGGTGGGTGCATCGATGGAGCTGTGTGGTGGGTGCATCGGTGGATCTCTGTGGTGGGTGCATCAGTGAAGCTGTGAGGTGGGTGCATTGGTGGAGCTGTGTGGTAGGTGCATTGGTGGAGCTTAGTTGGAGCATCGGTGGAGCTGTGTGGTTGGTGCATCGGTGGAGCTGTGTGGTGGGTGCATCAGTGGAGCTGTGTGGTGGGTGCATCAGTGGAGCTGTGTGGTGGGTGCATCAGTGGAGGTGTGTGCATCGGTGGAGCTGTGTGGTGGGTGCCTCGGTGGAGCTGTGTGGTGGGTACATCGGTGGAGCTGTGTCGGTGGAGCTATGTGCATCGGTGGAGCTGTGTGGTAGGTGCATTGGTGGAGCTGTGTGGTAGGTGCCCCGGTGGAGCTATGTGGTGGGTGCCTCGGTGGAGCTATGTGGTGGGTGCATCAGTGGAGCTGTGTGGTGGAGGCATCTGTGGAGCTCTGTAGTGGGTGCATCGTTGGAGCTGTGTGGTGGGTGCATCGGTGGAGCTGTGTAGGTGGAGCTGTGTGGTGGGTGCATCTGTTGAGCTGTGTGGTGGGTGCATCTGTTGAGCTGTGTGGTGGGTGCCTCGATGGAGCTGTGTGGTGGGTGCATAGGTGGAGCTATGTGGTGGGTGCATCGGTGGAGCTGTATGGTAGGTGCATTGGTGGAGCTGTGTGGTAGGTGCCTCGGTGGAGCTGTGTGGTGGGTGCCTCGGTGGAGCTGTCTGGTGGGTGCATCAGTGGAGCTGTGGGTGGGGGCATCAGTGGAGCTGTGGGTGGGGGCATCTGTGGAGCTCTGTGGTGGGTGCATCGGTGGAGCTGTGTGGTAGCTGCATCGGTGGAGCTGTGTGGTGGGTGCATCAGTGGAGCTGTGTGGTGGGTGCATCAGTGGAGCTGTGTGGTGGGTGCATCGTTAGAGGGAAGGAATCTGTACTTGGAGGAAGTGGGGAGAAAATCGGTAGGGGATAGGTAGAGCTTGAGCCGGGAGAGAAATGCATCTACAAGCGGCTTGCCAATAGTGAGATTACAAAGCTTCACACACGAAGCAGAGCCGAGGAGTTTGACAGATGCAAAGGTCACTCCAGGAATGGGTACAAAGCAAAAAACTAAGTTTTTCATGAAACAAGAGAGTAAACTGGCAGTGGAACTACCCAGACTACCGGAGCAGTTTTGAGTTTCTTAGCACACCTACGCCTGAGCCTGCATTCAAGGAAAGATCAAAATGTCAAACAAACATGGGCACTCTTCATATGCAGCCGCCTCTTCCTCGAGATGTCAGCGCTGCATTGCTAGGCACTGCTCGTCAGACAATGTCCACAGGAAAAAAAGAAAATATATCCTTAAATGCGCAATGAAAACAATTACAACTGGCAAGGTGATCTGCAAGAACTATACTTACAGAGGGAAGGAATCTGTACTTGGAGGAAGTGGGGAGAAAATCGGTAAGGGATAAGTAGAGCTTGAGCCGGGAGAGAAATGCATCTGGGAGAGAAATGCATCTACAAGCGGCTTGCCAATAGTGAGATTACAAAGCTTCACACACGAAGCAGAGGAGTTTGACAGAAACAAAGGTCACTCCCGGAATGGGTACAAAGAGAAGGGTTTAGTCTGGGAGATTGATGGGAGTGAGTAAGGGTGACGAGAATAGGGTGAGGGAAAGCTAGAAGACATTCAACCAGAAAAGGAAAAGCTGCCATGTAAAGTGAAAGTACGGCCGGCCTGGGCAGTGAAAGGGGAGGAGGGAGGAGAAATGCGAGTCACGGCAGCAGCAGCCTTTGATGTTGCTGCCGGCCGTGCAGTGAATAATTAGGGGAAGAGAAATGCCGGCTGGGGGAAGCTGAGATGACTGTGGGAGGGAGGCTTTGATGTGCTGGTGGCTTTAATGTGCACGCGCTTTTTGTCAATGCGCTTGCGCATTGAGCTTGTTTTTCTCGGGCACAGCAACAAATTGCAGAGATGGTTAAGCTCTAGTTAAGCCAAAATAAAGCTCGCCAGCTATGCGCAAGCGCATCAGCAGGCGAGCCCTAAAAAGTGCTCCATGGGGCGCCGGGAACCACAGAGGGCGTCGAAGGGGGGGGGAAGGGGAGGGGGGGGGGGGGGAGGGGGGGGAGGGGGGGGGAAGAGAAAGAACAAAAATTGAAAGAAAGAAAAGAGGAAGGGGCCCACAGCTCAACCCAGCTGCTACCGTGTTCTTTAGGTCCCCTGTTTAATATTGGGTAGTGTCTATTACTTGGATGACCCATTGGGCCAGACAGGGTCATGAGGGAGCATTCAGAGTATTCCCGGGGGTCATGTGTTGTCAATTCAAATATTGCGTTTCTATTCAAACCCATATGCATTTTTCTTCCTGTTAACCACTCAGGCTAACGGTACCTGGTCTCTGTCCGAGCGGGAACTGTTTTTACCCTCTTCCATCTCACTAATAGAGCCACCACAAGAACGCATAGTTTTTCCCAGTTTTTAAGGATTTCTCTAAAGGGTTCCGCCCTGGTGTGGTGTCTCAGTCACCTTGCACCTTCTTTGGCCAGGGCCCTCCCCTCTACACGTGCCCAGTGAGTCACATCTCTTTTCCAGTCATCAACTGTGGGACCACAGCTGGATTTCCAGGTCATGGCTATTCTCCTTTTGCCTCGAACTAGTGCTAAGTCTATGAACTATGTGCCTATTTTGTGCCTATTTTGCATTTAGGAGGTCGGGGAATAGCCCCAACTGACAGGACCGTTTTGGCCTTCTGTAAATGTAAATGTACAGGAATTTATATAGTGCAAATCACCGAGCGGTTTCTAAGCGCTTGCTTAGGGAACCCGTCCTGGTATTCCCCTGTGAGATAACCCCGGCAGGGTATCCGCAAGGTGAAAGCCAGGCATCCCGCCGCGAGGGGCCGTTGTGGAGATTAAGCAAGCTATTGCCCAGAGTCGCAGAGTGTGAACCCGTGAATCGAGTAGGCACCGGAGCAAGAATTGTCGAGTCCATGGACATTTTAGGACTCAAGACCCAGCCGAGCCGGGAATTGAACCCTGGTCCCGGGCTGACCTCTGCTTCCAGGTCTGCCTCCTCTAACCAGTGAGCCACACTTCTCCACATCTCAACACTTCAATTCACCTCACTTACTGGGGGAGGTGGGAGGGTTGTAAGTGAATCCTAAAAAATATTCAAGCTGCAAAACTAGCCCTACACTACTTTGTTTTATAGCTTGAATCTTTGCTAAACACATGTGTTGTTCAAAGATTTCTTAGCAATATTCTTCTCCAGTGGGGGTGGGGGGTGGGTTGAAATGAGGGTGCGTTTGCAAATGAGTGCTTTAACATATTTTGTCCCACCTGGGCTTCTTTGTTAGCTACGGAACATTGTTTTGCAAATGTGTGCACAAAGAACATGCAGCTGATGCGTAGGTTTAATTTTACAAGACACTGATGATGGAAGCCAATATTGCTTCCTTTTCCAATGTGTAATGTGCCCTTAGATTTTCCCCAATGCTACTCCTGCTGTCGTGAAGCATGTTTGGATTATTTAAAAAAATAAAGGACCCAACCTTACTCAAGCGAGGAATATCCTGTTCCTTTACCCGGGAAAAGCCTTACGTTTTTTGTAAAACCCTCACCCACAAGGGTTACCCCTTGGTGGCAAGCTTCATCATAGGGTCTTTCCCGTTCCGCAACAGGACGTGCTGCGAACAAACGAATTGACCGGGAGAACTTATTAACAGGCTATGAGAGGCTGATATTCCTGCAGGGAAGGAATGAAGTAAAACGAAAGTGCATTTAAAAATTACCTGGCTAGAGGGTAAAGTACTTTATTCCGATCCCTAGTCTGTAAGGTTAAAAACAGGGGATGAATAGAGTCATTATGAATAATGTTCATACACCCTACTGGTCGACATGTTTCCAGCCTACCCAATTCGCCTATTCTTCAAGACCTAGTACAGTAAATTAAAAAAAAAATACTCCTTTAGTTGTTTTCTAGTTGCAATTCACAAACACAAACAAACAACAAAGTGCAACAATCGCACATGCACGCTCAGGTGTACAATTCTTTCATACCACCTGGTCTTTGCATTGTTAATTTCTCTAAGAAAATGGAGAAAACTGAGAAAAGGTAAAAGGACAATGATTATCTGTCTCCATGTCGGCTCTGCCGTACTAGGAAGGGCTGAACAATTAAGCCCTTCAACCATGTGTGCACCTCGTAGGTGAAAGGAAATAACAGTCCATTTAGTGACTCCCAGAATTATTTTCTGTCAGGTGCCCCACAAGACTTACCTCTGCTTGTGAGACAAATTCCGCAGAGACGACAAGAGCACCCGTCCCTGTACCCACCTGACCCTCGTGGAATGTAGAACCCAGCAGGGATGAGATGGACGCAGGGAAGGGAGCCAGTATGTAGAGGCTTGGTGTGGGTGTGGAGCTTGCGGGGTATCTCGGTGCCAGCTGGAAACCAGAAAAGAACCAGATTAGGAAAAGAACCACACCTCCCGCCTTCTGAGCAACCCCTCAAACACACACAGAATAGTCCCACTCCGGGAACTCACCAGTGCTTCAGGAGACTACGGTACCCAGACATTACTGCTGCTCCAAGGTAGGGGCCAACTGAGGTGAGGCGCTCCTGCGCAAAGTACTCAAGCGAAACCCAAAGGAAAGCGCTCCTGCGCGTGTTGCAAATACATACTTAGTCACTGCTAAACTGTGGCATTCCTGGGAACCAAGGTGAGCTAATGTACAATACCCCCAAGCAGCGCTCCTGCGCGATGGGGGACTAACAACTAAAAGGAAAAAACCCAAAAGTAAGCACTCCTGTGCCAAGACCCTTTAACCCCAGTACAGCGCTCCTGCGCGGCAAGGGTTAATGTGGGCTGAAAACGGACTGCCCTGGATAGCGCTCCAGCGCGGTGAGAACAGAAAACAAACAGCGCACCAGCGCAGCGTACACAGAGTTAAACAGCGCTCCAGCGCTGCGTACACAGCATCAAACAGCGCTCCAGCGCGGCGTACACAGAAGTCAATCAGCACTCCTGCGCGGAATAGGCCAGCTGGGTCCTTCCGCGTCTCAGCACCGGGAAACTAATCTCGCGTCTTGGAGATTCCGGAAAGGATTCGAAGCACGTACCGGCGGGAAACGCGATGTTTAAGCGTTTCCCCCGGAAGTGCTTCCGTGGGCCAAGGTCAGCTGCCCAGAACTAGACCGGGACTCCACTTCCGGCCGGAAGTGAGTATCCCGGCATTTCTGTGTGTGTTATCGGGGATGGCGGGGAGCGGCAAGCGTTGTGAAACACAACATTTCCTCCTCTCCTGAATCTTTCCTCACCTTGACCCTCCGGCCACATCATCAATGTGATGTTAGCCCGCACACCCTCGAAGCTACCAGCACCCCTCCTCCCTACTGTGCCTGACCCCAAGGCGTCCGCCCAAGGCACATAGCTTACACCATCTATCTCCCCACATAAGCAATTCTCTAACTTTCTGCACAGTGGTGACCTAAGCATTCTCCACCGCCCGCGCCTCAATCCGCCAGCACCCCCAAGTCTGCTCCCAATAACGAGCTCAAGAATAACAGCACTAGTCTGTACCTCTTTCATACTACCGTCTAAAGACGGCTCTGGAAACACCTTCATACCTTCCCTAATGGGAGCTTACCCCCTGTCCTACCAAGACAAAATGACTTCCGCCACGTCAGCCCACACCATCCCCTCTTCTGTGAACCACTTAAAACCACATGGGCCGAACTCCTTCTCAATCAGTTTCCCGCCTAACCTCTCATCCAAAGCAGAAAAAAACTAAGCAAAAACTGATCAGAAAACATCCTGAAACACTATTCGCAGACATCTACCACTGCTCCTCCAGAGGACAGATAAAAAAGGATCTAATTTTCCACACTGAAAGACCCGAAATATGGAACTCCAGCCTCAGATCGCAGCTAACTATCTTCAAAACAACCAACACCTCACATAGCTGCAAACTGGCACTGTCGGCTCTAAACCACACAAGGCGTACAGGAAATACCACTGTGACCATCTACTCAAACGGCACAGTCCTGATACAAGCCAACAACGACAATCTAGAGTACTTTGATGCTCTCTTCCCATCTCTCTGGACTTCCCCCTCTCACTCCCTCCTCCCCTCCCCTACTCCTCCCCCTGAAGAACGGGACCCACCATCAGAACTCACCCACCTTTCCGATGCTTGCTAATAACCACACCGCCCTATGCAATGCAACATCAGTCTTACACCCCCAAAGGGAAAAAGACCCCCTTACTTCCCCCTTCCGGCCTTCACCCCCAACCACCTCCTGCCCTCCATTCTCCTCAATCCATCTCTAACAACTTTAACACTCAATCTCGGACTCCCAACCACCACCTCAAACCCACATGCAATAAATCACCGACACCCTAACACGGCCCCCGCCATAGTACCCACACAGACAACACCAATGCAACAAGGCAACCTAACTACGCAAGACTCTCCCCCCCCCCCCACCCCCCTTCCAGGTCTAACATACCCGCCCCGGTACCTCACCGACTTAGAGACTCAACAGCGACTCTCCCTGCTGGAAACCCAGATAGCAAATATAATCCAGGTTTTTAGCAAAATCCTATTCAACTTCGCCGCGCCCCATCAGCCTCTGCGTACCCGCTCCTTCCCCACCCACACACAACAATGGCCTTTCAAGGCTCCTCTAATGAGAAGGATCTCTACCTCCCTCTCCAATTAGAGCAGAGACCCAAAAGAACCAGAGATGCAATGTCTGAGAATGAAGCGGCAGACCTCGCCTCCTCATACGATAATCCTATTACTGTCACCCTCCAATCCAAAATCCAGGTGATCACCGGACTAGGAAGAGACCAGGTCCTTCCCAGACCCCGGCCACCCGCACTATCTTCCCCACAGCCCCCCGTATGAAGAAACCCAAAACAGAGAAGACCCCACCAACTGCATGCTCATAAACTACAGATCAGCCACCAAGCAGGCCACAGAGCTAGCAGAATCATCCTCACTCAGGACATAGACATAGCATTCATCACTGAAACTAGGTAAATGATTCCTCCCTACCACTCCTGGCCACTTTCGTCCCCCCCCCAGGCTTTGCAATAACCAACAAAGATAGAAAAGACCAAAGAGGAGGAGGCATAGCAGTCATCCACAGGGACAAGATTTCCGTGACGGAAACAGGCTCCTTCAACTAGAACACCTTTGAATGCCTTACTGTCAACATCAATACTAGCAATAACAAAACACTAATCTGCCACCTTATCTACCACCCCCCCAGGCAACTCCACCACATTCACTGAACACCTGTAAGACCTGATTGCCCACTGCTCTCTCAGAGATGCTAATAACTTAATTCTGGGTGACCTCAACCTACACTGGAATGAAGAAAACTACCTGCTAATCCAGAACCAGAATAAGCTGCACAGAGGAAACTCACAACAGAGGAGCAAACCTAGATGCCATTATCGCCAAACGTGATACAGTCACAATAAACCACACCCTGCCCGTGGATTGGTCAGATCATCACTTAATCCTCTTCCACCTCACTCAGCCGATCACTCCCCAACCCCTCACCCAAAACCATCCCAAATGGCCCAGAAACTTCACTCAGATTAACTTGACTGACCTGGAGGAAAGGGTTAGCTCCCTCTTCACTACTTCCGCAGATGATATATCCACTACAGGACTCACTGCCCACTACAACACCACCTTGACATCCATTCTAGACCAAGTAGCCCCCATGAAACTAAAAAAAACCTGGACCATCCCATCGAGATCCTGGTTCAACATGGACATTAACAACGAAAGGAGACAACTTAGAGCTACAGAAAGGCTAAGGAGAAACCACCCCTCCACAAGCCTACTCGAACAACTCAAAGTAGCTCGAAGGAAGTACAAAAAACACATCTGTAATGAAAAATAAACCTTTTTCTGCTCCGCCCTGGACAACGCAAAAAACAGACTCAACAAACTGTTTAGAATCATCAAGCAACAAACCTCCAAGCCCTCTGGATCCTCGATGCAGGCCTCCAAGGAATTGTGCGAAAACTTTACCAACTTCTTCAGAGAAAAAGTCACCAAGATTGAGCTCTCACTAGATATCAACATCAACCCTGCCTGCAAAAGCCTGCCTCCACTCACAATCGAAAGAACGTGCTTGCACCCCACGAAAATATGAAATTCCTTCAACCCCATCCCGGAAGCCGAGATCCTCAAGCTAATCTTCACCTCCAAACCCGCCTCTAACATCCTTGACCCTATACCCACCCAATTGATCAAAAAAACTAAAACTCTCCATAGCCCCTTTCTGGTGCAGAATCATTAACAGCTCCCTGAGAACTGGCATCATACCTGAATGCCTCAAAGTCAGCCAAGCCTCCAATCTCCATCCTCCTATCCAAAATCCTAGAAAAATGCGTCCTCTCTCAACTGACTCAGCACATGGACAACATCAACCTTCTTGATCCCCCCCCAAACAGGGTTCAGAAAAGGCTATACGGCCGAGACCTCAATCCTCAACATCACAGACGATATCCACAAATCCCTTGATATCCACAAATGCTGCCTACTCATTCTCCTGGACCTATCGGCATCCTTTGACACAGTCGCTCAACAACTACTCATCAAGGCCCTACAAGAAAGGGTAGGTGCTGACGAGGTGGTCCTACGCTGGTTCGTCTCTTTCGTACACAACCGTTCGCATAGGATGAAAATCAAAAAAACTTTATCTCCGACCTACAACCCGTCAGCAGGTGGGTACCCCAAGGTTCAATGCTCTCACCACAACTGTTCAACATATACATGGAACCCCTCACCACCATACTTAAAAATGCCAACATCTCCTTCCACCTATATGCAGATGAGACACAGATCTATCTCGAAACTTCCTCCTTAGATGACATCCTCAGACTAAATGGCTCTCTAAAAGAAATCCAACATTGGCTGTCTCTAAATCACCTGTAACTCAATCAAAACAAAACTGAGATCCTCCTCGTCTCCAACAAAGAAGAGAAACCTCAAATTGCACAATGGCTTAAAGCATTGGATGCTCTCAACAGTAATCTTACTCTGGCAAACTCTGTAAAATCATTAGGAATCACTATAGATCCAAAACTAGACATGGGCAATCACATATAAAACTCTGCAAAGAGTGCCTTCCCCAATTTGAAGCTACTCCACAAAATTAAACCATACATCTCTGCCAAAGATCTCAAACAAGCCACCCAAGCACTGGTGCTATCCAGACTCGACCATCCGAACACAACCCTCACTGGTACAACAAAATCCTACCTAGCTCCCCTCAAAACAACCCTCAATGCAGCAGCCAGAATAGTCACTGGAATCAGGAAATACAATCACATTTCACCAGAACTAAAATGGCTCACAGTCGATCAGCTTGCTAACTTCAGAACTGCCTGCCTCACGCACATAGCCCTACACACAGGAAAACCGGACTATCTGGCCGCCAAACTCAAGAGGACTGGTCAGACAAGAAATCTCAGGAGCTCCAACACCCTTCTTTTCATACTTCTGAAAACACGCAAACAAAAAACTGCTGCAAGGTCCTTCACCGGTAACACGCCCAAAATCTGGAACTCCATCCCAGAAGATATCAGAACTATCTCCCCTTCACAAAATATAAAAAACACCTAAAAGTTCTCTTTTTCCTCAACCGCTCCCTCCCAAATGGATAGCCGCCGCCTTAACGCAAACCCTGACTCCTTTGCTCTCTGACTCTGTATAACAAAGACTACCTAAGTTCAACCGATGATAATGTGCAATCAACGAGGATACATCAGGACTCACTTCTACCTCAATACTGCACAACATAATTGGACCTCCAAACCATGATTCAACACTGCTCTATTATAGAACTCTTGCGGAAAACTGTTGTAAAGCGCTCAGATATCCCCGGGTCTGGCCAGTGCTATATAAAAGTCCTTAAACAATAAAAAAAAAAATAGCATTTGCTGCTATATTGTAGGTTGTTATACAAATAGGCCTTTCCCACTTCTCTTTCGCGCTTGGTGGCTCCCGGAGAGGCTCTCGGTTATTGTTCCTGGCCCTCTTGTTTGCTGGTGACACAGTTCTCTTGGAATATATCCTCATGATAAGTTTTTCAGCTAGTTGGTCTGCCTGCTCTTTGTAGTCTTGTAATTCTGAGCAGTTCCTCCGTAGTCTCAGGAACTGCCTGATGGGAAGATTCTCCCTTAGATGCCGGGGGTGGAAACTGTCGTAGAGTAAATGGCAGTTCTTGGCTGTACCTTTTTCGTGTGTGGTTGAATTACTGGACTATCCATCTTGCAGTGGGACCCAAAGAGAAGAGCGTCTTTACTTGCGGAAGGAGTAGAAATAAAGAATCAACTTCCCCTTATGATTGTTTCCTGGTGGTAATATGTAACCGCCCTTCTAACATCTATCGTGTGCAGGGCCCTGTCTGCTTGTCATCTTGGTTGTTGGAAAACTGCTGGCATAAATATGGCTTCATTAATGTGGGAGTGAGAGATTACTGTTGAGAGAGAAACTGTGGATTCATCCTCATTATCACTTTGTCTTCATAAATATGTAAGTAGTGCTCTTGTATTGGGAGTGCTTGCATTTCGATAAGCCTTCATATTGATGTATACAAATTGAAGAAGGCGGTCTTCAGCGTTTAGTGTTTCAGGTCAGTTTTGTGCATAGGTACAAAGGGTGGCTTCATAAGTTCTGTCAAAGCTAGTTTTAGGTCTAACATTGATGTGCCCACGTTACCCTTGTGAATCTTTTGATCACTGGTGTCTAACAAAGTTCTTCCGGTGGTACCTCTTGTGTAGGCTACTATAACGGACAAGTGTACTTCAAGTAAAGAGTAGGAAAGTTATTTTTCTGCTTTGTCTGTCAACTTTTATGTTTTTACTTTCTAAGCCTAGATTACGGAACAAGCAGGCTTTAAAAAGGTGCACCTAGCACAGAGGGGAGCGACCACCTTATCATGAATGCTGTGGTCATGAGGGCAGCACATTCAGTAAAAGGCTGAGCACCTGCCTATAAGCCACTATGTGTTTCACAGTGAAGGTGGCAGCCACCTGCACTTACTCAAGAGGACAGGGATCCCCCCGAGGTTGGATGCAGTGAATAACTGCACACGCCTTTAGGGGGGATGTTTGGGAGGGGTTCAATAGGACAACCAGGCACCCTCAGGAGGCGGCCCTCATGGCACACTAACCATGTAACACCTTTTAAAACCTGTTCGAAAAAGGACACAGCAACAGAGGAAAAGTGATTCCCTCATTTGAATGGGGCCATAAAAATAAGAGAACTGCCTCTCAAGCTAGCACTGGCGCTACATGTGCGCTAAAGCTTATCAGCATTACACAAGAGGACACACAAGCGCCTGTGTCCTCTTCTGTAACACCACAGTACCCCATTCATGTGCAAAAAGGAAAAATAGCACAAAAGACAGTTGTGGCCCGGGTCAATATGCATATTGACCCTGGTAGGTGTATGGCTATTAGGATTCAATTCTTCTGAATGTCCCATTTCCATATGACTAGGGCTAGACCGAGTTTATCCCTCTTTGCAAGACAGAACATAGTTGTAGCATATTGCCTGTTTGGATATGTACCGCTTTTTAATCGATGTGTGTAATTTTTTAGCTCCATTTAGCTACAGAACCGTGTGGGTGCAATACAGATTCCATATGCTTTTCTCATCAGTTTCTGGTAGCTTGCTGTAAATCGTGTAGACAACTTGTCCCCAAATGGAGCTAATCACCCGGGACACCAACCCTTATTCCTTACAAACTTGCCTCAGAGTGTCTCAAAGCTTTCCTTGCAATGCCCCTTGACTGGTATTGATGTTCTGCTCGCTCAGTAAAACAAGCATTTACAATGCAATGGTTTTGCCTTTGTTAAAGTTAGAGCTATTGGCATTGCTCTTGACATTATTTTTATTTGGTTTTTTTTTAACATAAATAAATGGCATTGTCATTTACAATAGCAACTTCAACCAATCATCTAACCCATCTGAACACCCAGCCACTGATCCATCCGCTCATCTATCTACGCATGCACTTGCCAATCTCTTCATTCACCCACCCAGCTGCCCACTTGTCCATTCTGGTACCCACTCATCTATCAAAGCAGGCGCCCGCCGACCTCATCATACATCCGCTCCCTCGTCCCTCCCTCCAGCTGCCCACTTACTCATCCATCCACTCATCCTTCCACCTATTCGTCCATCCGCTCACACATCCATCCGCCCACTCATCAATCTGCTCATCCTTCCACCCGCTCATCCATCCTCTCACTCATCCATATGCTCATCCTTCCACCCACCCATCCGCCCGCTCATCCTTCCACCTACTCATCCATCCACTCATCCTTCCACCTACTCATCCATCCATCTACCCACTCATCCATCCGCTCATCCTTCCACCCACTCATCCATCCGCCCACTCATCCATCCGCCCACTCATCCATCCGCCCACTCATCCATCCGCCCACTCATCCATCCGCCCACTCATCCAAGTTTACCAACAATCAGCTCTCAAGCCCCAAAAGTAAAGCACCAGGTAGTGTTGCGCTACAGGCGCACGTGCCTTGAAAGAACACACTGAACTTATGTCACCGTACAATTCTCACTACCACATATTCTTAGGAGATATAGCAAACGACAAAGGAGGAAAACGTGCATCTCTGGAACATTGGAAGCAAAATATGGGTGTTCTCTATTAAAACATGTGCAGATCCTTAGATTCCTGTGTTAAAACTGCAGGAGTCTACAAGAGGTGGAGTTAGCGCTTAATTTGTAAAAAAAAAAGTCCTACCGGTTCCTGAGTAGCCAGCGGGCTGCTGTCTGGCGAGCAGCGCCCTGGGCTCAGCTGCCCGGTTCATTTTCCCATCATGTAATATTTGTGCGTCTGCGAAGAGCTGAGTGAAAAGCTGCTAGTGGGGAAACGTTGGGGGCGTGTTTATGAGGACATCGCCGGCCTCTCTCAGCCACTGACCACCGTGTCGCCAGCCCCCTGGGGATCTGGTAAACTAGTGAGGCACCAGCAGGGGCTCTCCAGCAGAGCCTTGCTGTGTGTTGAAGGGGTTAACTTGTGTGTGTGGTCCCGAGGTAGCCATACATTATATGCGCGTGCTGGTGTGAAAACAGTGCCGATCACCATAAACCCACCTTACCCACCCCAAGCACGGATGTACCAGCACGGGCTCTCCGCCCAAGCCTCCCTGTGTACTGAAGGGGTTAACTGCTACTCTAAGGGTCCCGTGATGCCGTCTTTTGCAGCAATGCTCACTATTAAGCACGGACCATCTTATCACCAGAGCTCCTGGGACTCTGATGAACTATTTCTGCACCAGCTGCAGTTTTCCCCGCCCATCCGCGACGTGCACTGTCATAAGGGCTGGGGTATGTCCGTGGACACATTGGAGGCGTGTTTGTGTGGGGCTAGCGTCGACCACCATAAAGCACTAATCAGCCTTGTAGCCGGCTGCCTCCAGAGTGTGGGGTGAGCTATTGATGGTGGAGTGATGCTGTGCTGCTGTCGGATAGGGATAGGGAGACGGCAGTGCACGGCACACGTGTGTAGAAATGGATGGGGTGTTTGTGTGGATACGAGTGCCCTAGAAACAGAGGTGGTGAAAACAAGGGCTCCGCTCTTGCGTTGCACCTGCCTCGCTCTAGTGTGCAGGGGGTAGCTGCTGCGCAGGGTTTAGCTGCTACGCTAACGCCAGATGGGCGCTAGTTGTGCTCTGTGGACTTGTGTGGAAGCACAGGTGGGGGAAACGAGTGCTCGGTCTAGCGTTGCACCTGTCTCGCTCTTCTGTACAGGGGTGAGCTGCTGTGTTAATAGCACCAGGGCGCTAATAGTACTGTGCAGACTAGTGTGTAGTGTGGAAACAGAGGTGGAAACTCGTGCCCCGGCTGTGCGCAGCACCTGCTGCCTCGCTCTGCTGCGCAGTGCATGGGTTAGCTTCTGTGCAGGTTGTAGTTGCTGGCTGAAGGGGCCAGTGCTCCAGTGGCGCCCCGCAGACTTATGTGGGAACAGAGGTAGTGAGATCGAATGCTCGGCCTTGTGCCCCTCCTGCTTAGCTCTGCTGTGCAGGGGTCAGCTGCTGTGCTAAGGGGTCAGGTCGTGCTCCCGCAGACGTGCTTTGAAATACCGGAGGAGGGTTTGTGTGCCGAAGGACTGACGTCCATTACAAGCCACTGACCACTTACCGCCACCCTTGCAGTATTCTAGTGATCTAGTGTTGCACCTACCTGTTGTGCCACCGAAGGGGTTAACTATTATCAAAGAGGAGGCAACGGGGGAAGGGCGCGAGCTGTTCACTGCAGCACTGAACATAAAATCCTCCCCGCAGGGGACCCCAGCTCTGGGGATCACCCCAGGTGCACCTCAAACGACAGAAGGAGCGAGCTTAGGCAGGGTGACTTATCAGTGTTTGCGACCGGAGCCCGGCACGCTTCTGGCGTCTGCAGACGGGGGCAGGGTGGATGCCGTGTGTTTTATCCCACGAAGCAGAGCGTCTTCCGACGACTCGGGGCTTAAAGCAACAGTGCGTGAGAGAATCAAATATGGACATGTGCATCGTGGATACTGCGCCTCTGTTACGACCGGCCTTGCTTCTGGTAAGCAGCACTATGAGCACAACCTGCTGCTTACGCGCTCCTGCAGGTCTTCCTCTTTCCACACCCTACCTGGCTGCAGTGTACACTCGCCCGTAACCGTCAAAGACTTAACCCACTGAGCTATCTCGCCGCCTCGACTCCCCTGCCTTCCCGTGTGGACGCCTGCGTGGCTGCGGAGCGCGAGCTCCGTGGCCTGACCACTTACCGCCACCCTTGCAGTATTCTAGTGATCTAGTGTTGCACCTACCTGTTGTGCCACCGAAGGGGTTAACTATTATCAAAGAGGAGGGGACGGGGGAAGGGCGCGAGCTGTTCACTGCAGCACTGAACATAAAATCCTCCCCGCAGGGGACCCCAGCTCTGAGGATCACCCCAGGTGCACCTCAAACGACAGAAGGAGCGAGCTTAGGCAGGGTGACTTATCAGTGTTTGCGACCGGAGCCCGGCATGCTTCTGGCGTCTGCAGACGGGGGCAGGGTGGATGCCGTGTGTTTTATCCCACGAAGCAGAGCGTCTTCCGACGACTCGGGGCTTAAAGCAACAGTGCGTGAGAGTATCAAATATGGACATGTGCATCGTGGATACTGCGCCTCTGTTACGACCGGCCTTGCTTCTGGTAAGCAGCACTATGAGCACAACCTGCTGCTTACGCGCTCCTGCAGGTCTTCCTCTTTCGTCCTGCTGCGCCACAGAGGTCCTGGCCTTTGGTGTATTCGTCAAGATGCAAGAATGGGTCTGCCTTCGTGAACTCCACACCCTACCTGGCTGCAGTGTACACTCGCCCGTAACCGTCAAAGACTTAACCCACTGAGCTATCTCGCCGCCTCGACTCCCCTGCCTTCCCGTGTGGACGCCTGCGTGGCTGCGGAGCGCGAGCTCCGTGGCCCCGCCCCTTTGTGCTTTAGGTCTCTCCGACTACAGCCCCGTCACCTGTCACTTGACAACCTGCAGCCGAGCGGCCGCGTGCACCTGGCGCGAGCCAGGCGGCGTTTCAGAGACTGTTCCGGGGATACTCGCAGGAGGGTTCTCCCCGTACTGCAGGTGGCAGGTTAGAGCACTAAAGGGGCGCCCCACTAAAAACGACGTACTTTGGGGGGCTACTGCGGACTGCTACTGGCAGGGGATGCACCACCAGACAGAGGCACGTCCTAGCCAGCTTCCCGTCTCTCTTTGAATGCGTGCCTCCCCGTGGCTGCTTCAAGACACTGCTGCTAGGACAGAAAACCTACAACCCTGGCAGTGGCACCAAAGTGGCTCTTTTCCAGTCTTTTTTTGGATTTACAATCAAAGCCTCTGCTGAGGGTCCCGGCCAGGCGAGCTCCGTATACTCTTGCCGTCTTCCTTCTTCCCCCGGGCTGCGGGGGGCGGGCACTTCCGGCCGGCCGCGCTAGGATTGGCCGGCCGGCCAGTCACGGGGCGGGAAACGGGGGGAGGAGAGACGCAGAAGTGCCGGCAATGCCGGACCAGACTCGGGGGCGTTCCCGGCGTCGCGTGACGTCGGCAAAAGCCAAAGAATGTCGGGAACGCCCCCGTGTCTGGTCCGGCATTGACGGACAGGCCCCTCGTCCAATGGCTAGGCTCCATTTACGGAGCCAGCCAATGAATGACGAGGGCCGACCCAAAGCACACTACAGTTCTCATCAGGTTTTCGCCTGCGCGAAAAAGATGCGCAGAGCGCATCTTTTTGGCGAGGCAAAACCTAAAGACAACGATTCAAACAGCTAAACATGTCAAGGCTGACTCGGGAACTACGGGGCATGTGTTTGCCAAGGATAACTGTCTGGCTTCTCAGGAGAGGAGCAGTAACTCATTTACCTGGCCAGTTTTGCATGATTTTCTTTTCTGATTGGCACTTCTTAGTGCTGCCTGTTGGGTACTGCTTTGAGACAATTTCTTAAGATGAGGAGTCTGGGGAAGACGTATCCCCTGTGTCCAATAACTCTTTTTATATGTATAATTTATCTTCTGCAGATTCTTCACCCCTCCCCCTTCTCTCCTTTTGAGGTAGGGCCAGTACTACAAAGGTTTCATTGTAGGTTTGGGTTGATACTTACATCTGTATAGTTTTCCCCTCCTTAGGCTTTGGTTGGCCGCCAGGAAAAACAAGCATTGGCATAACCAATAGGTCTCGCCTTTGGGACCTTATTAGTGTTTAGCCATGCAACAGTTGTTGTGGATGCACCAAGGATATTGTGCTGCATAACTAAACACTTATAAGGTCCCAAAGGCGAGACCTATTGGCTATGCCAATGCTTGTTCTTTTTGCTACAGCACTCCATGAGAGTGCATTAATTTTCCAGCCATCTTCCTCGGGTACCTCACATGCCTCTCGCAACACTATCAGCAGGGTGCTTCTCCACCGCCCCCTTTGTGATGCGTTTGCCCGAGTGTTCCCCCCACATAGCTTACTAACCTGCGTGCTTCTCCCTCCCATCTCCACATTGTGCTCTCACCTTTGTGCTTCTCTACTACACCACTGGACTACCTGTCATTTCCACCCTCCCCACCCCGCTGGTTCTCTGAGTTGCTTACCCAGCCACACTTTCTGTTACTCTCATTCCCCTCCACCCCACCTCCTCCCGCCACCCTCCATGTTGCTTCTCCCATCAACTCACCTGTTTTTTTGTGTTACTTTTTGGCATAGCTTCACAAGGGCGAGGTATATTGGCTTTGCCAATGCTTATGCTTCAGTCCAAACCTTTTGCTGTGCTGAAAAAACAAACATTCCCATAGAAACAAAACTCAGTAGCGGATAGACCTTTGAGAATAATATTCCCAGTACATAACAGTAACACCTGCGAATATGTTAGACCTCACCATATCCCAACAAGTTATTCTGTCCACTGCTGACCTGTGGTGTGTGCTGCAGGTTACAAGGCTGAGTGGGGAAAGGCCGAATAAGACTTTCATGTTCCCAAGAACGATAAATTGAAAACGTTCATATTAACGTCGCCAGTTATTTATTGGCAAAAACGACAGTATTACGAGAAGAAAAGAACGGTTATTAATAAATGACGTTGACGCCGCCATATACCCAGTAGAGTGCACAGCAGAGGGAGGCAGTGGAATGAATAGATTTACTTAAAAGGTAGACTCCTTGCCTCAGTCGGTATTGCTTCAAGGTCAGACATGACTAAGAGCGTCCGTACTTGGGAACCAATTACAGTCTGTAGGACAAATGGGAATCTCGGCTACGACATCTTGATGCGATCTGATTTGAGATGGGTATAAAGTTATAGGGTATGCAGGACACCCCGACTGTTGCCATGTCCGGGCTGCTGTTGATATTCACCTTTGACCAGGTTCACTGCTTTCTGACTGCAGATGATGTACAGGTGTCTTATTTAGCAAAGCGTGTTTATCGCACACTACCCTTTCCGAATTGCTCTCCCATCTTTCCCAGAAGGCGTGCATTTTCCGTTTATTTTCCTAAGTGAAAAAATTTGAACAAAAACGCACTGTTGCATTCGGGTTTCAGGGGCACAATCCGCAGACTCGTCTCTACCTGTGGCATCCCGAGTTCTGAAGGGACATTTGAATTCTGGACAGCTCGTGATGCGGTCACCTCTGAAACGCAGCCAAGCTCTTGAATCATCATCATCTTTCTGAACCAGCTCGTCGGTAATAAATTGAAACAGTCCTTGTCATGACTTCATGAGCTGGGCGTTAATGGAGAAAACTGGAGAGGTTTTAATTATTTTAGAAGCAATATAGATTTGAACTGCGATTACGTCTGCATTCTAAAGCAGGGCAAGGAAAGGACAAATGCTTCGTTTTCGCAACACCAGGTTTTGAGACTTCATATGTAACCGGTTCTGCTCGGATCTTGGTACCCTTAAAAATAACAAAGCCAATAGGTCTTGCCTTTCTAAGTTACCGACCTTACTGAAGCTTATTCGCAATGTTGTGCAGCATCAGTAAAAAGAAATGCTTTTTGGTGATGTGCACCATTTGAAAGAAAACAATGATGCAAATAAATATGTGTCATAGTGCTTATGTGCACATATATAATTTTTTTTAAAAAGTAAAGCTTTGTGTGTTGCATTTTCGTACATTACACCCAATACAACATTTTTGCTGCCGAGCTAAGTGATAACACTTGAACGATGTTTTTTAAATTTAACATTACAAGATGATGGTTGCTACTTGGAATGGTAAACAGAAATAAAAAACTGTTTTACTTGCACAATCGTTTTTTTTTTAATCTGAGTGATCTAGCACCAAATGGCATCTGCTAGGCCCTCCAAAATATTGAAAAATATATATTTTATTTTTAGGACCATGAGGTATGGGGAGCAAAGGCGTGGAGGGTGAGATGGAACCAATGCAAAAGGGAAAGGAGGAAGGGGGAATGAGCAAGGAGGTAATGATGAAAGTTAACGCACTATGGGTTTTCGTGATATATCGTAAGACTACACTGAAAGAGACCATAAATGCATTGTGCATTAAATGGCTGGCACTTGATGCAAGCACCGAATTACTCCACCACTTAAGGATCTCAAATGGCTTTCTTGTAGTAAGGCACTCTAATAAATATATCTACATTACTACAAGGTAGTCCACCTCTACAGGTGTAAATACTTTTCGTAAAAAATTGGAGGGGCCTGCATTACATGTAAATAGAGGTTTACTACTAAAAGGCCCTAAGGCACTCAAAACACAAGACAATGAACCAGGATTTCTTGAGGGCGGCACAAAAATTATGAGGAAGGCACAGTAATTCAAACATGGTGTGAAGAATTTAGATAAAAAAGCCTTCACTCACACATCTGGTCGCATCTATGTAGACAGCCGCCTAGGGTAAAAAAAAAAAAATAGAAAAAAACTTGCAAAGCGGATAGATTACACAGACACCTGTGGCCTTGTCTAGGCTTGTCTTATTGGATACCACTACAGGACACATTCTGGGTTCTGCAAGTCTAACTATGAATACAGCCTTGGTCCGTTTAGGCATACATTAAGCTTGTGAACAGCCCACTACACAAACGTGTTACATGTAGCTCTATTGTAAAATCACCATTGTAAGCCTGTCCTCTTTTCCTTTTGGGTGACACTGCCTAGCTGACTGTTAAAAAGATTTCATACTCTAAATTTGTTTTGCTCTACCTTCTGCCTTTATAGAACATTTACATTTTTGTTTTCTAAGTTGTAGTGCCTCTGATAAAGTGCACTGATTGCTTGACGGTCTATGTTGCGCTTCAGAAAACCATGCAAATGAAATTTTAAAAAAGAAAGACCTTTTTATGACCAAAAATCAGTACTAGAACTCTCCATGTTCTTTGGGATTCAAAAGGCTGTAGTTAGCAAGGTAGTTAAGGTCGTTTGCTACTGGCGTGAAAAGCCAAATTCTGAATTACAAATACAAATGTGTAAATATTGCTCCAACAGTCACTGAACTCTTCTCAAAATCTGTTCCCTACGCGCCAACCTGTTAGATCAGGTATTTCCTACAAAAAAGCTAAATCACCGCTCCTAGTAATAACAAAATAACAGGGTGACAATCACCAATAAGGCAGCAACATACAAAACCAAATATCGTTGGCTTACATACAAGTCAGTTAGCGTAAGTCACTTGGCCAATATTCAGATACCATGTGGTGGAGAGACAAAGGCAGAACCAACACCCTAACATTCTTAACCAACCATTCAAAAGTATATCTTTTTAAAAGTTTTATACTAGGAATGATACACGCAATATTGAGGGTGATACATACTTCAGTCTTAATGGATTTTCCCTAAAACTTATAACGGCATACATTGACACCACCATCCAAATGTACTATCCTATGGAGTTTATGCGTCACTTGCTGAGCAAACATTATATATATGTATATATGGTAATCATCTGTTTTAGTAACCAAGAAATGCATTAAGGCCTTCAACCATTTCAGAGGTAATACTTATTCAAGAAGCACTGAAAACCCAATAGGTCTGGTATTTTATTTACACATATGCAATAGGAATGAAAAAAGTGTGCAAATAATAAAAAGCAAAAATGGCGCCTTCTTAAAGTGGCATGCATAGGTTCCCAAAAAATAAGTAAAAAAATCACCTAGTAGAAGATGTTTAAAATACATTAAATGAAAGCAGTAATTGGTCTACGAGCTCAGGTCCTGAAGTGTTCCTACTACTAAGGCAGATGTGCACATGTACACAGCACAATACAGCCTCTCACAGTAAAGAGAGAAATAGCTGAAGTATATTGATCCACTGTCCCATTCAGCATGCTGTGGTGGGCGGAAGCACAATGTGAAAGACAATCAAACAGACTAGTGTTAGAAAACGGATGACCAAAGGTCCATCTATACAAGGTTATCTTTTTATTATCATTCTTTTTTATACCAGAGGCTGGAGAAACAGATAAAGCTGCCTGAATACCAGACATAAAAATGTTATTAAAAGGGTTATATTCGACAATAGTTTTTCAATGGCTCTATTTTTAAGATAGACATTTAACAGTTTTATTTAGGAAACTGGATATGAAGGTGAGCAACCCAATATACCCTTGCGGGCTCGGGCAAAACTTGTTATAAGGAAAATGGCCAATAAGGGGTTTTGTTGTTTTCCTATTTCTCAGCACTGTTAGGACCTGTTTTAAATCAAAGTACCTAAACCTGAGATTAATCAGTGGCTGTCCTGTATTATTAATTTTTAGGAAAAGTCCCACAAAGTCAGAACAAAAAGTGTTACCACACTAACACCATATATACAATAAATGATCAATAAAATACGAAAAACCAGGATTTTGTGTTGTCTGAAAGTTATTATTTGTTCTCAAGACAGAAAAATATATTTATATACAAAAAAGATGAGCATTCATGTAGAATAGGGTACATACATGGATATTATTTAGATATTCAAGGTATTAGTTGTTTCCTCCTTTGACATATCCAAATATTAAGTCCAGACTGCTTAAGCACAATAGTTCATTGATTTCAACTCAAAATCAGAAGAAAATCAAAAGATGACATAAGATCAAAAGTTCAGAGTTGGACTAAAATAGTCGACGTTTCGGCCTTTTTTGAAGTTCTCATAAGACCATCATCAGGACAAAACTAGTTGTATATACAATTGATGACCCTTTTTACTTAGTTAGAAAGCACGTCAATTTAAATTCAAGACGGCAGCAGCACTTTCAATTGTAGCGTAGATGTGAGGCAAAGAAGTGAATCTTTTGTGCCCAAATTTCACTCGTATTAAATACAGGAGTGCTGTCTACAATTTCTGACGGAATATCCAAATTCGATCAATCTCAAATCACTTGTGTGTTTTTTCAATCTCGCGCCAAAAAACGTCAAACGAATCCGATTGGGGCTTCATCGGATTCGTTTGACGTTTTTTGGCGCGAGATTGAAAAAACACACAAGTGATTTGAGATTGATCGAATTTGGACATTCCGTCAGAAATTGTAGACAGCACTCCTGTATTTAATACGAGTGAAATTTGGGCACAAAAGATTCACTTCTTTGCCTCACATCTACGCTACAATTGAAAGTGCTGCTGCCGTCTTGAATTTAAATTGACGTGCTTTCTAACTAAGTAAAAAGGGTCATCAATTGTATATACAACTAGTTTTGTCCTGATGATGGTCTTATGAAAACTTCAAAAAAGACCGAAATGTCGACTATTTTAGTCCAACTCTGCACTTTTGATCTTATGTCATCTTTTGATTTTCTTCTGATTTTGAGTTGAAATCAATGAACTATTGTGCTTAAGCAGTCTGGACTTAATATTTGGATATGTCAAAGGAGGAAACAACTAATACCTTGAATATCTAAATAATATCCATGTATGTACCCTATTCTACATGAATGCTCATCTTTTTTGTATATAAATATATTTTTCTGTCTTGAGAACAAATAATAACTTTCAGACAACACAAAAACCTGGTTTTTCGTATTTTATTGATCATTTATTGTATATATGGTGTTAGTGTGGTAACACTTTTTGTTCTGACTTTGTGGGACTTTTCCTAAAAATTAATAATACAGGACAGCCACTGATTAATCTCAGGTTTAGGTACTTTGATTATTTAAAACAGGTCCTAACAGTACTGAGAAATAGGAAAACAACAAAACCCCTTGCTGGCCATTTTCCTTATTTAGGAAACAGCATTTACAACGTGGTCTATACCAGTTGTGTCTTTATCACTACATTCCTTTTACCATGAGAGTCTTTATAACAACTTGCCATAGGGGAGGCAGCATTGGACTTCGAAGTCCAACACTTTTTCTACTGTTGCGCATACTGGAATTGGAATAGTATTTGAGACCTCTACAAAATCCAGCGCTTTACCCCAAGGAAAATCGTTGCTTGTTATAAAGACTTGTGTGGTACAGGTATGCAGTAGTAAAAACGTGTCATCGTAAAGACCACGTTAGAAAGCCATGCGTTGTAATGGCTTGTGTGGTTTCGACATGCAACCGTTTCATTCTACGAACGTTCTCACATATCAATTACATCAGTGATTCTTAACCTTTGATTGCTGAGTACGCCAACTTATTCATTACTGGAACACTGGGACCCCCACTGAATTATTATTGGAATCCGGTGACCCCCACCGAGACATTACTGAAAGCCAGAGACTGCAGCCCAAGTGTTTTCGATTATTCGAACTGCAAAACATTAAAAAAAAAATAGATGGAGCTTTTCTAAACTCAATTGCGTCCACTTATTGTCCACACTACATTCTGTTAGATGACCATTAACTTGTCCCACAAATCAATTTGATGTTAATTTATTTTTTAGCCTCCAATTTCCAATCCCTTCACATTTAGGAAATGTGCTAACATTTTAAATTGTAGGTTTTGCTCTTTTATTTATAAACACTTTTTTAATCCATTAATATTATTGAATGTTCTAAGCAGTCACGGATCCCCTGAGTAGGCTTTGTGGACCCCTAGCGGTCTCAGGACCACAGGTGAAGAACAGCTGCATTACAGCAGTCTCATTGGCAGCAACTCACTGGTTTTATAATAAAAATGTGCAGCTTGAAACATCAAAACACCAATCAGTAATATTTCATGTCACTAACATACCAAGCACTGTAACGTCTTATAAATCTTTCAGATGTACTAAGTGGAAGGCTAGGGCAAAATAGCACAGCGAGCTGCATTCATCTGTACACTATCTGAGAAGGTGATCCCTTTTCCCACCTAAGGGTATTTGATCCGCTCCAACTTCTAAAAGTGAGATTAAAAAGGCCAGGGGTAACCATGTGTATTCATTCATTCATTTTTGCACACCGAGCTGAAAGAAGCTTCCAGAATAGAAGATGGTCTGCTTTGGACTACGGGCCCCTCTCATTTGAGAGGGATGCTCCCACCATCATTAGTAAATAGGCCAGTGTCACCAGGGTTACATTTCAACGGTTTGTGCCAATAAGTGACCTGATGAAACAGACAATGAATGAGAGCTATGGCTGCCCCGAGAATTGGCAAGAATTATGAAGCTATGTATGAACTAAGAAATGCTGGAAATTACAACAGGTGTTTATAAAAATGTGTTGTTTGTTGGGAATGTTGTACTTCCCAAAAAACACAAAAGTACTTCTAAACGAGGAGATCAGATTTGGCATACTTCCTCTGACGTGTCCTCTTCGTCAATAAAAATAAAGTTTTTTTCCCATTAAATGAGGTTACATCAAAGAAAATAACTCCCAGTATTCACCGGTCATATGTTGCCGATTGTCATTACATGAACCAAAACTAGTTTCACATTACAGCAACTCCATGGCGAACACCACAAGATACAAATGACTTATTGTAGGGTTTACAAGTTTAACAGGTTGATGTTTAAGATACATTAGGCTATATCAAAGTTGCAAGTTCAAAGAAAGTCTCATGAACCCCTAAGGATAAAGCAATTCAGTATACTGTGTCTCACGGGTAAGGCAATTTCAGAAGCATAGATTTATTTCTCATCAAGAATGCACAAGGAAGGCAGTTGTCTTCCCTCAACAGGGACGTCAACAGGAGACATGCGGATTCCATTTCCTCCATAGTATTCCTATAAAATCACTGTAACAATCGGGTTTCAAATGAACTCACCAGAGAGCACTACTTTAGTCAAAATGGCTTCCATGCGACTAAGGGAGGGATTGATGGTAATCGGGGCGTGGGGGGGTTGTGGGCTGGGGACATGTGCGGTAAGGTGTGTGTAGAGGATTAATACTGGATTCTCCACTTTACCAACTTCTGTGATCCTAGGCAATTCTTTTTTCTTTCACTTTTCCTCCTTTTTCTTGATTACCACATTTCAGAGGACCTAGAAATACATTACTTCAGGATTTCAGCTATACAAAAACTTCTACTTTGTTTGATTTCATAAACTGTAATGTTGTTCATGTATAACAGGATCCCAGGCCACCAAAAGAATGATTATAATAACTGACCTGCTTTTTAGTTCATAACTGGCATTGTTGTCAGGGTGGTTGGGGGGACGTAATTAATGTTTCTAAATTCATTTTTGAAAACTAGGCACTAAAAAAAATAATGTCAACTATACTGATATAATCTGATATACTAAGATGAAACAATTCGGCACTTTTTGAATTTTGAAGATACTTTATTATATTTTTACACTTTTGCTGCAAGATGTCTAAAATATGAAGGTGTTCTTAGAGGTAAGTGGTTCAGGACACTTCCTTTCTTTAACTTCAATTAACCTGTATTTAAATGCTTGCATGTTTATTTATTTAACATCTTTTTTTCTTTTTTTAATGTTTTATTAATTTTATACAAGAACACATTAGCAATTCTGTTATAGGGTTTGCATCGATTAGTCCGCTCGCTTTTAGTCCATATAATTCTTGTAGGCCCTACATGTCATAACTGTGTAGAAGATCAAGAAGAAAAGAAAGGAACAGGGAAGCAAGGGGTGAAAGAAGAGATAGGGGACAGGCACCTGACACCTAAACAACATCTTTTAATGTCAGTGCTGAGTCAAGTAAATTGTAGCTCTGTGCTGCTGTTGGCCAGAGGGCTGCATAAAATGGTCGGGAGGGCCACATGTAGTCCCTGGAGCGTACTTTGAGTATTAGCACATGTTTATCCTAGGGTTTCTCAGCACTGAAACAGAAGTTTATTGTTACCTAGCTCAATGGTTTTCCCCCTTGAAAGGATGAAAGGTTGACTGGACCTGCCAGGATGGGAACTTGTGACCATGTACATTTTCTAATTCAAAAATGGAATTCACAAAAATGTGCTAGGAGTACGGTTTCCAGCCATAATTCGGTAAACTTGTGAATTCCTTAAAGTCTTAAATCTGCATCAATGCAAGGGCATATATCTGTAGGTGAACTTTTAAGTCTGACTTCAATAATATGGCACCCAAGTTATTTTCGTGTTGTCCATTATGGTTTCACACGGATTCTCTCTCAATTTGTTTTTAAACATTGCCATGCGTCCAACGCATTTACTAAAACATCCCTGAGAGAAAGTTGAGCAACGGTTTAACAAAACGCTTTTTCCAAGATGTGGTTATTTTATGGATACATTTTATTTTGAGCACAACACTTGCTTTCAAGCTTTTACATACAATCAGGTAGAATTCCGTGAGCATTGTAAGTAGCCTCATATTGTCAAACACTGCAAACATGTATATGTTTTTGTTATCGAACCACTGTTAGTAACACAAACTAATCTCACTGCATTTCCCTGAAGAGTTGGCCCTAATAGTAGACTTTACTTTAAAGAATAATAAATACAAGTTTGTATCCTTAACACAAACAAATTTTACTTTAGTGCCTGAGAATCCTTTCGTGGATCAGTACTGTGAATTGGCAGACAAAGGGTTTGTGCTTCAGGGGGTTGGGCCTACTAGTTCATTGGAAAAAGTAAACATGAAAACGTGTTGCCCTTGACCCCAAGCATTAAGTCCTGGGTGTCATGTCGGGCGATCGAAATTACACAACCCTGAAATAAACAACACCCCCTCCCCCCCCTCCAAGCGACCATGTGCACATATAACAGTTACAAAATAATCACAGATCTTAACAACCAGTTATAACAACAAACGGAACTATGATCAGTTAGGGAGGGAGCTGGGGAGGAGGGGATAGGGGGGTTGGAGACAAGACCATATCAGATATCCTACGCAGTGTGGTGGCCATTCGGAGAAGGATTTTTGTAAGACTTGGTAGGAATAATTTTTTTTGCATTCAATACAGCAGGATTCTTTGCTCTCAAGTGCGGTTTCACTTCACGAGATATGGACAGGGAGTGAAGGTAGGTTAGTTTGGCCATCAAAGCCTTGAAACTAGACCAGCAGACAGGAAAGTTTAACATTAATCATTGCCTCTAGAAGGAACCAGTGGAGGTCTCTCAAGAGGGGGTTAATTTAAGGGTGTATATATGACGGTAGTGCAAAACTAAACAGTCTACACCAAACAGGCAGATCAACAATTAATAAACAGATTACAACTACAAGACAGGTTTATATGTGAGGGTGGGAACATACAGAAATGATTTGCCATGTGATTTCCCAGTCTAGTACAATACACAAAAACAGAAACAAATTGTCACGTCGCTACATAGCAACCCTAATAATATACAACATGGTAAATAGTGAGAGTGAAGATCCTTGAAAACAAACACCAAACCTCTACTTCGGTTTTTCCTTTCTATTAAAGGTACAGGTGGTTTATTCTAAAAATGTTGTGCAATTAACTTTGTTCTCGAGTGTGATATAATTGCACAGATTTACCACACCCCCTACATGAAATATAAACTACTTGGTGGCAATCGAGTGACCCTTAAGATAAGTAAGGAGCAAAACATATATGTATTGTAAGTAAGATAATATACCTTACATCGAAATGTAATTGTCTGCAATTCTTTTGCTTTTAAAGTACTCAATAGTTTTTTTCTCCTTTTAAATGTGGTAAAGAGCCTTCTACATTGCTCAGAAGACACATTGCAAGCAATATATGGACTAACCAGCTGCAACTACAAATGAGGCATTTTTCTAAAGTGAGTAATATTAAAGACAGAACTAAAACAAAAAAATAATGCTAATAATAATTAAAAAACTATTAACAAGGACTTTGAAAATACATAGTGAAAAAAGTTTTAAAACATTCTCGTGATAAAAAAATAAAGTTGAAAAATGTTATGATCAATTTAAACTGCAATTGTTAGAAAAAACTGTGGTACAGGCAAGAAGTAAGGCATACATATAAACTCAGTTACATTATTTATTAAAGTAAAACAAGGGAGAGAGAGAGAATGGAAAACACTAAGGTATCCTCGCTCATATTAAGCAATTAAAGAAATCTATCCCTAAAGAGATAACTGCCATTGCATATTCATCTTACAATAAAAGGCATGTATATGACAGTCACCATTTTGTATCTTCAGACGTAGGTGCATAGATATGTATGTTGACATTTGAGGGGCCTTCAACTTTTCCTTGTCGTATTCACAAGAAAGGACAAAGGGAGATTAGTAGGCTCTAGTAGCCTCCTGATGGATACACATACTTTTTTTTCCAGGTGTTCCACTTTCCGGTTTACTAGGAGTTTGAGCTTAATCTGTTCATTCATATTCAAACTCAAGTCTTTACCATTTGTCTGTAATCCTCCTTTCTAAGCAATACCTCATTGAACTTATCATAAATAGCTCTGGTTAAAAGCAGTTTTCTCTCATATGCAATCACATCTTTGCAGGAATCCGTTTGTAGGATGGAGACTTCAATACCAAGAGATCCCTAATTAATGAACTGTTGGCACTCTTGTTAGCAGTCTAAATCCTTCCAGCTGCATTCACAGTGCCACAAAATCCTAAGGAGAGCCCAAAGGACTTCTTCCCCTGAGTGGTGAGGATTCCCAGGATGAAAATTTGCTTGATGTTTAAACTGATATTTCCGATTTATAAAAAGGGAAAGTACAGATTGGGCCAAAGTCACAACTAAAGCGCTGAGGTCAACACTTTCCACCACTCCTCCAATTTTTGCTGAACCCATGAGCACTGCTGTAGCCTATTTTAATGCATGGATTGTAAGAACTTTAAATTGTAAAATTCCACTGAAAATCTATCAAGGACTCAGAAAAACTTCATCCATGCCATAGTTCATTGATTAACTGCATGCATCCAAATCTCTATGAAAACAACCTAGGTGCATATGGTATGCTCAATACTCAATCAAGGATACATCTTGATGTAAATGAGCTATTCTGGAATATCAAATTGATTTTCTCTGCCTAGCGAATTTTTCTACACTAATAAAATTCGTAATGCCTGCAACTCAGCATGGGACATGTTCAGCATGGTAAAGACCCTCTCCAACCAAGAGGCTTTACAAACTATTACTGATACTTCAAACGCTGACTTGCCTTCTTTCTTCACTACCAAAAATTGTCAAAATCAATGCAAAGTTTAATGTTTAACCTTAGGAGACATTATTACTCAAATGTACAACGGAACATTACTCATTCCAGTTGCCTTTGCAATCTGAATTTGATGCTACTTTTGTTTCCTTCAAATCAGGATCCCCAGCTGACGCTTGTAAGTCTATGATCCTCACCTGATCTATTTCCCCCCCAACTCAAAGCACTTTGCAACACCTCCATAAATTCCTGACTGCTGGAAACAAGCACATGTTATTCCTTTGATTAATACCATAAAAACAAACATTTGGCAGATCCAAACTACTAGCAAATTTCTATTCTCCCTCTAAAAGGTCGAGTTTTGGAGAACATCAGCAACAAGCAGCTTACTACTCATTTGCACTCTAATTCTATCCTAGATTCCTCTGAACCTGGTATCTGTGCTACTCAAAGCACTGAAACCACCCTTGTTGCTGACACAGATAGTTTCGGAAAGATCATGGATCAATATGACTCTGCTGCATTGGTCTTTCTAAACGTATCTGCAGCAATTAACAAGTTGATTCACTCTAGCTCACTGGAGATACTTTTCAAAAACGGTATGTGCCAACCAGCCCTTAATAGGTTTGCCTGATTCCTAAAGGGCCTTCCATTATGGTATCTGAGCTCTACAAAAGAGAGTGAAAGAGATACACTTTAAACACAAAAAAAACTCAGTGATATATCTGAAGAAGCTATAACTCGCACCATCTCCATACATTGATTATGGCCTCACATATTCCATCATTGAGATCAGTGATGACATCTGAAATTACTTCACTGATGACAACACTATATATGGTGAGGGCGTACATTATAGCTACTTCAGGTAACTATATCTGGTTAATTTCAGTGGGTTTTTAAAAGTTTAAAATGTTACATTTATACTGCAATGTTCACCTAATTATAACATCACATTAATCTTTGTTTTTTTTCTATGAATTTCCACATTTTCTTTAAATGTAAAGTAAGATATTATTACATATCTAGTAACTTTTTATATGTATACACACACACACAAAAAACACACACACACACACACACACACACACACACACGGACTGTCATTTGGAGACAAAAAACAAATTGTTGTCTTCATATCTGAAAGCCCTCAACAAATAAAACGTACACAGATGCATTCCAATTGTCAAACACAATTTTAAAAAGACAGAGATGCCACACTTTGTCAAACAATCGCATCTTTGGTCTAGTGAATTATGACAGGCGACAATGGCTGCTGCCCCTAATCCAGCTCCCTCAGTTTGAAATCTGAGGGTTAGCCTAAATAAGAATTGTCAAGGGAACAACAAGTTAGCCAAATCATGAGCACAGGCTACCACATCTGGAAGATACTTTGTAAAATGTTCAAAGTTATTCGCTTGCAAGGGACTAATTTTATTCAAGTACTGATTAGTTGGATTATGGCAATTCACTGTATCTGGGCATACTTTTAAGAGCACAGCCACAATTGCAAACAATACAGAACTCGTCATCAGATTGATTTTAAACATACACCGGTTGTCTTCAGAAGCTTCCAATTGGAACAAGTATTTACAATGCAACGGTCTCGCCTAGGCAAAAGTTAGAGCTATTGGCATTGTAAATGACAAACTTTTTATTTATGTGTTGCTTTTGAAAACACATAAATAGCATTGTCATTTACAATGTCAATAGCTTAATCTCTCACAAATGCGAGATCTATTGCATTTGCACACAAACACACACAGAGAGCCCCCCCCCCCACACACACACACACACACGCACACAGAGCCCCACACACACACAGAGCCCCACACACAGCCACACACGAACACACACAGAGCCACACACACACAGAGCCACACACAGAGCCACACACACACAGTGCTACACACACACAGAGCCACACACACGCACAGAGCCACACACACACACACACACACACAGAGCCACACACACACATAGACACACACACACACACACACACACACACACACAGAGCCACACAGCTCTCTGCAGGCACAGCAATGTCACACTACGCAAATTCAAAAATCGGCAGCTATTTGTGATTGTTTTACACCTCTATACGTTCAAGACGATGTACAGCAGAGGTCGCCTGAATCAAAACCAAGAGAAATCGCAATGCACGGAGATCCTGAGGTCATCTCTTCAACTTCGCAGTGCAAGGGCGCACCCACCAGTTGAGTTTGCTTTCCACGTTCCCATGAGAAAGCGGAGGAGGAAGTCTGGCGCTGTACATTTTTTTGCTGTACAACGGCCTATGAAAACCCCATTCCCGTGTTGTTACTGTGGTGAATACTCCATGAGAGTGCATGTGTTTTCTTGCTCTCTCTATGCTGCTTACCCACCTCAAATGCCCAACCTGCATTACTTCCCCTCCACCTGATCCTCCCACCCCATTCCTCTATTGCTCACCCTAGCCCTCCCGGTTCTGGAACCATATTTTCATTTAATTACTGGGATGGCATCCAGGGAGCTGTGAGTACGCGCCTGCTGCTGAAGGAGGGGCACTGCAATGCCGCCGACCCCCGCTCTATCCTCGTGTTGTTCTGGGTAGAGGTCATGTATAATAACACAACGCAGTGTGCACATGTTGTTCTGGGTAGGGGTCATGTATAATAACTCACAACCTAGTGTGCTTCACTTGTACAAATGCAGAACAAAGTAAAGAACCAACAAAGCAATGGCATTTTACCTCAATCTGGATCAGCAAATATTACATGAACGATGCCTAGTTTTCATCAACACCTTATACATGAAATAACATTTCACGGTCCTACCGAACATTCCCAAAAAATACGGTTCACCGAAGCATGCATTTATTGGTCAAACGCTGTGCATGAAACACCCAGGCAGGAATATTTATTGACTGAGGCACACAATACTCCGTCTTGCCAGAGAAGGGCAATGAACCACAGACCTGTAAATGGCACAGGGATGAAGCACTTCATTATCATCTTGTCGCTCTAGCTGCTTAATAATCACTGCCCTGCCCTGATGAGGAACTCGCCTTTCATCCAATGACTAACAAGAACGCTAGGGGCCACTAAAACGAGGTCTTTGGCACCTTTGGAGAAGTGTAACTTAAGCCACTTCTCTGTAGTTCCGGCAGAATCAACCAAGCACAGACAAAAAAGCAGTGCATGCATCTTTAAATTCCCGACATTTACAGAAGCGCACCAGCCCGGGGAACCCTGAGATTTCAGGGAGGCAGTGCTCCTTAAGAGTAGGCACATCTGGACAGAAAGGGATCGTATGCAGACACGTGACTCGCTGTCCTGCCAGCCTTTCAGTCGCACAGGGCAAGTCCTGAATTGTCCCAAGGTCCCCCCAGGCCAGTTCTCCTCGGAACATTAATTTATTACAATTACACAGTGTGGAGCATAAACAACCAGCCCAGCCCTGAAAAGTCTGAAGATCCCCAGAGGCCAGCCAGATCTCCTCTGAACATCTGTCTGACAATATCACAGCCCTAGAATTACACAGTCCCTACTGCAGAAACAAACGGCCATATAATCATAAAATTTCAAGCACAGGTGCATGTAATGCAGCAATGGACGGACCAATGCGATACATCGCGTAAGAACTTCTGTCGCTGCCCGACCGAGCTAACGGCGATCACACGGCTTGTGAAGCACAAGAACAGATCAGGGTTCCGACAACCAACCCTGTGGCAAACGAGATAAGTC
Source organism: Lissotriton vulgaris (assembly GCF_964263255.1). NCBI lineage: Eukaryota > Metazoa > Chordata > Amphibia > Caudata > Salamandridae > Lissotriton > Lissotriton vulgaris. The sequence continues at coordinate 2,104,101,824 of NC_141687.1, forward strand.
ACGGAGCACAGGCAGCGCCCAGAGCAACTTAAACCAGGAGCAGCCCCTGGTCCTACCTTTATTCAGAGTACCTGTGATGAGCCGGAACAGCGTCCGCAGGCACTTGAAGATTCCATGCATGCATTGCTTGATTCCGTTCTGGGAAGGACATGGCTTTTGTAGTTCGGACTGGACTGTTCCCATGGGGCACAGGGTCAGAGCTGATTTGCATATCGCCATTGTCTAACCCAGGGTGGTGTGGAGTGCAAAAAAACGATGGATTTGGGCCCAGATCTTTGGACTGGGGTGAATGTGTGACATTGATCCACATTCTGTCCATCACCTGTTTTGTTTGCAATTGCCGCCATAAGTGCGCTGGGGATGCTCAGACGTGGGTCCCAGGCACTCCACACCACTGGAGTCAAGCTAGCCAGGCTGATGAGAGGTGTTACCTCGAAACCGGTCCGGTCCTCGGATGCTTGATTCCGTTCTGGGAAGGACATGGCTTTTGTAGTTCGGACTGGACTGTTCCCATGGGGCACAGGGTCAGAGCTGATTTGCATATCGCCATTGTCTAACCCAGGGTGGTGTGGAGTACAAAAAAACGATGGATTTGGGCCCAGATCTTTGGACTGGGGTGAATGTGTGACATTGATCCACATTCTGTCCATCACCTGTTTTGTTTGCATCGCTTGGAGCAGCCGCTCATGGTGACACGGGGCAGCATGGTCACCTCTCTCCGACCAGGAATATCCGCCAAAATGATTCACAAACTTCTATTCCACTTTGAGGCAGTGCAGAAACTCCCAGGCTGCAGGTTGTGCTGGAGTATGAAACAGCGCGTCCTTCTCCGAGACGTGTTCCCCTGGTAAAATAAATCCTGTGGGATGGGGTTGCAGAGTACCGTTCTCTTTTCTTTCTAGAATATCTGTTCTTTTCGTTCACCTCTCTCTGCGTCTCCCCCTTCACACTCTTCCGCTATGTACACAGCATGCGTGCTGGTTATATATGATGTGACCTCCCTGTCCTGGAGAGAAGTTGATGGATACGGGCAGCCCTGGATAACCACGGGAGAGCTTGGCGGGGAGGAGGAGTTTGCTTTACTTAGCTTTGCTGAATGTTTTTACCGGGCAGCAGTAATGCAGCAATTAATGCTCGGAGTGTAAAGGGTGCTGGTTGGTGGCTGCTGCACAGAGAGCTCAGAGCTGCAGTATGCAGCGCGTGCCTTTGTGCTCGCTCTTGGCGCCCGGGCTCTCAAATTCGTGCCATCGACCCCCTGTTATCAGAGACAGGTGCAGTGGCACTTTGCAGATACAGTCCAAATTAAAAAGACGCATGTGCCCTGCCTGCCTGGAGTTTTGTGAGCTGCACTGGAATTTTTCTACGTCGCACGGGCTGAGAATGGTGATCAAAAGCCCCCTCTGTGATTCAGGGCAAAACACTTAATCTCCCCTGTGCCTAAAATTGAACGTTGTAATGCAACCGGTGCTCATGTAAAGCGCGCTTGGATACCTTTGGGTCGAGTTTGCTCTATATAACAAACACTGCCATTTGTCTCTAAGCCCCATCCTTTTCGGATTGGGGGCGTGTTTTTGACTGTTGTGTACAGCCTAGAAAGAATGTCAAAAACACGTCCCCAATCCGAAAAGGACGGGGCTTAGATCCAAAGAAGAACGTCACTGGGACCTCTTCTCCAATGGCTGGCCACCGTTTAGGAGGCCAGCCAATGGAGAAGAGGGGCGGGGTTAACCTTGCTACTCAAAGTCAATAAATCTCGCGAGCTTGAGTGCACATGTGCGCACCGGCGCCACGCGAGACCTAAAAAGGGCTATTTTCAGAAGTCTTTACCTGGTCCATAAATCTTTAAATGGCAAAGAATCCAACTACTTCCTAAGTACGATGAAACCTGATCAGCCAAAAGACAACTATGTTCCACAAAGGTAGAGGTATACAGCGGGTGTGCTTCCTCTTACTTCACACTCCTATGAAATTATTAGAGCTTCTACCCCCATATTCAGCTTGACACCATCTTTCAGGAAATTTAAGAAAAGTGTAGGTAAACCTGGTTATTTTCCTCTTTACAGCACCTTCCACTCCGCCACTCTGTAGCCTAGCATGCAACACTTTTTTCTGGGCAACAGCACACTTTACATGCTAGTTTAGCATATTGCAACAGAAGAGTACAAGTAAACATCTTTTTATTTTTTAGACGGAGTCAAGCAAATCAAAGGATGGACAAGACTGCAGACAAGGCAAATTAGGTTTTTTCAACAATAGGTATTCTGCCATACAATTGAAGATGGATTGTCTACCTACACCTCTAACATCTAACTTATTTGGAAATCCAAATATTAATGTTGATAGTTATTAATTACTCAATGAAAGCTTAGCATACCTGTATGAAATTGTTTGGTTCACAAAATATAAGAAAAATCAAAGTTAATTATTTAACAAAACAAGATGCGTCAGATATACACAAAAGGTTATATGGCACAGATGAAAGTTGTTGCATCCTTTCCCAAAAACAAAGTTCCAGCTCTTCTTCAAGTTCACACAAAGTTCGAACACAGTCATAAAAGAGGATTACTCAAGTTAGTGACTTAACCACAGCATACCTTTGACCAAGCTTTGTTAAGTGTTGCAAAAAAGAAGACAAATTGGATTAAGTAATTGAATAAAAACATCAAGTTAAAGGATGGGCACAGCATGTCCAACAAGAAATTAAACCTTCACGCCTTTCAAACTATTTTTGAAAGACATCAACACTACCCTCAAAAGTATGTCAGAAAAAAATTATGAGAAAACAAAGATTTGCTGCACAAAATCGTACCCTAACAGGCGTGTCATTTTTACACCTGAATTTTAAGATATTTCAATCTGGCTCTCAACAAAGCACAAAAAAACTCATCTAAGGTTCCTCATCAGCACCTGTTTTTCGATTCCATTTAGGTAATTTGGAGAAAATTAAGACCTGCCAACAAATTGCTTCGGTTAGACAGAAACTCACTGGAACTGTGTTCATTAGAAGGCATAACATATCACCCAAGATGACCTCACTTAAAAGAAAACTCGCTGCATGTTTAAAGTGTTCCACAGACAGTGAATCAAATAACTCTCCAGGTACGACAGTGGGGGAGGGGAGATCGCTGGAGAAGCCAGCCCTGGATGTCCCTGGACGAAAACCTGGTGTTAGTTAGATCGAACTGTGGTTCTCATCTCTCCAATCTCCCGCGTTTAAACTCAGAATCTTCAGAGGAACCGTGATTATTACCCTGACCGTGGAGACCGAGCAAAATGGCTGACGCCCGGCGGACCTGGCTAGACAGCTATTGAGGAGATCGGCTTTGGTTCACTCCCTCGGCCGTCACCTAACCAGCCGGACATTGGCCATTGTTTTCCTTGTATCTCCGCTGTGTCTGCTTTCCTCCCCTCGACGTGTAACATTGTTTTTAATATGTCATTGTACTGTGTAACCCTGTAGTTGATGTAATTTGCAACTTGTAACACCTGTCCTCCTGTAAAGCGCTCCGATACATCCGGGTCTAGCCAGCGCTATATAAAACTTTTCAAATAAATAAATAAATCAAATGGCTATTTGGGACCACATGCATGGTACTGGACACAGTTTAAGGAAAGGAAGGTTTGTAATGCCCTCTGCATCACAATGGAGTGGTCTGAATGAGAAGAAGGCTCATTGAGACCATCTAGATGGCATGGATATAACGGAAGGGGTAAAAAGGCTAAATGGACCGCTGAAATGCACCTAAGAGGGTTGAGAGAGAAAAACACTACTCTGAATCACTAAAATGGACTGGAGAAAGTGAAGGAGGCAGCTCTCATCATCCACATGGTACTGAAGAGGGCTGAGGGAGAAGGTGGATCCTTTGGACCATCTTTATAGCACTGTAGAGAGTTGAGGTACACGTATGGTTTAAATTACTATCTGCATGCCACTGGAGAGAGCCGAGGTTTAACAACTACCAGCAATGGTAGAGGAAAATAACCTTCTTTCAGACTACAAAACTGGATTCCTTCCTGGCAGCGGTTTTAAAGCAGCACTGATTGCCACAATTGGATGATATGAAAGCTAATGCAATTAATAATTTTCATCACCCAAAAAGGTTACAAACACTTAACACTAAAAGGATCTCTTTCCTGACCAAGAGATCTCTCATCATTTTATTGATTTTCTTCTCCACTGCAGTATTCATTTCCATCGCCAGAGTCCCCCAAGATTCGATCACTGTTCCTCGTCTCTTCAAGTTTATTGTAGCCCTCTTTCTGACTTCATCTCCTCTTACAACTGCTACAACCAGGCAGATGATATGCAAATCACATTTATGATCAAAAATCGTTAAACTAATAACTCGTATTACACCACTGGATGCTATTGAACCTACTAAGTTAAACTGGTCAAATACAAAGCTACTCAAATACAGCCAGTGCACCAAATATCACCCTTTGACTATCTGGCCACAAGAACTTGATCAAGCACCATTCCACTTAGCAGGACTAAGGAATCTAGAGGCGATTATGGACTCAACCACTCCCTGGTTTAGCTTTTTTAAACATAGCTTCAACATCATGAAATAACTGCTATTATGTTTCCTCATACATATGCTTTTCTCAAAAAGGTGAAACAAACATTTCCGTTGTGCTTTCCCACTTGGACTATTATACCTCAGGTCCCTCTCGTTCTACTTCACAAACTACAAAGAACTAAGGAGCAGAGAGTGCCTAACTGTACAGTATCTGGTGTGCATCACACCACTTCATGTTCATGTTTTTGCACTGGCTGCTGGTGGGTAAATATATTTCCTTTAAAGCAATTTGCAGTGTACATCAAGCAATCCATGGATTTTAACCACTGCTCTTTTAGCATAACTGCCATCCTTCCAAATAAGAAACTGTGCTTCAGATTGACCGCTCTTTTGAAAATCTCTCCATTCAAAAAGTTGTAAACTAGACTTAGCTCTTTCTCTGTTCAAGAAGCTAAGCCCGAGAATTATTTTCCTGCAAGAACAGGAACTTTGGACAGGACTAAATCTTCTAAAATCGTACCCATTCCCATGCAACAAATCTTACGATCAAGACGACCAAAACAAGAACACTTCTATTATCTTACTCTCCTCAACACATCATGCTTAATTACAGTGAAGTTTGCCACACCATGTTTGAAGAAAGTCAATGAACCTCACAAACCTGACTCAATGCTCCCCATATAGACCAAAATAGTTCTAACACCCTACCAGCCCGTCAATCTGAACGGGCACAAGTCTTTGCAGCCTTGTCCAGACCATTACGTGTTATAACGATGACACAACATAATTTCAATTCATTTTCATTATTGTGGGCTAAATTCATTATAAACACTTTCAATGGATAAAGCTTACAGTTAATGAGGTTTTTCCATAAACAATCCATAATCATATACTTCTATGATTCAATTCAGAATGTGGTATGAAGAAAAAGATGTCAGAATAGGGCAAGGGACTTTCCACATTATACCTTTATGCTTCAGAGCATAACATCAGCCCTAACGGCTACGAAGGTACAGTACAGAAACAAATCTGGAGAAGCAGAGGACCATCATGTTAAAAATGAGGTTTTGGAGATTGGTTTATTAAGACAGTTCATCCATAAATTAAAGTTGCCGAGTAGGGTAACAATGGTATGATCTGAAAAGGAGGAAGTAAGTTAGAAAACTCTTTAATAAATCTAAATTAACTAATCTATTGCCATTTCAGTAGCTAATGGAACACTACACAGAGTGATTTTACAGCTTCAACACACCTGAGGCATAGGACGGTGAGCAGGCACTTAAGTTTTGAGTGCAGTCTCTGCGTGGCCCACCATATCCCATGCATGCTTTGCTCCCATCTCCTTATACCATAAACGTTTTGACTCCTTCAGTCGAAATCAGTCAGGGAAAGAGCCTCTGGACTAGGAGCACAGGAAATAAACACTGGTAACCGGCTTCTCTTGTCCCTCATGGGAATTTGTGGCACCACAAATGGATAGTGTGGGATTATAGCCCCACCATAAATCTTTTAAGAGAAAACGCTGTAAGGTGCATGCGGGTGTGTGGAGTGGGTCCTCTTAGAGGGTGGTGTGGTGCGTGCAACATGAGTTAAAACTGTCTAAGGGTTGCCAGAATTAGGGTTTATAACGAAAGGGTGCCCTTGACAGAGTAAAAAACCCGAAGGTTAGGGGTTACCTCAGTTGGCTTAATGAGCCCCAGGTAACTACAATGTAAAAGAGGTCGACATGCTTTGCACCTGTCTGGTTTCACGGATCTGTGGCGCTTCTTCAGGACCAAAACAACAGGGTGAAGTGTTGTGCACATGAAGAGAATCAGGGTTAATACCCTGTGGAGGTGTCAGGGCGGGCCGGGGGACAATGTACCCTGCAGTCTAGCTGTAAAAAACTATTTAGTAATGGCCGCTCCTGTGAGTCACCTCTAAATATTGAGAGAGTTGCTCCATAGGCTAGGAAAGTAGGGCGCCGGCATTTTACCGGGAGTTTTGCTCGGGTGGTGGCTCTCTCGCACCTACCCCATCCGTACTCCGGCCTGCAATTAAACAAACTTACAAATACATATGTACACATTTGCAAATAATATAATATAGGTCATGAGAAAAAATTTAATTTGGCTTTAGATGTGCTGCTCTCTGCAATTGATCTGTCATGCAGAATGATCGATCCTACAAATGAAACATATTTCAGACAAAAACCTTCCCTGCTCACCCATAAGAAATACCGGAATATTTTTTTATGGACTTTGGGCCAGAATCTATATTGCGTTCCAAGCCCCTCATTTTTTCACTACATTCCAATAACGGTGCTTTACAGTTTATTTTATTCAGTGTGATCTGTGTTTAACATTAAAATGTTGTGGTACATGAATACCTAAAAATAAAATGGTCTGCTTTGGCCCGTTACCACAATTAGGCGGTCATGCATGCCTCAAAGATGTCAGACCTCCCACTCAACCCCTTGATCTCTGGTGAAGTAACGTTTTGCCACCCTTTTCCTCAATAATCAGATTGATGTTATCTTCTAGGAGAAACGTGGTGCCTCCTTGCTAGTAACACCATGGGAGTCTTAGGAAGTAATTCCTTACTATAAGTAGGGTGCAGCTTTAGTAATCCTCCCAACACAGGAGCAAATGGATAGGGAATTCAACTTATGCGTTTATCATACAAATGTTCCGTAAGGCACTTTACAGTCACTATAGACCGTATTACCAATGGAGTAGTTCTGGCAGTGTTTTCCAGTAGGACGTAACTCCCTGAGGAGGGAGAAGATATAATTATGGGTGCCAAATTTACAAAGAATTTATGCAATCTTTGCGATGTACACTGCGGTTTCCTGGGGATCTCCACGATGATGATGTTTTTGTTGTGGAGGATGAAAACAGCGTAAATAACAGCTCGGAAAGTGAGGCCATGTTGTCGAGGTCTGGGTTGCTACAGAGACAGCATGCAGAACTGTGATTGCTACACTGCAAAATAAAAAAGTACCACTGCATGCATGAAAGCACAGACAGGATGAAGTACTTGGTCCAAGCTCTATAGCATGGACACACATGGAGCCTGAGGAGGAAGCCGGAGGCGAGGAGGAAGAGCTGTCCAATAAGAAGCAAGAAAACGAGAGCGACGTGTGAGCCAACCAATGGTAATTCAAGCTAAGTAATGGGCTGGCTCTTAGCCCCTATTAAGATTTTTTTTTCGTTACAATAGATTTTGCAAGCACAGCACAAGCGGTGTGCAGACGAAACCTTGAAAATGAGCAGACTATCCTGTACAGGTGGCACAGATATGCCCTAATGTCAGCTTAACTAAGTAGATCACTATATAAAACTGCTTTCTTGCTAACTTAAAAAAAAATTGTTCTTAATAGTCATTTCACATGCTAATCAAGAAACCCTGGCATACCTCGCCTATTCTCTTACCTTCAGCCTCTACTCCTGTTTTCCTGCCACTCTTAATTCGCTTCTTACACTTTGAAGGAATGCACTCTTTTCTGAGGAGCTAAGCACCACATTCAGAACTACCCAGATTGCAAGAAATAGAGCAAAACGAAGTTTGACCGTTTTTGCGACAATTAGATTAACAAAAGTCCATCAAGTCAACTAGCTACAGCTGCATTTAACCAGCCATACCATAAAACGTAATTGAAATAGAAGATGCTTATTCATACTCCATTCAATAATACACATTCTATCATCCTCGTAAGGATGAAAGTGAGTGGTTCCACAGGGATGAACGTGTGACTATGACATCAAACAGATTTCTGGAGTGGGCCCATTAGTCCACGGTGCCCCCGCCCTGCATAGATATTCATGACTAACATCATGATGCATCCTTAAGTTTAAGTACCCCTATTTATTTTCACTAAAGTCAAGAACCTGAATCAATCAAAGAAACAGTGCTCTGCACAGGTTACGGACTTCATAATTTTTGTGTATCCGGAAAAAGAATCTGCTAACAAAGATACGTAAAAACATCAAGTAAAAGCAAAAACTTTCTGCAAAAATTCTTATTGCAAAACATAAACCAGAAAAATTAAGAGCAAGGGCTTGTAAAAAATCCACAGTGTAATTCCATTATCCTAAACTATAATTGATACATTGCGTTTAAACTTAGGAGAATGATATTGAACACTACCAAAAAAAAAGATCGAAATACAGTTAGAGGGCTCAGTTTGCCGCACCCAACTGTGAAATCGGACATGAAAAAATAGAACAAAAGAGACCCGAGGCACATAAACAAACACAAATGAGATGTACAGGAACAAGATGAACAGGTATGAAAGGGGTCTGTTGACACCACCAACCACAACAAACATCCAGTAATAAGATTCAGAACTGGAAGCTGTGTCAACCTACGGAAAAATAGATAATGAGCAATAACTGAGAATTTTAAAAAAAAACTCAGATCTGGCTGTTCCCTAAAATATACATTTCAATGGACCCTAGCTGAAATAATTAATGGTCTGTTTATACAGGCAGCGCCCCCATCTCTCACACTCTTGAGCCTCACCTCATGCACACGTGCCTGTGGCAACATGAACGGTGCACACTCATGTAAAGTCATACATACGTGGCCACTTATAGGTCACATCTCACACAACATTCTCCCAATCATGAATGATAGTAGTCCTTTACTTGTCGACTTCGAAAGCCTTAGAAGTATGAAAGTGCAGTATAATTGCCGATGCAATGCTGCTTGCACTCCAATGCTGACCCATCAGTGTGTGCCACTGACAAAGGACTACCCTTGTTGTAAATACTTGGCCACCATCTGTGCGTGGGGCCCGCAGAACACTAAAATGTTTATATCCGACAGGTAAAAAGAATAATAATACACTTTTGCCATGCTGACACACATCTAGTGCTTGCACCCCTTTTAAACACTAAAATATGTCATGAGGAGTCAATATTTTAAAGCTATCATTGATAAATGACAGCTTTAACATTGCGATAATCTTCATTTATCAATGATTGTTTCAAATATGTACATGTATTTGAGATGTTTTTCCCTGTAAGTAAATGACTGTGTAAAAGCCACAGTAAACTGGGAAATGACCATGACCGCGACACTAAATGAGACACCGTAAGAATGCAACCCTTAGAGGCCACATCAAAGAGCTGAAAGTCAAGACTGAAAGACCAGGGACGGTGCTGTAATAGGATACGATCGAAAATAACAACGAAGTTGGAAAGCTTTAGGAATTACAAATGTAGATAATGCAATGAAAGCTCTTCTTAACCCGATACTGTGTTACTTTCATATTTTGAACAAGCACTGCAAATTATATGGAGGCAAATACGTCATATATTAAATGATGCAACATCATGGTCACTATTGCTGGTGTTGGCAAGTATTATATAATTTATGCTTACACGGAGATTATGCTAAAATATTCATGCAGGGATGAATGCTAAGAAAACCAGTATAAGGCTAAGGTTCCTGAATCCAGAGAGTAGATAAAGGCAGCTCTGCCACAAACATCAATAAACTTCACTAGAAGAAAAAAAATACAGCAGCCTAAAGTAACACTTCTAAATTTACAACGCAAACAGGCACATTAAGGGCTTCTTTTAAAACTTCTTTAACACTCAAACCCTCAAAAAAGAGAATGACATGTCAGGAGTATACGACAGCTGCTCCTGTATGTAGATCGCTTTCCTACATTAACAGTTGCTTACAACAGGCTATGCCAGGGATCTTACATTTCTCTTCACAAATGTACCAAGTAGGATGAGGGGTGGACAAGTTGCCACTTGTGGATCAAGTTTAAGTTAAGAGACCACTTCACCATGCGCAATTCAGTCTGCACAAAACATACTTGTACACATTTGACCTATGGGTCCAGAGGTTCAGGTTGCCAGTATTACACCTTCAAGACAAATGCTCCTAAGCAAAGTAGCTATATACTGATAAGAAAAATAATCAAACCTCACATTGCCTCAGCTTAAGTCATCACATTGTGGAACATCACACCAGTATTCTAACTATACTATACCATGCAAAACAGCACTTGACAAAATTCCGCAATCTATGACCCATACGACAGTACACAGCAGGATGCAACACACTATACTAAACTAAAAAGTGATACTATAAACACATCACCAAATCAGACCACATTATGTAAAGCATGACACTCTACCATCTCCTGCCCCTCCGTGTTATAGTATACTATACTCTACAAAGCACAAAAAAATCCCCACTCAATTCACTCACCCTGCAACTAACTGTATGTCTTGGAAACCCCTGTCCACAACACAATAACAAAAGAAATGTTAAGGTGTGAATGGCGGGCAGAGTGTCTCTTATTAAAATGGTCGTTTTGCCCCGATTCCTTTATTACTTTCTTAATATTCCTTATTACCCAAGGTCCTTTTTCTTCAAGACCTTGAAGTCTGAATTGATTCGGCTGGTGTGGGGAGGGGGGGTAGACAGGCGCGACTCAAATGGGCTGTTATGGCACAGCCATATGACATGGGGGGCTTTGATATACCGGACTTTGAGGCATATTACCTAAGTGCACAGGCGCACTACTTATATCACTGGATAAAACCTACTAGTTTTATGCCACAGACAGCAGTCGAGGACTGGATCGCTCATCCCCTACCTTTGGCTGGTATCGTCTATGGTCCCACTGGGGTATTAGACAACCCGCCAACCACTGTGACGTGCAGGGTGGATGCCTGGCAGAGGATAGTGCGTCGACTGGAGACACCAATGCTCTACGCGCCCGAATGCCTCTTGCCTACCACCCCCGGGTGGCGTTATTTCAAGAAGTCGGCTTCCAAAACATGTGCTGCCGCCTAAATATAGTAACATGGGGTGATTTATTCCTTGGAGGGGAATTCCGTACTCAAGAGAAATTCTTTGGTGAATACCCACCTAGTCCACTGGAGATATTTTATTATATTAGATTGCGAGAAAGTATGAAAACAGTGCTCACAGATTACCCTAAAGAACCACCTTGCACGGCTCCTCTAAACGTGGTCCTACACAAAACTGATGGCGCACACTTAGTGTCTAGCATCTACAGCTGTATTCGTGGCAATACACCAGCAGTGATGGGTACAGCCAGGGCGCACTGGAATGCAGACTTTGACAGGGAGGTGACCGATGAGCAATGGAGTATTGCTGTGGACTCACGGGGAATTTGGTGTCCAGTTGCCGTTTCAAAATAATTCATTATAAGTTCTTACACAGAATTTACTATACCCTGGCCCGAAAATACAGGTTTCACCTGACAGACTCAGATTGCTGTGAACGTTGTAAGCAACCTGGAGCAAACCTTCTTCATCTGGCGTGGGATTGTCCGCAAGTGAGACAATACTGGTGGCAGGTCCATGAGGCGCTGGAACTCATGACTGATAGTACTATTGATATCGACCCTCTTATGTTTTTACTAGGCTACACGGCACAGATACCGAGGGGTATCAGAAAATTCATTAATGTAGCACTGCTCTTGGCCAAACGATGACTAGCGTGCAGATGGGGGAGGGGACGTGCCCCTAAATTTAAGGGGTGCATACAAGACATTGTGTACTGTCAGGAGCAACATGGAATATACTCGGAAATGCAACCAGTGGCTTCTAAGCCGGCGGATATATGGGGTCCACTGCACACATACCTGATGCAGGCGGTAGCACAGACGACTGAAGACACTCTGCCAGAACCAGAGGGAAGGGAGACCCCTACATAGGCCACATTCTTCTGCTGATAGTCGCCGCATATATGAAACGGCGCCGCTGGGGGGAAGCCGTCACCTCTCATACAGTATGCATTAGGTAGATATGGGGGCCACACTGCGAGGGTATTGCTTGTGCCCTGGGCAGGAAGGGTTGCCATTATAGTCAATACTGCCAGGTAGGATACCCTTCCAGGACCAAGTAATACATACACTAACCCACTGAAGATGCCGCACAACCTACAGGGTTGCATGCCTCAGGTAACTCATGTCCATCTCGTTGTAACAGCAATGTATGTCTAAAAGGTGGGTTGGACCAAACCACTGCAAACATAAATGATACATGCATGTCTGGCACACATCGCGACAAGAGGGTAAGGTGAAGAGATGAATGCTAACTACATGGCCCACACATCCGACCTCTTATGTACATTTCTGTCCTTACGAGGTCTCTATACCTGTTACCAATACTGATTGCAGTTGCACTGAAAACAGTTTCAACGCGGCCGGCCCGAAGTGGTTGTAGGCAGCTTGCTGTGTTAATACACATTTCGTTATAAGTTATAAATTGATGCCTGATGATTACTGTAAAGCGCTGCCGGCCATATTATGGTTGTAGGCACCAAGCTGTGTCTATGCTCACAACTACCAATAAAGGTTTTTGAAAAATTGAGGAGAAAAAACAAACACATTTTAAATTTCCCACAGCTGCCTGTATATGGTAGATCTTCATACACTAAAATCATCCCTACACAAATCATTTAACAGCCATGTAACTAAGAAACAGCCCAGATCACAATCCGGGAAATAAAAAATCACTAGCCACATCTGACTATAAATACAGGAGTACTGGTATATAGGACAGCAAATTCCTCTCAACAGATATCACGATGAGAAAAAGTAAGCACTTTGGGGGCAACAGAAATTACTAATACTCAAATTTAAAACATACTTTACTAAATATAGTAGGAAAATCAACCAGATCTATGGCACCACGTACAGTAGACGAACTTGGTAAAAGCGAATCCTTGTGTGGTTGCCTCGTCTGATGGCCTATAAAGTGGAAGAGGAGGCATGGAAGAGTTTAGATCGGTGCATAACAGTCATCCTCTGTGGGGAAGGCATGATCCATCAGGCTTCAAAACCCAATCACACACCGGTTGTGCTATCCCACAAGCAGCCTCACTCCCTATGGTGTGAAAGCCATCCCCCCGCCCCACTCTACTACAAGAAAGTATTTTCTACTCACTTGAAGGTCTCCTAACCAAAGTCTTATCCATTCTAACTCATTTATACAATGTCATACGTCTGTCTCCTGGTGTTCAAATTCTGCTTTACATACAATGCTTGCTACCTTCTGGTAGGCCACATTGTGTAAATGCTCTAAATAAAATATTTGGTCTAGAGTGAAAAATAAATATTCTTATTTTATGTACTTGCCATGAAGTCATTTGGAAAAATCTGAAACTCAGAAAAAATTTGAACCCAACATTTTAGACGATATGTAAAAATACAAGAAGTTTCAAAATAATCAGCAAACAATAAACTTCTATACTTCGTAGATGCTATTCAGAGAGTTCTGATTTTACATGGTTTTACATCTAGTATACTAATATTTAGTTGGGATCCTCAGATTGATTTGTGGGAGCAGTGCACGTGCATCAGAGAGAATATGGACGATGAGGGATCTCATTTGAATTTAGAAAAGCCCCAACCTTCCCATTAAAATGAAGATTTTGATTTTTAATGTGTGAATTAAATGAAATATTTCATAATCTGTGCATTTGTTTGAAGAATGCTGGTTTAGGTCTTTTTTAAATTATATGTTTTGAGGTTCAAACCATCGAAAATGCTTAGGCCGGGTTTCCAGCTTCCAGTAATCACTCAGTAGGGGGGCCCGGATTCTAATAATGATTCAACGTGGGTCCCCGGGTTACATTAACAAATAAGTGGGGTCCATAAGTCAAAAGGTTAAGAACCACTATGCTAATCTATCAACAGGAAAGGCGTCTGCTAAGTTTATCCTTTTCACAAAAACTGATGGTTGTGCCAAAGCTCAGATCGACCACAATGTTCTCAAAACAAATTGGCAAAAAATGACGTCGTTCTTATTTACAACCTCTCAAGAAAAATACGTTTATTTGTGTAGTTTGAAAGTGCCGAGGCTGTATTCAAGGAAACATTTATTTATGAAGAAGTAATTTTACAGCATATAACAGTTAATATACATTACATCCGGCTACTGCGAAAAACATTTCAGGAGGCTCGTGCACATTAGATTTATCTTTGTAACAAAAGCTGAATAACACATTAGAAGGCAACATTTCATCTGAATGAAGACAAAAGATGCGACACAGCTCATATACTACATATAACCGGACATAGTAACCCAACTCATCACTTGCCTTCAAAGAGACTGCATTCTTGCAATTAACGGACGGCTACTTATTTTCTCAGAATGCATTTTAATCTAATAACCAGAAGAAATGTAATACGAGCCCAGATAATATAAACCTCATTGTCCTACTGGAAGTCTGCATCACATGCTATATTTGTCTGCAAAGTGAGCGGACAAGCACAGACATGTTTGTGGTTTGCAAGTCCAGCAACGCCGTGGCAGCTATATTTTGCCTCAGTGCTATCTTTAACAATGCCCGCGCACATGCGAAAACAATTTTTAACATGCTTTACGCTTCCCGCCACCCCATCAGACAAAACGTTAGCGGTCTATGAAGCTGGCCATCGCAAAGTCATCAGCCCGCATTTAAAACCACAAGCTGACAAATACTGCTATAGAACCCAAATTACAAAAGCATGCTGACACAAACATGAACGGATGCAAAATCAAAAGTAGACGAGGAGTCTCTTGTTACGGAGTAAAAGACAAATACAGGCACTGATAGGAACGAAAAAGCGTTTCCCAAGAGTTAAATTGTTTACTTCGCATATTTTTTTTAAAAATTCTATTACATCTCCTTCCGGATTAAAACTATAAAGAAGCGGGCAGAGGCTTGGCTACTTAAATGTGCATATCGCGCCAAACTGATTACAGAGTCCCTGGGCAGCGAAGAATAACTGGGTCAAGATATGCTAGGGTGATATTGTTACATGTGAATCGAAATTTGCCTAGCTTACGTAACGGTAAGTTTCAATTCTATTAAGGACACGGAGGCGAGGATTATGCTATATCTTCCTTCGCTTTATTAACATAAAGAAACCACAGCAGCTTAGGAAAAGATATAATAAGAACAAAAAATGCTTTAAACATAAAGCATTGACGTAATGTTCAACAAAAAATCAACAACAACTCCCAAGAGTCTCTTTGTTATAATCATAGTCCACAGTCCTTTGTCACTGTTCATCATCCCTATATAACCGGACTTCCCATCATCTTCCTCCTCTTTCTTCGCGCAGATCACGCTTAAGCCTCATTGGTCCTGTTTAGCACCGTCGTTGCCTGCCAAAAAAAGAACAGCATCAGCGAGGTGGCCCAGGAAAAGGCTACAACAAGGCGAGGAGCATTCAGTGAACAACACAGTACAGACAACGTAAAGGAAAACGCTTTACTTACTGCCATACGGGTGGGTAGAGACACCACCGTAGTCCGGGTGGGATAATCCTCGCCTCCGTGTCCTTAATAGAATTGAAACTTACCGTTACGTAAGCTAGGCAAATTTCGATTCTATGTCAGGACCGGAGGCTTCAGATTATGCTAGTTTAAAGCTTACTTACCACCAACTGAGCTAAATCCACCACCGGCTTAAAATAAAAACCTCTTGAAGGTGGAATCCGAGGACCAGTCCGCCGCTCGCATAAGGTCCTCCAGACGAGCACCCACCGAGAATGCCTTAGAGGCCATGGCCCCCCTGGCGGAGTGTGCTCCAAAGAGAGAAGTATTGATGCCCGCTTCTTGCATGACCCAACGCACCCACCTAGCGATAGTGGGGGAGGAGACAGCTTTGTGTGGCTTCCGCAGGGCAATCAACAACTGACGCTCGCCCGGAGGGCGTAGATCCAAGGTCAGGTCCTCATATGCTTTGAGGCATTGCACGACACACAACTTAGGAGTGTCAGTAAAGGCTGGATAAGAAATGGAACGCGACGACGTCTTAGTGCGTCGACCCACCGTAAAAGTAACCCCCTCTGGGGAAAAAATGCGTGCAGAAACATCCAGCGCGCGCACGTCCGAGACGCGCCTACAAGAGACCAGACATAACAACATGGCTAATTTCGCCGAAAGCTCCTTCAGAGACAGATAAGAATTCGCTGGCCACGATAGGAACAGGTTCAGGACCAAATTGACGTCCCAAAGGACGGAGTACCTGGGCTCTGGCGGCAGCGCGAGGCGAACCGCTCGCAGAAGCCGGCACACAAAAGGGTGTTCCCCTACCGGATGGCCATCGATGTTATCATGGCCCGCAGAAATCGCCGACCGGATAGCATTGATCGTTCTATACGCCAAACCCTTGTCGGCCAAATGAGCCAGGAAATTCAGCACGGGAACAAGGCCGGCGACCATGGGATCCAAATCCCTTCGTAAACACCAACGCATCCACTTAAGCCAAGCGGATCTGTAACGCTTCGTCGTACTATCGGCCCATGCTTTGGAGAGCAAGTGCTCAGCCGACCCCGAAAGGCCCGGGAGCGTCCAGCGTCTCCTGAGAGCCTCCACGCCACGAGGCGGAGAGTGTTCTGCATGACGAGAGGGTGAGGTTCCCGATCCGGGCTCGTCAGGAGCAGAGGAAACAGGGGGAGTAGGATTGGAAAATCCCAGGAAAGTTCCAGAAGAACCGGAAACCATACTTGAGACCTCCACAGCGGTGTAACCAACACCAGGTCCGCACCCTGGCGGCGTATTTGAGCCGCCGTTCGCATGATCATGGAGAACGGGGGAAACGCAAACGGCTGTTCCCGACTCCAATCCTGCAAGAAAGCGTCCGTGGCCTCCGCCAGAGGGTCCGGCCTCCAGCTGTAAAACCGCGGCAGCTGGTGGTCGAGACGGGACGCGAAGAGGTCCACCGAGAAGGGGCCCCAAAGGGAGTGTAGCCACCGGAAGACTCCCGGATCCAGTTTCCACTGGCTGGCATCCCTGAGATGTCGAGAGTGCCAATCCGCTACCTGATTGGACTGGCCTGGCAGATACTCCGCCGTCACCGCAATGTGACGAGACAGGCAATAATCCCAGAAGTCCTTCGCTAAATCCGCCAAGGCGCGGGACCGAGGACCTCCCAGGCGGTTCACATATCGGACCGCCGAAACATTGTCCATCCGGAGCAGGACACAAGCCTTGACCGAATCCTTGGTCCAACAGCGAACCGCGAAGGAGCCCGCAAGGAGCTCCAAACAATTGATATGCAATTGTTGTTCTTCTGACGACCAGGCGCCGCCGGTGGAAAAATCCCCGCACCGGGCGCCCCAGCCCGACCTGCTGGCGTCGGACTCTATGATTAAGTCCGGAGCCGACCCGAAGATCGCTCTCCCATTCCATGCCTCCATGTGAGACAGCCACCATGACATCTCCTCCTTCACTTCGTCCGTGAGGGGAACCCACTGATCGTAACACATCCCACGGCGCAAATGCTGCGCTTTCAGGCGTTGAAGAGCCCTGTAGTGCAGCGGGCCTGGGAAAATCGCCTGGATGGAGGACGACAGAAGACCCACCACCTTGGCGACATGGCGCAGTGACGTACGATCCCTCGCGATCGTCTGCCGAAGCAGGTGCCGTATCTTTGCGACCTTCCGGCTCGGTAGGCTCAAGACCACCTGCACCGAGTCCACCACGAAACCTAAAAAGGTGATCTGCTGAGTGGGAACCAAGACCGACTTGGAGCCGTTGACGACGAACCCCAGTCTCTGAAGCAGGCCGACCGCTTGACGCAGTTGTCCTGCCAGCACCTCCGGGCACTGCCCCATGAGGAGGATGTCGTCTAAGTATACTATCATACGGACCCCCTGGCTTCTGAGAAACTCCACTACCGGGTGAAGGACCTTCGTGAAGCACCACGGGGCCGAAGAAAGGCCGAACGGCAGGGCGGTGAATTCGAACACCTGGCCGTCCCACAGGAATTGTAGGAAACGACGATGAGGGGGGTGGATGGGAACGACCAAGTAGGCATCCTTGAGATCCAGTCGCACCATCCAATCCCGAGGGAGGAGCACGTCCCGAAGGAGGTGGATCCCCTCCATCTTGAAGTGACGGTAGACCAACCACCCATTAAATTCCTTGAGATTGATCACAGGCCTCTTGCCCCCATCCGTCTTGTCTACCAAGAAGACGTTGCTGAGGAACCCATGCGGGTGGCGCGTTGATAGGCGGATGGCTCCCTTGCGCAGCAAGTCCGAGACCTCCCCGTCTATCAATCGCGCGTCGGAATCTGAGAAAACCATTGGGCGCGGGGGCCTCACCTGAGTTGGCTGGTCGTGAAACTCAGTTTGCAAAACCCAAGCATCGGCAGTGAGCAACTCCCACTCCCCGTAAAAGCTTGCCAGCCGCCCCCCAATCGGAACTTGATCCAAGCAAAGTACACTTACCGGGGGCATTTCCTTGTCCGGACTTCTTTTGGAATCCTCTTCCACCATAGCGTTGTCCCCTCGTGGGGTAGAAATTGGTGTAGTTGGCCGAGGTCTGGTACTGACCTCTTCCGGAGCCTTGTCCACGGTTGTTGGTCTGCTGACCACGGCCGATCGCGCGGCCCCTGCCGCGACCGGCCCCTCCAGAAAAACGCTAGTGAAACACCCTCTTGATGCTGGACTGGGCCTTGTCCAGCGACGTGAACGTGTTCACGAACTTTCCAAGCTCGCGGATGAAAGGTTCACCGAAGAGGCCACCCTGGGCCACTGCACCTGCCTCCGACGAGGCCAGGTCCCCCAGCTTCGGGTCCAGCTTAATAAGGAGCGACCGCCGCCGCTCCGTGGACAGGGCACAGTTGGCGTTGCCCAAGAAGACGATCACCCTCTGGGCCCAGTTGGAGAGCACCTCCGGTGAAATGGCGGTGCCATTCGCTCGAGCCTCCTCCGCCATATCGAGGATCTTCGTGGCGGGCCCGACCGCATCCAACAGCTTGTCCTGGCAGGCCCGCCAGGACCGATCGATCCCCTTCCTGGGGTCCTTCATGAATTTCGCCAGGAAGGTGGCCATCTTGGGGTCCAATTCTGGGGTCATAGCCACCTTCCCCTCCAAAGTAGGCCGAGGGCATTCCCCGCGCAGGCAACCCCTCGCCTCCTTCTCCAGGGGCTTGCGCAGCCGGCCCGCGACAAACTTCGCCACCGTCTCCCCCGGGGCCCAGGCCGCGGAACGGGGGTGGACGATCTCGTCCGGGTCCAGCATGCCCGACTCATCTCGGGGCATCTCCTTTCCCGAAGGCGCCGGGAGCCAAGACCGGGTCGACTCCCCGTCGTCATCCGTGTCCGGAGAGTCGTAGATCGGGGAGGCGGGCGCCGTTGACAGACCGCCCGAAGTGCCAGGGTCCACCAAGGGCGTCGGAGGCACCGCCGTCGCCTTGGCCAGGAAGGCGTCACGAAGACGCTCGAAGGCGCCCTTATCCACGCCTTGGGCCTCCGATGAAGGCCCCTCACCCCGGGGTCTCTTCGGAGCGGGTGGCAACCCGCCGGACGTCCCCGGGAGCTCGGGGGGCGGCGGCACCTGCGCCGCTGCCAGCTTGGCACACTCCTCTACGATGCGGGCCGAAAGGCGGTCCTCCATGGGCCCTACCACCTCCGTCACGCAACGATAGATGGAGCTGTCCACCGCCTGATAAAACTCATCATCCTGCAGATAGGGGCAGGCCTCCTCATCATACTCCCCTTCCATGTCGGAACCAAGGGCAAATGCGGGGCACCCAAGAGGGCGGCAACCGAGAAAGTTCTCGAATGTGGGCAGGCCCAGCGGCTGCGATCACGTTTTGGGCCAGCTGACGTGGCAGGTGGGCTGCACCAACCCCCAAGCGCGCAGACCCTCCTCGCCGGGACCGGGTCTGCGTACCCCTCAAGCGCGCTAGGCCACACACGAATAAAGAGGTGCACAGATCTCGCCCGAAGGCGATTCACGCGGTCAAACCGCCATACAGACCCCAAAGGGCGTCAATTTGTGAAGTACAGACCCGGAGCACCAGGTGTCAGAGGGGTACGCGAGGGTCGGCCCCTGCGCAAGCAGACCCCACGGCGCGGCTCCTCGCACCGCGGAGGCGCGCCGGAGGGTCGGCGAGGCGACAGGCCGCCCCCTTGCGGTCTATGTACACACCGCACACAAGTGGGAAAAAAGTCGCGTAGGAACGGCAGAACGTTCCCGCAACTAGGGGACTCTGAAAGGAAATAAACCATGCAAGGAGTCCCCAAAGACCGCAAGACACAAGCACAATACAAGAAGACAAATAGAAAAGCACTTATCTGGCTGCGGGAGCAGCGAAGAAAGAGGAGGAAGATGATGGGAAGTCCGGTTATATAGGGATGATGAACAGTGACAAAGGACTGTGGACTATGATTATAACAAAGAGACTCTTGGGAGTTGTTGTTGATTTTTTGTTGAACATTACGTCAATGCTTTATGTTTAAAGCATTTTTTGTTCTTATTATATCTTTTCCTAAGCTGCTGTGGTTTCTTTATGTTAATAAAGCGAAGGAAGATATAGCATAATCTGAAGCCTCCGGTCCTGACATAGAATCAAAAGAGGGAATAATACTTAAAACTCAGAAAATAAAGTAGCGTAATCAGGCCTTTAGTGTTTTGAAGAGAATGAGTGCAACAAATTTGGATGCTATAGCTCTGGGGCTTTGCGATTTTATAGACTTTAAATCGTCCTTGTTGAAAGTCATATTGCATAGGGAGAGCACAACTTAAAATAACCAACACAATGGTAAATGAGACAACTACTAACGTGCAGGGTAACATGGTGGGGCAGGCTTAATTCCTGCATCGTTGCCTTTGGCATTATTTTTAAAAAGAATTCCTAGCAAAAAAAAAAAACCAATACATTTAAGAGCCAAGGGCCAAAATCCTAATTCTATGGAAGGTCGAAAAATTCAAAGCAAAAGGACTATGTCAGGTCACATTCAGGAAAAGTACCTCACGAAATGTCGATGGCCAGATTAAAACCCTAGTGCCTCCTTACCCAGGTCTCCTCCCTAAAACCCGTCTAAAACAAGCATTTACAATGCAATGGTCTCAGCATTATTAAAGGTAGAGCTATTGGCATTGCTCATGACATTTATTTTTAAATCATAAATAAATGGCATTGTCATTTACATTGCCAATAGCTTAATCGTTAAATAAATGGCAGTGTCATTTACAATGCCAATAGCTTAATCGCTCACCCGAAGCACAGCCAGGGGGCATGGGAGCAAGCACAGCCAGGGGGCAGGGGAGCAAGCACATAACAGATGCTGAATCCGCAGCTATTCAGTGGAAGAGCTCAACATACAACAAGCAGGGAAACAGAGGCACGAAAAAGGCCGGCACAATCACCAGATAACGAGCAGGGAAACAGAGGCACAAAAACGGCGGGCACAATCACCGGATCACAAGCAGGGAAACAGAGGCACGAAAACGGCGGGCACAATCACCAAATCAAAAGCAAGGAAACAGAGGCACGAAAACGGCAGGCACAATCACCGGATCACAATTTGGCTCAGGAACTAAAAAACTCAAAATAAAAAACAGACAGGTCTCCAACACAGATTAGATTGAATTTGACATATGCCATGCGCAAAAACTCAAGACCAGTCACCTATTAAGCGATCCATCAGAATTCCAAAACGACAAAAAAAGCAGGTACAACTCAAACGTTTTGGATGAAAACAAAAAGGCCCTATAGCTCCCCCAGTGTAGCAACCAGAATTGGTAACAGATAATGCAGCTTACACTCAGTTGAGATGACCAGTAAGTTTGCAACATCTGACCATTTATCCCACTCAATCCACATGCACCACTCCTAGCAGCACAACAGAAGAGGACTACCACATTCTTTACTTCCTCAGGCCCGGGAAAGGTTGCTGACCCACACCACATCCACCCAGAATTATCAGTCCTGAAAACCCTCAATCACGTTTATTAATGTACCGAGATTCTACAAAGAGACTGGAAGCAGAGTATGCTGTAATACATAAAACGTCCTGCAAGCCACTGGTTTACAGTATTGAAAATCAATGCATCAGTAAGGACAGTCACTGCATCTACCAGTACCTTGTACTGCAAAACCACAGAAAAACATAGCGTGACAGTAAACAAACATTTATGCATACTTCACACCATGGTAAGAAAGCATGCATTCACACATACACTCATGCACACACACAGCCGTCCATGCGTTTATGCAGACTCACGTCATGGTAAGAAAGCATGGATTCACACATGCACCCATGCGCACACACATACAGCTGCACGCCGGCACACACTTACACACACACATCCATCCGCTTCTGCATACACACACATCCAGAGCCACACACACACCCAGAGCCACACACACACACACAGAGCCACACACACACACACAGAGCCACACACACACACACACACACAGAGCCACACACACACACAACCAGAGCCACACACACACACCAGAGCCACACACACATACCAGAGCCACACACACATACCAGAGCCACACACACACCCAGAGCCACACACACACCACCGCTCACCCACAGGTAGCACCGGAGAGGGAAAGACACTAAAAGTATATTGGCTAAAACCCGCAGGCCACAGTACCGAGGGCGAGAGGGGACATAAGGGGGGGGGAGGAGAGGTGACGCAGAGGCACGGGTGGTGGGTCTTTGAGGACCGACGGAGCAGGGATGAGGGGAGCCTGGCAGGGAAGATGAGCCATGGCAGACTCTGGGGTGGAGGCTGTGGGGGGCGATGGATTAGGTGAGGGGGCGGAGGGGCAGTTCTGAATGACACGATGGATTTTTGCCTGGATTGCTTTGTCAACATTTACCGAGTCTGACAGTACAAAGGCAGCGGAGGAGAGCACCCCGGGCGGGGGCCCGTCTGCGGCTCTGCGCGGTGTGTGCAATCACATTAGGAGCATGTAAATATCCGGCGCTGCTCAGGGACCCGAGGCTTGGAGGCTGGCGGCTCTGCGGGGTGGGGTATAGGACGATGACCTGCCAAGGAGGTAGCCATGGGAGCGCGGGACGGGGGCCGACAAAAGAGGTGCTTCATAGGACTGTGCCCGATGCTCACCTTCCCAGCCTTGCGAGATCGATGAAATTACCGGACAAAAGTAAATCTCTGTCCTTCCCTCTGTCACACCTTTCTATCTACCCCCCCCCCCCCATCTCTGTCACTTCTCTCCAATATTGTCGACGTACTGCTGGTGTGCGACTCGTACCAGGGCCACAATCACAGATGCGGAGCGTACCCGGGGCTCATGAGACACAAAGGGCGCAATGTGAGGGCCAAATACAAGAAAGGGGCATGATGCCCGCATGCCATGACAAATGGCATCAAAGAAAATTAGAGTAACACTGAAATTCCCCAATGGTAGGAGATGGGCAGCCTTTAAGCCCACAGATAGAAGACAATACGCGCTGTCTAGCAAAGACCTAAAAAATTGTGGTTTGGGGGAACACCCCCAAAGAACCCAATCACAGCAGCAGTCGCCACTGTGTAGTTATAGCTAGGTCCTAGTATTTACCACAGGAAGAGCATTTTTGTGTTTGCTAATAATTTTAGCACAGATCAGATCAATGTTGGCGTAGTTTGACAAATCTTAACAAAAGTTCTGGAAAAAAAGTTAATTCACCTCAGCTCCTTTCTGAAATGTTTCAGGGTGATTCATCAAGCGGCAGGTGAGAAAAAAAAGGTGGTCTTGTAGCGCACTTTCCCTCATGAAATATTTCATAGGAAAATTAAACAGCAAAACTGCAAATAAGGCTGAACGGAATGACACAAAATTAGGCAGGAATCTTAGTTCAGAAAGCGTGCTTTTTGTGATTTGGTGCATATTTTTTCTTTAGATTTTGAGAAATTAAGGTTGGAAAACTTTGCATAACTGGATTATTGGGATCGTGGGAGGCTTGCAAGAGTCCTGTGATCACGCAAATTCAAATAATATAGTGATCTGATTCACCCCCCCATCGGCTGCATCACCCCACAATCTCCCGTTGCTGGCAGCAACAATTAGAGAAATGTTGCGGCTGTCATTTTAGGACACAGGGACTCAGTACCTGTGTCATGACAATTAGAAAACAAGCATTCGCAATGCAATAGGTATCGCATTTACGCAACTTTAAGCAATTGGCATTGTAAATGACAATGCCTTTTATTTATGTTTCAAAAACAAAAATAAAAGGCATTGTTATTTGCAATGTCAATAGCTCAAACACTCGTAAATGCGAGACCTATTGCATTGCAAATGCTTGTTTGTTATGAGGTCCCATATTGCAATTGAAACATATGAAGCTAATTCGGGCTCTGAGCCAGCAGCGTGCTGGGACTTTGAGGCCTCCAAGTGGTGGCTTGCACCATTATTCCCTAATCAAAGAAAAAAAATAGATGCTCCGACGCAATTTAAAAGTAACCTGCATGATATATAAATAAAATTAAAAAAATACACCTTCCTTGTGAAAAGCAAAACTACAGGTCCTGGAATACAAAGTTTCACTAACTAAATGTACCCGTGCAGGGTGAAGGGAATAGTGAGCTAGGCAACTAGTGATCTCTCTGTCACCATCCCTGTCACACACAGGCACCCCAAAAGCACAGTGCCTGTTCACACCTGTTGTCCAGATCACGCTCACTGACGGCAGCATGGTGATTCAAAATGCATTACTCTAATTAAATGAAAACAAAAATACAAATCCCAGATTCAAATGATTTGTTAAATGGCCGGACCGGAACCATGACATTATGTGGCAATCCTACTCCAAAAGTGATGCTCATCTCTAAATGCCCGAGCACACTGAGGTATGAACAGAAAATCGTATAGTTGAATTTAAAAATACACATTCCAGTGCAATAGGAAAGGCAGCTCTTCACATAGGCAGCAGCTGCCTCGGGCGCATCTGTAAAAAAAGCACAGAAAGTTTTTTTGTTTGCCATTTCAGGTTTCTTCTGGTTTGCTTCCTTCCATGTTTAACCGTGTACTCACTGTTCAGTGTCTGCACTCTCCTAAACAAAGCATGTTTAACAAGGCTCAAAATTTTTTTTAGAGAGTTGTAAATCTTTTCAGTGACTCTTCAGTCATATACCCTCCTGTTACTTGTTAGTGCCAAAACCAGCCGCCTGAGTGAGCGGAGGCCAGAAACACATATAAAACAAGAGTATTATGTGGTCTGAAACAAAAAACAATATTAGGTTTGTGACAGGATACACACTTTCACCGATACAGCAGTGCGTAAAAAAACCAGCAGGGATCGTTTAGAGTCTTTACGGCAATCTTGCTAAAAGTATCCAAGTCACATCTTCCAGCGTTGTTTAACAATCAGAGAGGTCGGAATGGCAATAAACCATGTCTCCCCCCTCCACTACTTAGGTAGAAGCCAAGGCTGGCAGTCGAGATTTCTCTGGCCCCACTGTATTTATATAGTATGGCTCATACCGGAGATATTGGTGTGCTTCGAGGACGGGGCCAGCGCTGTGCATAATGATGATGTGAGGCGCTGTGAAGTGGTGCTGCGCGACACTCCGACAGCGCTCCAGCGCTCCAAAGCAGCAGTAGGAGTAGCGGTTTGCATAGGTGTGCCTCCGTTACCGGACCCGCATTTGACAAAGTGAAAGTCACCATGAAGCTGCAACGTGAAACATAAAAGGATGCGGAGAACTGAAAGTCAAGGCAGTCTTTAAGTCAGACGACTCCAAGACAAACAAGCGTGACCCAGGAGGCCCGCGCTCACAATGCGCGATGTCATGAGACATGAACGGCTCTTTACAGGGCGGACAGAAGATGTGCACGGGGGGACTGGATGCTTTACTGGCGGCAAAAAAAGTACTCCGTGTCACGCCGCGAGTAAAGCATCCAGTCCCCGCGTGCACATCTTCTGTCATGTCTGTCCATGTGCACATCTGGAATCCGCATAGATTCCAAAAGGACCTCGCCATGGCGAGAGTAGCGCATGCTGCGAACGCTAGGCAAAACCTAAAAATAAGGTTTGGGGATAGGGTAGAGGTACCCTGAAACCCTAGAATTTACCAGGTCAAATGAAAAGAAGAATTTTTGTGGGGATCGTGGGGGGGGGGGGGGTAGAGGGCTGCAGAACTCCACAGCTATCCTGCAGGATAGGAAAAATTATTTAAAAAGGGGCGAGACCTGAATGCCTGAGGTGGATAGCTGCAAAAAGGCAAAGCCAATGCCCTGCAGGAGGTTTGCTGCCCATGGGGGTGGGACATAGGAACTGGTCACAGGCCAGGCCCTACGACTAAGACCATGCAATGCACGGCCAATGGGCGTGCGCAGCACAGCAGGGGATTAGCCTTGTGCCTAGTAATAACATATTACTTTATGTAAAAAATAAATTTAAAAAAAACTAGAAATTCACAGAAAAAAACAAAGGGTTAAAGTGATGTTCTAGCTAGGTAAAAAAAAATATTTTGACGTAACGTTTTAAACAAAACAAAAATACCTTACAGACTCCAACACTCATGACATGATCTGTGACACCATTGATAACTTTACTGATGTCATATCAAATGACATAATTGATGACAACACTGTGTATTGTGAGACAAGTTATAGTTACTTGAAATAACTATAACTGTTGAATGTCAGTATTTTTTTGTTATGTTATGCAGATTTGTAGAGCGCACTATCACCCAGGACGGTATCGTGACGCTGAGCAGGTTTCTGTTTAGGCACACCTAGGGCTTAGTGGGATTACTCAAAAAGCCAAGGCTTCAGCTTCTTGCGGAATTCAAGAAGTGAGGAGGAGGTTCTTATGTGTAGAGGCAGGTTGTTCCACGCTTTAGGGGAGCAATGTCGAAGGCTCAAACCATCAGAGCTGGTTTTCCATATGCAAGGGATTTGTGCTAGTAGAATTCTGGACGAGCGGGAGTTATCTGGAAGGTTTGTGAACGCAGATGTAAATTTGAGGTATGCTGGACCAATGTTAAAAAAGTGCCTTGAAAGAGAGGGTGAGGAGCTTGAATTGTGCTCATTTGTCAATGGGGAGCCAGTGGAACTCCTACAGGCATGGTGTGATGTGAGTGAGGTGTGGGAGGGTGAGCGTTATTCTGGTCACCACATCCTGAATGATCTGCAGACTTCTGGTCTGTTTGATCTCAGTAAACAGACCGTTTTCCTAGTCCAGCTTGTTTGTGACCAGGACATACATGACTGTTTTCCAGTTGCTGATTAGGAGCCATTTGAAAATCTTCCTCAGCATCTTCAGAGTATGGAAGCACAAAGCCATGACGGCAATGACTTCGGCAGCCATGTCGAGCTTGCTGTCGATCATGATCCTGAGGTTCTTTGCATGAGTGGTGGGGGTGGGTGTCTGTCCTAGCTCTGTTGGCCACCAGGTAGAATTCCATGGTGATGTGCTCTTCCTGAAGATCACAATTTTGGCCTTGCCAGCGTTTATCTTTAGACAGTTAGTCTCTATTCAGTAGGTAATTTCAGTCATGGAGGCTTTGAACTGGAGTCGGGTGCTGGGCGTTTTGGCCGTGAGGGAGAGAATGAGTTGCATGTCGTCGGAGTAGGAGAGAATGCTATTGTTAGAGTGGATGATGCGGATTAGAAGGATCATGTATGCGATGAAGAGGGTAGAGCTCAGATGAGGTTGTAGGCTTCCGAGGTGTACAGTGCCAGGCTAACTAACTGGATCCTTCCAATCAGGAAGGAACGGATCCATTGGAGTACGTGTCCTTGGATTCGGATGTTGTGTAGGGACTGGATGAAGCTGGGATGTGATCCTGAGTTAAATACTTGAGGTCCACGAGGATGAGGGCCACACTTTCTCCTCTGTCCAGAGTCATGAAGATGTCATCAATGGCAGTGATGAGATCTGTTTCCATGCTATTGTTGTGTCTGAAACCAGACTGAGGGTTGTAGGACGTTGGGATATTCGGTGAGTGGTCTGTGGCTTATTTTCGTCAAGACTTTTGCCAGGAATGGTAGCAGGGAGATCGGGCTGTAGTTAGTGAGCGTTGATGTTTCAGCCGAGGATTTCTTCAGCAACGGGAGGATGGTTGTGCATTTCCAAGCCTTTGGGAATGTCGCAGAACAGGTGGAGGCATTCAGAATGGGTGTGAGCATGCCGATGATGGGTTGCACTCCTCTGGAGTACGAATGGTGAGGAGAGGTTCCAAAGGGACCGTCCGAGTTGATGAACTTCATGGCAGTGGCGCTTTTTTCATGGGTGCAGACAGGCCTGGTAGTTAGCATTGGTTTATTGGATAAGATTGGGCGGTGTTTGGTGAGGTCTGTCAGATCCAGTCGTGGACTCAAGTGGCCGTAAAGGGCGTTGATTTTGTTGCTGAAGACCTGAGAGATTGTTACAGAGTCCAGCGATGTAGTGATTAAGTTGGAGGCACCCGATGGTGAGGTAAAATCATTCATAATGGCAAAGAGTTGTTTGCTTCTGTTGGTACTGGTATTGATGCGGTCCACCAGAGCGATATGTTTAGTTGTCCGGATCATTTGGTGGTAGTGTCTAACGGTGGATTTCAACATGAACCTGTCTGTATTGTCCTGGCTCATTCTCCATTTGTGCTTCAGTTGTCTGCAGTGGCGTTTCAATGGTGTTTCAACAATCTGAGTTCCTCTGTGTACTAACTTGCCTGGGGTCTGGATCTTGCTGAGTTGTTGTGTTTAAAATGCTACATTTAAACTGACATTGTCACCTAACTATAACATCACTTTAACCTTTGTTTTTTCCCAGTGAATTTGCAAGGTGTTTTTTCTTTTTCTTTTTTTTAAGGAAAATTAAGATATTTTAACCATACCCAACTATAATGCCACCTCAACCTTTGGTTTTTTAGTAAAGAAAAAACGAAACATATCTACGAAATCAAAGGTAAATTTCAGTGTCCGTTTTAATTAAAATGTTACGTTTAAACTAACATTTTCATTTAACTATAAAAACATGTTAACCTTTGATTTTTGCACTAAAATAAACAAATGAAAGAGTGTCCCCCCCAAAAAAATATAAATATATATATATATATAAATATATGTCCAGGAAGGTTCCTCTCATGGTAGAAAAGAACGGAGAGACACAAAGGGGTACTATGGGAGGGAGGCTTTATTTCTGCGAGCACAAGCATGACGCGTTTCGGCTGATTGCCTTTATCAAATGCTGACTCTCACCCCCTAACCGCAAGCAGTCCATACGAGTACCTCCAGTCGCTTCAACTCTTTTTGTCCTCCTGATTGGTCGATCAGCGTCACCTGCAGATCTGTAGTTTGTGTGGTGAACCACATATCCCAGCATGCACTGCCACCGCATGCTGAGTAGGTGCAGCGTCCGACAACGGTGTGCTCCGTGTTGATCAGGTTAATGCAGAAGCGCTGTGAGGGTCTGCTGCAATCCGGGCATTTAAAACAAAGTTATCCTCCCATGTCCCCGTGACGCCTCAACCACACATCTCCGCTCCTAGAAGTGGCCCGGGAAATTCCATCCAAGTGGCAAAGATCCCCATGTGAAGTCACATCCTACTGGGCAACGGCCAGGTAACGAGGGCGGGTGCGGTGGGAAAGAGCTGTTCACTACCGTGAGTCGAAGAAAATGCCGAAGCTGTCTGGAATGCTCGATCCTCTTTAATGAAGCGGGTCTCTCCAATGCGCGCCCAGGACTTGCACGCAAAATATGTCCAGGAAGGTTCCTCTCATGGTAGAAAAGAACGGAGAGACACAAAGGGGTACTGTGGGAGGGAGGCTTTATTTTTGCGAGCACAACATGACTCGTTTCGGCTGATTGCCTTTATCAAATGCTGACTCTCACCCCCTAACCGCAAGCAGTCCATACGAGTACCTCCAGTCGCTTCAACTCTTATTGTCCTCCTGATTGGTCGATCAGCGTCACCTGCAGATCTGTAGTTCGTGTGGTGAACCACATATCCCAGCATGCACTGCCACCGCATGCTGAGTAGGTGCAGCGTCCGACAATGGTGTGCTCCGTGTTGATCAGGTTAATCAGGTTAATGAAAGAGTGTCACCCCCAAAAAATATAAATATATATATATAAATATATATATATATATATATATATATATATATATCTATATCTATATCTATATCTATATCTACATCTATATCTATCATGTCCAAGATGGCAGCGGAGTAAGACGCAGCCATCGGAGCTCCGCCGGACAGTTAGGCCCTAAAACGGTGCCACAGTGGAGGAGGCCACCTCATGGTGTCAGGAGCCTGAGGGTGCGCCCAGAGAAAGATGGCCGCCTGCCCAAGGTATTTCAGAGACTGAGGCACCTGAGACGGCAGAGTTTGCAGCTGAGGAGACCCAGAGAGTAGGAGGAGTCCTAAAGCCCAACGGCATCCTGTGGCCTGCTCAGTGGAGCCTGGTGGCGGAGGGTGGCTCGCTCCCCTCCCTGATGATCGACAACCGTGAGTTTGGCCGCTAGTATCAGTAGAGCCAGGGGGAGTGAGGGGTGGGTACAGCGAGCCTGTGCCGAGTTAGTGGCATTGGGTGCCGAGACAGAGGCCCCGGTTTCCCAGACCCGCAGCTGGAGACGTACGTGGGTGGAGGTTGACGCCCCGTCCGTGTGGTGGTCCGAAGACTGGGAGCACGCACAGCGGCTCATGATCAGACGACCGGGGGCACACCAGACCAGTTCCCAATTTTAACCTGGGCACAGAGGTTGCAGGGTGAAAATCTGCTCTCACGATCTTCTGCTGCCTTAATGCTATTGGCAGGTCTGCCCTGGAGCCCTGCTGGCCTGGGTGGTGGGACTTAGTGACTGCACCCGCTAACTCTCCGCCTCATTTCTCTTGCAATCTCTACTACTGGTACGGAGAGGGCATGAGGGCTCGTGGTGGCGGACTTCTGTGGTCGACAGGGAGTGGACCAGCCCGTCCCCGGGTACCATTCATGTTGGCCCCCAGCCGTTGGACTTTCCCACAGTGCAAATTGAATACCTGTGCATGGATTATGTATGTCCCTGGTAGGGCTGCTGGAAGGGCATAGGGACTGAACCATATATTGGCATCCCTGGGTGGTGCTGCGCAGCAGGGTTGGGAGTTGGAGACGTCGCCTCTGAGTGCCAAAGGGGACCTCGATGGAAGTTAGAGCCACAGTGCCTCACCCAGTCATAACAGTGGCCTAAGACATTGCACAGTGTCACTTTCGGCCCAATAGTAGTCTTATCCTCCTATCAGTTGGCAAAAAAAGAAATGTTGTTGAAAGATATGTTTACCAAGTCTACTACAAAAAGGACAAACGCGACCCCAGAGGCAGGTGACTCTGAACCAGCATGGGAATTAGCACGAAGTGGAGAGGCTGGAAGGAATGAATCCCCATCACCAAAGCATTCCTTGAACAGCTATTCGAGTCTCTCCGCAGAGATTTCGAGGGCCTCAAACAAGATATAGCCTTCGACATAAGGGGATCCGACAATATGTTGAAGTGCTGGATCAAAGAATGACCTCAATGGAACACAATCAGGATGCCAGGGAGGAGGAGCAACTGCCAGGAATTACTGACACTACTAACAAGGTTTAGAGCTCCGGTACCAGATAGAGGACCTGGAAAACAGATCCAGACATTCCAATATCTGAAATAAGGGCATCCCCTTGCAGGCAGTCACTGGCAGCCTGGAGGACTTTGTCCTTCATCTCTTCAAACAGTGGCACGAATATGGAGGGATCAGGAAATCAACCTAGATCGTACCAATCAAGCAGGGCAGCCATTAGCAAAACCACGCCAACCACAATATATACTCACCTGCCTACATTACTACCGCCAGAAGGAAGTAATCATGGTGGTGGCGTGATATTTGAAAGACATCAACTTAGAGGGTCTTCGGGTTTGGCCTTACCAGGACCTCTTGGCGATTACGCTTCAGCGCTGCAGGGTCCTTGGCCTCTCACGGACTTCCTGCAGCTCCAGAAGGTCCGGTACAAGTCATCATTTTTGCCTTAAGTTTGTGTGGCAGGGGAAGTTTGGATGCTCTGCACACTAAAAGAGGCTCAAATATTGCCAGGCATCCCGGAACTCGGAGGAGAGTTTAACATAGCAATGGATCCTAGAAGGGACAGGTCAGCTCCGAGGTCGAGACAGGATGGGGGACTTACACCGGGCACCAAACAATGGCTGAGCAAGGCAGGATTCACATACATATGGAGACATACACACCCCACAGGGGGAGACTACACATTCTTCTCGGCGTCACACCAGCCGTATGCGCATATAGATTATTCCTCACATAACCCCGGGTCACCTGTGACACACTCTCAATAGAAATTGGGGCGCATCACTTTCAGACCATACCTATCTAATCCTGCAGTTTAACCACAGAGGACAGATGCCCACCGCTCCCCACTGGCGACTGAACACAAAACTCCTGACTTATCACAAAATAAGGACAGACACACAAACAGCATTACATACCTAACTAGAACATAACGATTTTCCAGATACATCCTTCAACACAGTATGGGAAACTCTGAAGGTGGTTCTGAGAGGACACTTCTTGGGCACAACGGCAGGATTTAACAGGGAGCGAAAGGAGAAACGCCACCAGTTGGAAACCCAGATTAAAGACCTATAGTCAGCTCATGTCCGGTCGGGCTCTGTAGCGGTCCGCTGCCAACTGACTGTGGCAAGGAAGCAGCTGCGTGCAATAGACATGGGAAGAGAGGAGTACGCCCTTCTTAGAATGCGCCAGAAGTACTATGCTGGGGGTAAGAAAGCGGGCGCACGCTAGTGCACCATCATCACGCGCAGGCGGCGGATCAAAGGGTATCGGAGATACGAAGGGCAGATGGCGCCATGTGCTCTTCCGACATAGATATAGCCAACGAGTTCCGAGAATTCTATAAGAATCTTTATAAGGCTGAGCCACTTCGAGGCACAGATGCCAAAACGTATTCAGCATCTGTGTTCCCTCCGGTCGCCGGACCACCTTTGAGGTGTTGGAAAAGGACATCACCGCTCAGGAGGTCATCCTCGTAATTCATAGACTACAACCCAACAAAGCACCGGGCCCGGACAGGTACTGGGCGGAATTCTATTAACGGTTTGACCGACAGATAGCCCCTTAAACTATATAACTCACTGAGTGGGGAGGGTGGGCTCCCGGAATCGATGCTCCAGGCAACTATTACAGTGATTCCGAAATTGGGTACAGACCCTAGAGATTATGTGTGTCGTATCGCCAATTTTCCTCCTAAATGTTGATGTGAAAATCTGTACAAGTATTCTAGAACACAGGCTCATCCCTTATGTACAAGGGTTGGCTGACTCCAACCAAGCCGGATTTATCTTAGAGAGAGGGTGTAGTGGCAACACGAAAAGATTGTGCCAACTCCTGGACAAGATACATCGTTTACGTGTTCGAGCACTTCTGCTGACCGTCGATGCCAAGAAAGCATTTGACAGGGTACACTGGCCATACCAGTGTCTGGTGTTGGAGCAGGTGGGCATGGGGCCACGATTACAAGGTTCGATCCAATCATGCTACACCACCCCCAAGCTAACATATGGGTGATCGGGATAAGATTGTCCACTTTTCCAATAGTGCGAGGGACCAGACACGTTGCCCTCCTCGTGCCCCTTGCGCTCTATATGGAGCCATTTGCTGAAAGAATAAGGATCAACAGAAGATCTCTGGCATAGCGATGAGGGGACGGAAACGCAAAATAATGCTCTATGCGGATGATA
The DNA here is from genome assembly GCF_964263255.1 of Lissotriton vulgaris. Taxonomy (NCBI): domain Eukaryota; kingdom Metazoa; phylum Chordata; class Amphibia; order Caudata; family Salamandridae; genus Lissotriton; species Lissotriton vulgaris. The sequence continues at coordinate 2,104,135,793 of NC_141687.1, forward strand.
TACTCTTGACTCTCACTGATCCAGACACATTTTTGGGAGGCTGTCTCGACAGAGCTGAATACTTTCAGGCAGCGTCTGGGTTTAAAATCAATCCCCAGAATTCCCTACTACTCTACCTGACCAGGTCAGAGACTGAGCGCAACTGACTCAGTGGCCAACACCCATACCGGTGGGGAGAGAGTGGAATCCCTTATCTCGGGATACAGATATACCCACACTTACAGCCCCTGCCACATACAACTATGGGAACCTCTTAACGCTTGCAAGGAACAACCTCAACAAGTGGAAGTTCCAAAAGCTCTCGTGGCTGAGACGTTTGGCAACGGTTCAATGATGCTTCTCCCTAAGCTGCTATACGTCATGCAAACATGGCCTCTCTAGCTCCCCACGGGTCCTAGATAGGATACAATCACTCGTGGGATTTCATCTGGAAGGAAAGGCGCGCAAGGATGTGTGCCTCCCCCTAGTCATAGGGGTCTTGGGTGTCCAGAACCTGCGCTGTGCTACTACCAGTGGGCACAACTCCGCTACATGGTAGAATGCTCTCATACACTCACGAAAAACAATGTTGTTTTATTGACCAGGCTATAGTGGCTAGCCATATTTACAAGATACCATGGCTGTCAAAGCCACATAGGTTGAGGGGCGTGTACGTTTCTCCAGCGGTGCGAGCTATGGTTGGAGTGTGGGATAGGGTGCAGCAGCAACACGGTCTCTTCACCCCTTTCTTACCACAGACGCCTTTGATAGGGAACCCAGACTTCCCACCAGCAGCTACAGGGGTAACTTTTGAGGCATGGCAGGAGACCAACTGCAAGCGCATTGGAGACCTGTTTGATGCACAAGGGCTCATGGCCTTCCACACACTGCAATCCTGCTACAGCCTGCCTGACATGGTGCACTGGCAATATTGGACGGTGGCTCATTGGGTCACTCAGCCCTGGTTCCGCCCACATGCCAGCAGAACACGGACAGCTTTCGAAAAGCTACTCTTGAATATCTACTACTTCTTGATAATGCTGCCACCCCTCCTGCCTCATCAGCCCGTGTCAGATGGAAGAGAGAATGCGAACGTACCTTTACAAACAAGGAATGGAGCGACATCCTTCACCGGGCATGCACCTCAGCACTCATTAGAACTAGCCAAGAAACGTTCCTAAAGATCACACCACAGCCAGAATAGCCGCCTGGGACCACTCGTGGGATGGGCAATGTTAGAGACACTATGGACAACAGGGCACACACATACTATGGCAGTGTCCTAAACGGGACCCCTTTTGGTCCAAGCTCCTGGTAGCAGTAAACACCATGTTCCAGACAGGCATACCCAAATTACCACGTTATATACGTGTAGGCCTTCCCAACCCACTCACATATTCGCTGCGATCACATAGAGGTAGAGCGATTACCTTACTGCTGTGAGCAGCTAAACAAATATTACTAGCTAAGTGGGGCATGGAAATCGTACTGTCACATTTGGATTGGCTACGTAAGGTTTGGGACATACTGGGGATGGAGAAACTAACTGCAACAACCAAGCTTAGACAAAATGAGGCAACCCTGCATTCAGTACCTTTCAGAGGAATTCTGTGAACTGTTCTGCTACCAATACTTACGGATTCTATGCTTAAGAACCCAGGCCCCAGCTGCACCATTCTGGAAGTCTGGACACCTGTGGCATCCCCCTGCCTGACTCACTCCCCCACACGGGCCTGACCTTCTTTCTGGCTTCTTTCTCTTATTCGTTTCTATTGTTATTAAATGATGCACACTGCCTATTCATGCTAAAACCGCGCTGGTCAGTGGCCAGTGGCCGTCCTGACGCTCTCAGTAGCGGTCGCTCCCCACGATCCCTGCTGTTCTGTGGTATCGTTGAACTGCGCTCTCTGCTTTGCTCCTTGTATAACTGCTGCCTGACTTATAATATAGCGCTGTGCCTCTCCTAAACATTGCTCAATTATTTGCGCCTTGAATAACTGCTGCCTGCTTCATAATATAGCGCTGTGCCTCTCCTATACATTGATCGATTATTTGTGCAGTCCTAGTCTGTATCGCTCGCTTTTAGCTCAGACCTTTAATTATTGTTTGTACTGCTCGTTCCCCACAGCGTATCCCGACTTTGTGCCCCATCCTGTTCCGGTTTCGCTTTTGCTGCCATTTTGTTGTTGTTGTGCCTCGGAGCCCGTCCTCTCCACCCCGCTCCCGCCTCCCAGCTGCTCCTCCGTCGCCCCACCCCCCCCTCCACTATCCACTTATGATAGATGCTTCTGCGCTCAGCGTTCACGCGCAGCAGTCGCGCCCCATGCGCACCAAAGGTGCGCCAAAGGTAAGCCCGTCTGCGCCTAGACCGCGCCCAGCGCCAGACAACCTGGCTCCCGCAAAATCCACTCCGCCCGCATTACATATAACGCAGCAACCCTCTCAGCTCTTTACCCCGGATGCACACCACAATGCTACCAGGCGGCCCCAGGACACACCCATGGACCCTTCACCTGCCACTCCTGCAAATTCGACTGCATCAGGACCCACACCAATTCCACAAACTCCAAACAGTGCTCCGACAACAACCACCTGAAGTGCATCCTGCTCAACACCCGCTCGATCCACAAACACTCCATTGAACTCTGGAACCTACTCGACACCACATCTCCGAACGTCGCCTTCCTTACAGAAACATGGATGAACGCCTCATCAGCTCCCGACATCGCTATAGCCATCCCGGACGGCTACAAGATCATCCGAAAGGACCGCACCAACCAAACAGGAGGAGGCATCGCCATCGTTCATAAAAACACCATCCGCATCACGACCAGCTCCGACGATATCCTCGCTACCGCCGAACACCTTCACTTCCAGATCCACACCGACCCCAAGACCACACTCAGAGGCACCCTCATCGACAGACCACCAGGACCCCGTACACAATTCAGCGAAGACATCACTGACTTCATCAGCCCACATGCCCTCCCCTCCGAGAACTACATCCTACTGGGAGACCTCAACTTCCACCTGGAAAAGAAAAACGATAGCAATACCACCAACCTTCTGGACAACCTAGCCAATCTCTCACTCAAACAACTTGTTGACACCCCCACCCACCTTGCCGGACACACGCTCAACCCCATCTTCACCTCCAGCAAGCACATCTCCTTCGACCACACCACAGCTCTCCATTGGACGGACCACAGCTGCGTTCACTTCAACTACAAAAAGACCACGACCCACAACCCCCCACAACCTATTCCCCGAAGAAACTGGAACAAAATTACCACCGACCAGCTCCTCACATCGCTTCACCAAAACCCTCCTGCCAAATCATCGGACCCAAACCAAGCAGCCACCAACATCACACAATGGATCACCCACAGCGCAGACGAACTAGCACCCTTGAAAAACCATCAAATCAAGCAAGATAGCAAAAAAGCCCCCTGGTTCAACGACGACCTTAAGAAATCCAAGAAGCTGTCGTACCCTCGAGAAAGCCTGGAGAAAAAACCCAACCACTGACAACCTGGCCTCCTTCAAGAACGCCACCCGCAAACACCACCAACTCATCCGATCCACCAAGAAATCAGCATTCAAGGATAGACTTGACAACAACGCCCAAATCAGCAAGGAACTATTCAACATCGTCAAAGAATTTACCAACCCCACCGCCAGCAACAACGACATCACTCCCTCCCAAGACCTCTGCGACTCTCTGTCCTCATTCTTCCACAACAAAATCGCCGACATACATAACAGCTTCAAAAACCAGTCCGAAGACCAGCCCACTTCATCCACCCCCGAACCAAAACCGCTCTCTAACAACCTTTACGCCTGGAACCCAATCACCACTGAAGACACCATCCGCCTGATGAACTCCATCCACTCAGGATCGCCAACCGACCCATGTCCCCACCACATTTTCAACAAAGCAGACTCGATCATCGCACCGCATCTCCGCGATGTCATCAATTGTTCCTTCAACTCCGCTACCTTCCCGGAAAGCTGGAAACATGCCGAACTCAGTGCCCTTCTGAAGAAACCCACAGCAGACCCCACTGAACTTAAGAACTACCGCCCCATCTCGCTCCTCCCATTCCCTGCCAAAGTCATTGAGAAAGCTGTCAACAGTCTGCTCGCCGCCTTCCTTGAATCCAACAAATCCCTTGGTCCCTCACAGTCCGGCTTCCGAGCCAAACACAGCACCGAAACCGCCCTCATCGCAGCAACAGACGACATTCGAACACTACTGGACAACGGAGAAACGGTTGCCCTCATCCTACTTGACCTGTCCGCAGCCTTCGACACAGTCTGTAACAGCACCCTCATACAACGTCTCAACAACGTCGGAATACAAGGAAAAGCACTGGACTGGATCATCTCGTTCCTCGCCAGAAGAACCCAGAGAGTCCGCCTCCCCCTTTCAGATCAAAGGCCACCGTAGTCATCTGCGGCGTACCACAAGGATCATCACTCAGCCCCACCCTCCTCAACGTATACATGAGCCCCCTCGCATCCATCGCTCGCCAACACAACCTCAACATCATCTCCTACGCAGACGACACCCAGCTGATCCTCTCTCTCACCAAAGACCCAAACACCGCCAAAACAAACCTACACGAAGGAATGAAAGAAGTAGCCGAGTGGATGAAGAACAGCCGTTTAAAACTAAACTCGGACAAAACGGAAGTCCTCATCTTAGGTTCATCCCCCTCTGCCTGGGACAACTCTTGGTGGCTACCGGCTCTGGGAACCGCACCCATACCTACGGATCACGCACGTAACCTGGGCTTCATCCTAGACTCCACCCTCTCGATGACCAGACAAGCCAACGCCGTCTCATCATCCTGCTTCAACATCCTACGCATGCTCAAAAAAGTCTTCCGTTGGATCCCCACCGAAACAAGAAAGACGGTCACCCACGCCCTGGTCACCAGCCGACTGGATTACGGAAACACCCTTTACGCCGGAACCACAGCCAAACTACAGAAAAAACTCCAACGTATCCAAAATGCCTCAGCCAGACTATACTGGACATCCCTCGTCAAGCTCACATTTCCGGTCACTTGAAAGACCTCCACTGGCTCCCCGTCAACAAGAGAATAGCGTTTTGTCTCCTCACCCACGCACACAAAGCCCTCTATGACCATAGACCCGAATGCCTCAACACGCGACTGTCCTTCTACACCCCCACCTGCCAACTACGTTCATCCAATCAAGCCCTCGCCACAATCCCACGCATCCATAGATCCACCATGGGGGGCAGATCCTTCTCCTACCAAGCGGCGAAGACTTGGAATTCTCTCCCCACCCACCTCCGCCTTACTCAGAACCACCTCTCCTTCAGAAAACAACTAAAAACTTGGATATTTGATAAGTAAATGCACCCCCCTCCCCCAAGCGCCTTGAGACCCTCTGGGTGAGTAGTGCGCTATATAAATTTTTGAACTTGAACTTGAACATGTAGGTGGATTTTCATGTATCGTGTTACTATAAAATAAATAAAGCAGATTTAAACCCTATAAATATAGGGGGGAAAAAAGGTAGGGGAACTTTGGGCGGAGACTCAGAGGGCGGGGATAACCCAAGGTTTGGATCATTGGGCGGAGTCAGGTGTGGGCCAGAATGTGCCCTCATCCCAATTTTTAGTATTTCACCGACCAATTACAGCTTAATGTGTTATTTAATTCAAAACATGGATACACTTGATTATTTAAGGTTTATTTGGCATTTAAATACATTCACAAAGTGGGATATATTTCCAATCACACAATGTACCAAAGTGGAATCACAAGCCATTTGTCTCCAAGCCATGCAGTTTCTCTCATTAGCACTTCTCCTTCCTTCTTCCACAAGAGCAGTTCAAACATGAATGGCAAAATATCCTAGTTTGCAAATGTTTTCTATATAATGATGGCTCATTTGCCACATAATACATCATCCACTGCATAATCTTACAGTTTTTATTTGTTTTTTTTTAAATTATTTTTTATACAGTATAAAATCACAATTACTGTTGCAGGGCTAGCCACGAATAGAAGAAATTGTTAGTACAATGATGTAGGTACCCCTTCCTTCCTATATTTTGACAATGAAAGAGATGCAGGGAAGAAAGGACAAAAAAACAGAGGTGAAACAAAAGTGGGATAGGACAGGCACGTAGAGAAGTACAGTTGTTTGGTATTACATTGATGACAGCTATACAAACTGTCTTTCATACAATCAGGGCTCTGTTGTGCTCTATGCATTTGGTACGAGGGTCAGGTCCACTAAATGTGGAAGCCAGTTGTTTATGGGGTTCAAAAGGGTCCAGGTACTTGTCCAGAGCTTCCCACAGACCCCTCGAGGACGCTTTCCAGGGTGAGTACTGTAGCGCAATGCAGTCCGCTCCTCTGAGGTGTGTTACCCAGCTGATCCATCCTTTGTAGTTAGTTTTGCTTGTGTCCATCCTGTCAGTAAAAGGTCTATTAGGTCCTTGTCCCGCTCAGAGCTCAAATTCGTGCGTATAGACACCATGGTCAAGGAGGAGAATTCCATCGCTAGTTTGCAATTAAACACATTATTGATGAAGTCAAATACTTTTTCCCAGAATACCTTGATGGTTGGGTATTGGAAGATAAGGTGTGCAAGATCTCCCTTCTCTTTGTTGCAGTTCCAGCAGAGGGAATCCTCCCTGAGTCCTAGTGTGTGTAGTCGGGCTGGGGTCCAGAAAGCTTTGCGGAGCAGCCAGAATTTAGTTTGTGCTAAGACAGGGGTGATCTTATTACGCAAGGCCAAGGCCCACAGAGTTGCCCATTCCTGTTCAGTGAGTGGGTTGTTGGACTGTTTATCCCTGTATGCTATTGTTTTTTCATTAAGTTTGTTGGTTTTAGGGCATAATAGTTTGTATAGTTGCAAGACTTGGTGTCCTAGTTTGTTAATGTTTGAGACATATCGGAAGATTGAGGGTTGGGCGCTATTTAGTTTCCTATTTGATAAGGCTGTTCTTATTTTCAGGAACTGGTATAGATCTATGTCTTTTAGGTGGTGTCTTGATTTTAGGTCGGAGAAGGTAATGGGGTATTCCCCGTTTTCAAGTTGGTGTAGGTTACATATATCTTTTTCTATCCATGTGTCGAAGGTGAGGCTTTTCCCCTTGTATTTAAGCTTGCTATTCGCCCACAGTGATTCTGACTTAGACCCTATCTTTAAAAACACAAAAATCACACTCCTAAGAGTCGACAAGAAGATTGAAGTTAGCATAATCCTAAAGTTTTAACTAATCATTTTTGTACCTCAAACCAATAAAAAGTTACTAAAAAACGGTCTTGCTTTATTTAGTTATTTTTTTTTTTCAGATTTAAAACCTTTTATTTCTCTCCATCCGAAGGATGCACTTTAGAATAGAAAAATGTCAGAAAAAGGGCATATACCGCAAGAGTGCTTTTCTTTTTTGGATCCATTTCACAGGGAAGCAACTTAATGAAAGAAGGAAAGAGATTGTGACCCGTTTCTGGTTTTCAACAAGTGAGGCAAGACAGAAAGAGAGGGAATAATGGGAAGAGAGGAGGGACAGCTGCCAGCACAGAAAAGAAGAGGACATCGTCCGTGTCTTCTCTGGGCAGTAAGGAAGATACAGAGTCCTATTCCTTCTCTGCCCATCCACCAAAGCAAGCCGAGCCTTATCTGAATGCCTTTGCTATTTCTGCCGTCCTGGGACACAGTTTTGAAAAGAAAAAGTAGGGGAACGTAATCTTTTTAACAATATAAGTAGGGGCACGCTGTGCCCTTCCGATCCCGCCCACTTAGACCACTGTGTGATACTCAAACGGATGTATGACGTTACAACGCATGCTTTTACCATGCATGCTGTTACAACGCCAGTTTTACAACGCAAACCTTTACAACGCATAGCGCTTTGGGGTGCTGGATAGTGAATAGTTTAATTTACTATTCCAACTCCAGTCCCCGTGGACACTAGGGAAGGTGTTGGATAGTAAATTAAATCTATTCCCTATCCTAGAGCACCCCCCAGTGCAATGCGTGTAATGGTTTTCGTTGTAAAACCTGCGTTATAATAGCACTGCGTTGTAAAAGTTTCATTGTAAAGGATGTTTTCCATCTCAAACGTGCACCTACACTACAGTAAACATCCTGCACTACCAGTGTACACAACTCCATCTACACCTTACATCCAATCCTGAACCACCGCATAAATAGTACATCACAACCTCTATGACCGCTTAAGCCTGACGAGAGCACCTACACCCTAGACCAGAGATCTTCTAACTATGGGATGCACTCGCTTATGGGTGTGGCTACATTGGCAGGAAGTTCCATTACCTCAGAAACATCTCTGCGTCCTTTCAACACAAGGTCAGGGGAGGGAAGTGCTTGGAAATAAACGCAATATCGAAGAGACATATTTTTCTTTCGATTTTCAGGCTGTCTTTGATTCATTTAAAGGTGAGTCAGGAGAGAAAAATAAGGCGATGTAGGGAGCTGACCTCCAAATCGGACTGGCAACAGAGCTCATGTGCATAGCTGGAAGTATTCTAACTCCTTGGGGTCTCGGAGCCATGGGCAGGGAAGGATGAGAAGAGGTGCTTGGACTATTTCTTTCATTATAGATCCACCAGGGAGCAGATTCATGGGGGCTCGGAGCCATGACTTCTGGAATGATGGTAATGTGGAGGACAATTTTTCCAACGAAGGTGGTAAATCTGGTGAGAGCCTCCTAGCAACAGAGGCCTGGTTTCCCATTTCTATAAATCACTAGCTGCTCCAGTCTAGGTTTAAAGAACTCTCCTGCCATACAGCGCAAACTGTTTGGTTATGAAAAACCTATCATGGGCTTACCAAGAAATTGCAGAGGGCTTAGAGCACACCGACTACTTACCATTATTTGGTTTTGTCGTCACTCATATTTTTAGGTCTCGCCTGTCGATGCGCATGCGCATCGAGCAAGCGAGACTATAGGGGCTCATCGACTCTTTATCTAACTTGCAAGGAATCGTGGCGATTCCTTGCAGTGCCCGTGACTTTTAAGGTCAATGCGCATGCGCATTGAGCTTATGCGCATGCGCATTGACCTTAAAAGCGCGTGCGCGTGCACGTCCGTCTCCTAACAACACACACACACCCTCTCCCCCGCTCCGCCCCCTCCCGCCGTGTCGCATTTCTCTTTCTCCTCCCCCTCCCCTCTCTCCCCTCCGTCTCGTTTCACACACACCCTCTCCCCCGCTCCGCCCCCTCCCCGCCAACACCGCCTCGCGAGCTCGTCATTCCAAACCCGCCCTCCCCCACCTCCCCCCTCCTCCTCTCCTCCCCTGCCTGCCGCTAGCCTTGCCTACTCTCTCGCACCCTCCCCCAGCTCCGCCCCCTCACTACTTGTTTTCTTTGCCCTTCCTTCCTCTTTCTCTTGCTACTTTCAGTGTTTAATACTCTGCCCCTTTCTTTTTCCCGCTAATCTTCTCCCTCTCCTCTTCCGTGTGCCCCATCTCGTTCCATTCCTCTTGTCCACCCTGGCGCTTTCCTCCGTCACCACCTGCCTTCTCTCTGTGTCCTTCTCCGCTTCCGTGTCTATTTGGAGAAGGACAGACGGAGATCCCACTAGCTCGCGGTACTCCATCCGAGGACGGCGGCCGAAACGGGCTCCAACATTTCCACCAATCATGTGTACCTTCTGGCTTCTGGTAACTCTCTGTTATTCCGTCTATGACAAGAAGTTGATACCGTTTGCTGCAGTTGTGTGATAAATGCTGAGACGGGCCAAGCTCCGGTTCTGCGTGTGTTTCTCTGCCTGTTTGTGAGCGCGAAAGAATTGAGATGGTTCTATGTTCCCTGGCTGCTCTTTTCCTAAGCACCTTGAATGTCGAAACCCGACCAGTTTCCCCATGGCCCGTTGCAAATGAGCAACCGGTATTGCATTTGTTACAGACTTATTTTTTTTTTTTTTTTTCCAATCATATTCCGGTTTTTGGTCGTGCCTGCCAGACATCGTAGCTTTCTGGTTGCAAAAGACTTATTGTTGGTTTGCTATGAAAATACATATCGGATTGAAGCCTGCCCGTTGGTTACCACTTGTTGGCATTCCTGTCACCCTCGTTTTTCAGCGTCTTTGTGTCCCAGCTTGTCATTTGTGTCTTTGTCCCTCTCATGAAGCCAAGTCTCTTTACCATCTCTTTTGATTGGATTTTTTGCCCCCACCCCAATTGCTTTTCAAGCACTATTTTTTTCTTTTTGGTTGAGCACTCCATGAGAGTGTACGTGTTTTCCACCTGTCTCCGTCATGTACCTCTATCCCTCTGCAGTCTTTGTAGTTATCTGTTACCTGTGTGCTTCTCCCTGCCCCGCCTCCATGTTTTTGCACACACTCTTGTGTCCTCCCCGTTGAGCTTTTGCTCGTGTGCTTCTCCCCCATCTACTCCACATTGCTTACTTGCCCCCTGCTTCTCTTTCCCACCACGGCTTTCTGTGTTTGTCACCCGGCCCTTCATGTTGCTTCCCCACCTTGCCCTCCTTTGTTGTCACTTGTTGCTTCTCTTGCCCACCCCCCATTGCTTCCCCTCACCTGCACTCTGTGTTGCCACACCAGCTCCCGCCACCTGCACTTCAAAAAATCACAAAACACTTGCATACGTATTTTCTTTTAACTTGTTGATCCAGCTCGGATCAGTAATAAAAAGAACAACGGAAAAAAAAACCTGAAACTATCTGCGTCATTTTGTAGGCATGCAAGTGTGCGGGCACAGCAACTAAATGATGCAACTGGTCACATCAAGGTATTTTTTTTTATTTAGCCATGCTGCACATTTCATGGTGCCGTTCAGCCTGGCTAAAATCCATTGACAAAGCCAATTGGTCTCCAAGGTTAGACCTATTAGCTTAGCGAATGCTTTGTATCTTGTGCTCTTAAAGGTAGAGTTGCCAGTGTATTATAGGCCATAGCTGCTGCCGATTACCAGGGCAGCCTTTCGTTCAAGTGGAGCATTATGTGATCACTACTTCTGGCCATAAATGCTAATCCATGCACTTTGTTCACAAAACACGTTTTCCCAACTCCTCTCGAGATTTCAGGCTTAGCCTCTGACAGTCATTGTCCCATGTTCCACCCTCTCCCCCACCCCAGCTCAAGAGTCCTCCTCTGGTTCATCCCACCTGTCATTCATCTACTGCCTTACATGCTTCTGCGTCGGAGGGCAACTATTTGGAATCATTTGAACAGGAATGCTTGGTTTTATCTACGTATCGTTTACATCAAAATGAGGTAAATTTGGTACCAGTTAGCCTCTCTGTTAAAAGTCTACCCTTTTTTGATGCGGTGTCTGTTAAAGTGCTGAAAACAACTGCACACCTCACCCTCACTCACCCTCAACCCCTCACCCTCACCCACCCCCAACCCCTCACCCCCTCACCCTCACTCACCCTCACTCACCCTCACTCACCCTCCCTCACCCTCCCTCACTCACCCTCACTCACTCACCCTCACTCACCCTCACTCACCCTCACTCACTCACCCTCACTCACTCACCCTCACTCACTCACCCTCACTCACTCACCCTCACTCACTCACCCTCACTCACTCACCCTCACTCACTCACCCTCACTCACCCTCACTCACCCTCACTCACCCTCACTCACCCTCAACCCCAACCCCTCAATCACCCTCACTCACCCTCAACCCCTCAGCCTCACCCTCACCCACCCTCAAAAACTCACCCTCACTCACCCTCAACACCTCACCCTCACTCACCCTCAACACCTCACCCTCACTCACCCTCAACCCCTCACCCCCTCACCCTCAACCTCAAACACTCCCCCTCAAACCTCACCCTCACTCACCCTCACTCACCCTCACTCACCCCCTCACCCTCACTCACCCTCACTCACCCTCACTCACCCTCACTCACCCTCACTCACCCTCACTCACCCTCACTCACCCTCACTCACCCTCACTCACCCTCAACCCCTCACCCTCAACCCCTCATTCACCCTCACTCACCCTCACCCTCAACACCTCAGCCTCACCCTCACTCACCCTCAACCCCTCACCCTCACCCTCACTCACCCTCACTCACCCTCAACCTCATGCTAAAGATTTACAAAAAAACCCATAAACAATTCTAAAAGCACTAACTCTAATGCTGCGAGACCTATTGCATTTCTAATGCTTGTTTGCTTCTTATTTTGTTGAGTTGCCTTACTCTTCTTGTGTTTCATGCTCTGTAGAATAGCCTCTTTACTATCCTTTTGATTGTGTCCTTGCACTGCTCACTTTTAGGGAACTACTTTTAAATTTTTGGTGAAGCAGTACATGAGTTCACGTGTTTTCCAGCTCTCTCCGTTGTTGCGTCTTCCCCTCCCCCAAGATGTATGCTGTTATCTCCCTTAGGTGCTGCTCTCTCTCTTGCTCTCCCTCGCCCCTCCACTCCTCTCTCATTAATGATCTTCTCCCCCGCCATCAATGTTGCTCTCTTGTGTCCAGGAATTCTATGGCAGGACCGGAGGCTCAGATTATGCTTTTCTTTCTCCGCCATTTATTAAAACACAAAACGCACAGCAGCCAAGAAAAGCTCTTATTGGAACATCATCATCGGTTTCAATAAAAGGAAGAAAAACATCAAATAAAATCAACATAGTGCAAATGTCCCAGACTTTAACTTGTAAGGATCCGAGGGTAGTCCTTTCACAGTGTCCATTATCCTTATATAAGCAGTCCCCTCTCTCTGTTCTACCTCTTTCTTCGCTGCTCCCGCAGCCAGTTAAGTGTTTTCTCTTTGCTCTTGGGTTGTTGTGGTGTTTACCTCACTTTTGGGGTTTTCTTGATTGCTCTTTCGGGGTCTGTGTAAGCGTTGTGGCTGTTTTTCTTCACAGAGTCCCGAGAACGTCGCGGGGGCGGTTTTTCCGCACCTTTCGCGACCTTTTTCCCGTTGTGGTTCCGCGGCGTGTATCAGCCGCTAGAGTGCACTGCGGCGTCTCGTTGGTCTTTCGCGCGGTTTCTCTTCAGAGGAGCCGCGCTGAGGAATCCAACGGACGCGGAGCCTTGCCCTCGTGCCCCCTCAGTGACGCTCGGTGAAGCCGGGTCTGTAGCCCCATTTCAGTGATTCTGTCACTCTTACGCCCTGTTGAGGGTCTGTATTGCGGTTTTACCGCGTTGCTGCCGGTGGTGCCGGTTCGAGCACTCCTTAGCCCCTGGTGTGGTAGCGCGCTGTGGGGTGGCAGACCTGGTCCCTTGTGGTGGGTCGGCGCGCTGTGTGGGGTCCGAGTGCGCCCTAATTGCGGTCAGTTCCTGACCCCCAAAAGCTGTACGGTCCTCCGGGCTGTTGGAATACCTTTGTACCCCCTGGTGTCTGGGGCTGTATTGTGGAGGTCGTTGGGAGTCTCTGAGTCTGGTGGTGGTCGTCTATCAGAGTAGCTTTCATTATGGAGGATGAATACTACGAGGAGCCCCATTCCTACCTGAATGATGAGGAGTTCTATCAGGCGTTTGATAGTTCTATCTATAGGTGTGTGACTGAGGTAGTTGGCCCTATGGAAGACCGCCTTTCGGCTCGTATTGTTCAGGAATGCGCCAAGTTAGCGCGCGCTGATCTTCCAGGTCCTTCGGGGGAGGGTCCTCCAGCACCGAAGAAGCCTTGCAAGGAAGGGCCGTCGGAGCATGCCCATGGGGTGGACAAGGGCGCCTTTGAGCATCTCCGGGACGCTTTCTTGGCGAAGGCGACCGCGCCCCCCCGCGGAGCAGCCCGCAGCCCCGGTGGCGCCTTCGGAGGTTGCACCTTCTTCCCCTGATCGGGATTCCCCAGATACCGACGATGACGACGAGTCAGAGCGTTCCTGGCGTCCTTCGGGCTCGGTTGCGGAGTTGCCTCGGGATAGCTCTGGCATGCTGGACCCGGATGAAATTATTCATCCGCGGTCGGCGGCTTGGGCCCCGGGCGACAAAGTGGCCAAGTTCGTGGCGAGCAGGCTTCGCAAACCTCTGGAGAAGGAGGCCAGAGGCTGTCTGAGGGGGGAATGCCCTAGACCATCATTGGAGGGCAAGGTAGCCATGACTCCTGACCTGGATGCCAAGATGGCGACATTTCTGGCCAAATTCATGAAGGACCCGCGCAAGGGCATAGACCGTTCTTGGCGGTCCTGCCAGGATAAGTTGTTAGACGCGGTGGGTCCGATCACGAAGATCTTAGATATGGCGGAGGAAGCGAAGGTCACGGGTGCGTCCATTTACCCTGAGGTGCTGTCTAATTGGGCACAACGGGTGATCATTTTCCTGGGTAACGCCAACTGCGCCCTTTCCACAGAGCGCCGTCGGTCCTTTCTAATTAAGTTGGACCCGAAACTTGGAGATCTGGCCTCTTCGGAGGCGGGGCCTGTGGCCCAAGGGGGTCTCTTTGGCGAGCCTTTCATTAAGGAATTGGGCAAATTCGTATCTACCTTTACCTCACTGGACAAAGCCCAATCCAGCATCAAACGTGTTTTCCATCAGCGTTTTTCCTCCGGGGCTGGTCGCAGCAGGGGCCGTGCGACCGGCCGTACAGGGCAGAATGCCGGCCACAGAGGGCAAGGCTCCGGACGAGGGCAGTATAATACATCTGCCAACTATACAAACTTCTATCCCACCAGAGGACAGCGTTTTGGAGGTCGCGGCTTCAAGAAAGGAGCAGGAAACAACTCCAATTCCAGTGAGTGTACTTCCTGCAGACCAAGTTTGTGTTGGCGGCCGTTTAGCGGCATTCTGGGGGGAGTGGGCACGTCTCACCGCGGACGCGTGGGTGTTACAAACCGTCCGCGTTTTCTATATAGAATTCTACGACCAGCCCTTTCAGGTGAGTGCCCCTTCTCCGATGGTGTTCTCAGAGGCCGATGCGTTGTTGATAGACGAAGAGGTCGTGGACTTGCTTCGCAAGGGGGCCGTTCGTCGTTCAACTCGGCATACCTCAGGGTTCATCAGCAACCTATTTCTAGTGGACAAGCCAGGCGGCGGACGTCGCCCAGTCATCAATCTCAAGGAGTTCAATGGGTGGCTGGTGTATCGCCACTTCAAGATGGAGGGCATTCATCTGTTGCGCGACATTCTTCTGTTGCAGGACTGGTTGGTGCGGTTGGATTTGAAGGACGCTTATCTGGTGGTTCCCATTCATCCCCCGCACCGTCGTTTGCTGCAGTTTCTCTGGAAGGGTCAGGTGTTCGAGTTAATGGCCCTTCCTTTCGGTCTGTCTTCCGCTCCGTGGTGCTTCACGAAAGTCCTGCACCCGGTGATAGAATTCTTGCGCGGTCAGGGCGTCCGGCTAATCGTCTACTTGGACGACATTTTGCTTTTGGACCAATGTCCTCGGAAGCTGCGCGAGCACCTGCAGCTGGCGGTGTCGCTTCTACAGAACTTGGGGTTCGTTATAAACGAGACCAAGTCTGTTCTGGTTCCCTCTCAACGGATAGAGTTCCTGGGTTTCATCATAGACTCTGTCGAGTCCATCCTCAGTCTTCCGGCCCGCAAGTTGTCGAAGAACCGTCATGTGTTGCGACAGACTGTGGGGAGGTCCCACACCTTGTTGAGGCAGATTGCCAGAGTGGTGGGCCTCTTGTCCTCTTCCATCCAGGCGATTTTCCCAGGTCCGCTGCATTACAGAGCCCTTCAACGACTCAAAGCCTTTCATTTGTGCAGAGGTTTGTCTTACGATCAGATGGTTCCTCTCTCGGAGGAGGTGAAGGAGGAGATGACGTGGTGGCTTTCTCACATGGAAGCCTGGAGTGGTCGGGCGATCTTTGGGTCGGTCCCGGATTTAGTGATCGAGTCCGATGCCAGCAGGGCCGGTTGGGGCGCTCGCTGCGGGGAATTTTCCACAGGCGGCGCCTGGTCGCCGGAGGAGCAGAAGATGCATATCAACTGTCTGGAGCTCTTGGCGGGGTCCTTTGAGGTTCGTTGCTGGACCAAGGACACAGTGCAGTCGTGTGTCCTTTTGAAGATGGACAACGTCTCAGCCGTTCGGTATGTGAACCATCTGGGAGGTTCTCGGTCCCGTGCGCTAGCAAACCTAGCGAAGGAGTTTTGGGCCTATTGCCTGGACAAACACGTGTCGGTGCAGGCAGAGTACGTGCCGGGCCAGTCCAATCAGGTAGCGGACTGGCATTCCAGGTATCTACGAGATTTCAGTCAATGGAAACTGGATGTATCAGTTTTTCAATGGTTGAACGACCTCTGGGGTCCTTTTTCGATCTACCTCTTTGCCTCACGGTTGGATCATCAACTTCCGAGGTTCTTCAGCTGGAGGCCGGATCCGGTGGCGGAAGCCACGGACGCGTTTCTTCAGGACTGGAGTCGGGAGTCACCTTATGCGTTCCCTCCCTTCTCCAGGATAACGAGAACGGCGGCTCAGCTGCGCCGGCAGAAAGGGGAGCTGGTCCTAGTGACTCCATTCTGGAGGTCGCAAGTGTGGTTTCCGGTTCTACTGGAACTTTCTTGGGATTTTCCAATCCTACTCCGCCAGTTTCATCACCTGCTTCTCAGTCCAGATCAGGAGCCTCATCACCTCCTCGCGCAGGGTTCTCTCCACCTCATGGTATGAAGGCTTTCAGGGGACGCTGGTCGCTCCCAGGCCTTTCGAGACCGGCTGAAGGACTTTTGTCCAAAGCCTGGGCTCCCAGTACGTCGAAACGCTACAAGTCCGCTTGGGCTAAGTGGGTACGTTGGTGTCTTCAACATGACTTGGATCCCTTGGTCGCAGGAGTGGTTCCCATCCTGAACTTCCTAACGGAATTGGCTACGGCGGATTTGGCGTATCGCACAATCAATGCCATGCGTTCAGCGATTTCTGCTGCGCACCTGCCGGTGAACGCTTCCCCAGTGGGGGAACATCCTTTTGTGTGCAGGCTCTTGCGAGGTGTCCGGTTGTCCTTGCCGCCGGAACCTCGTTACTCCGTCCTCTGGGACGTGAATGTGGTTTTGAATTTATTTCTCTCCTGGCAGGCCAATAGATATTTGTCCTTGAAGGAGCTTTCGGCCAAATTGGCCATGCTGTTATGTTTGGTGTCGTGTCGCAGAGTGTCAGACGTTCGAGCTCTGGATGTGTCCGCACGGGTGTTTTCGCCTGAGGGCGTCACCTTTACGGTTGGCCGCCGTACAAAGTCTGGCTCCAGAACCATTACGTATCCTGCTTTTGTGGATGTCCCAAAATTATGTGTTGTGAACTGTTTGAAGGCGTATGAGGACATGACTTGGGATCTTCGCCTTCCGGGTGAACGTCAGTTGTTGATTGCCTTGCGAAAGCCACACCATGCAGTCTCTTCCCCCACAATTGCCAGGTGGGTGCGCTGGGTCATGCAAGAAGCAGGCATCGATACTAAACGTTTTGGGGCACATTCTGCCAGAGGGGCCATGGCCTCTAAGGCGTTTGCAGTAGGTGCACGTTTGGAGGACTTGATGCGTGCAGCGGATTGGTCTTCAGAGTCCACTTTTAAGAAGTTTTACTTCAAACCAGTGGTGGACGTTGCCCGGTTGGTGGTGAGTAAGCTTTAAACTAGCATAATCTGAGCCTCCGGTCCTGCCATAGAATCGAAATTTGCCTAGCTAGTGTGACGGTAAGTTTCAATTCTATTAAGGACACGGAGGCGAGGATTATCCCACCCAGATCGTCCGCGTGTGACGTCCCGCCCGTATGCCAGTAAGTACGTAGGTTTCCAGTTGATGCTGTTCATTTCCTGCCTGTTGATGTCCGTGTTGTATTGCTGACATGCAGCTGGTTGTACATCTCTCACGCAGTTGTGTTTTGTCACTAGGTAATGATGGTGCCAAGCAGGACCAGTAAAGATGTTGCGTAATTCGCTAAGAAAGAGGAAGAACAGAGAGAGTGGACTGCTTATATAAGGATAATGGACACTGTGAAAGGACTACCCTCGGATCCTTACAAGTTGGAGTGCTGGGACTTGAAGTTAAAGTCTGGGACATTTGCACTATGTTGATTTTATTTGATGTTTTTCTTCCTTTTATTGAAACCGATGATGATGTTCCAATAAGAGCTTTTCTTGGCTGCTGTGCGTTTTGTGTTTTAATAAATGGCGGAGAAAGAAAAGCATAATCCTCGCTTCCGTGTCCTTAATAGAATTGAAACTTACCGTCACACTAGCTAGGCAAATTTCGATTCCTCCCTTCACACCACTCAGTTTTAATTTTGTTTTATTCACCCACCATTCCCTGTTCCTTTGACCCTCACCCACCAGGCAGACTTTAAAAAAAAATATTACATGGAGCAACTTACTGCTGGGACTTGTGCTGTAAAAGAAAAGAAAAAGTGCTTATGCACCACAATTGTTTTTTTGGTTACATTTATCTATCCATCTTGGATGGACGTACTACTACTACTACTACTGAATATCAACACCAACAATATTGTGGCACAAGAATGTTGAGGGACCAATTATCAAAAGCAACAGGTAAGTAGATAAAGGGAAGTGTAAATGTGTGATTCCAACTCCACATCTGCGTAACTTGAAGGTTTATGTACCACGTACGTACATATATTTGAAGTTTGGCATAAACAGACTAGATTTACTAAATATTTGATATAACCAATATTGTGGGTTCAATGCTCAGGGTGCACACCATTTCAGATAGATATTTCAAAATAAAAAATACCAAAAACGTGAGGAGAAAGTGCATGAAGGCAAAGTTTTTTAAGACTAGGTACAACGTTGTTGACAAAGAGGTGTATGACATACACTGAATAAGCCCTAGATTGCTGCCCAGGGAAGCATGCTGCAACCTTCTATAATGGGCCACTGCTGAAGAGTCGCTGAGGAAACAATTGTGGTGCAATGAAAAGTTATTAGAGGATCCAGAGAGATATGATGACATGGTGCAGGCGCTCTTTGTTCAGTTAGCAGATACCAGCCCTCCCCATGATCTCAGGGAGGCGGGGGTAAAGAAAATCAATAAAATCGGGGGGCAAGGTGGCACATGTAATGTAGTCTCCCCGTCTGATACTGGTTGAAATGCAGGAATGAACGCACCCAGGATATAATGTAAGAATACAGAAACAGGGTGAGCGTTCTGACTTTACAAGAATCTAAATATTCGAGAGTAGGTTTACACTGTGACAAAAAGCTGCATAATATAATGTTGATTTGTTGGACCCCCGCGGATGGAGACCTGAATCTGACATTTTCTGCTGAGCATTGTTGTGTTTGGGCGGGATCCGTAGTTCAGGGCAGCCAATTAAATATTGCTACTTTGTAAACCGATATTTGTGTAATCAACCGTATGTTACTTTTGTGCACAAACACATTTTTTTTAACCCCTTCCATGCGGCCGCGATTCCCCTGGTGTGCTGTAAACAACACGAACAGGGGCGGGCCGTGACGAACCCCAGCCGTCATCAGCACACGAGCACCGTAGTGCACGACGGCTGGGGTTCGTCATCAGCATGGAAGGGGTTAATCAATGAAAAAACCTTACACCAACACCTACATTGTTACCTAAACACCAGCCGACACATGCTGCTTGTTCCCCTTGACTGCCCAGGTGACAATGAAGCACTTCCATACCTTTATATGGCTGTCGTCTGCATATGAATCTTAATTTGGTTTATTCCACCAAACAACCACATACACCACTACACATTGGACCCCAAGAAAACCATCTACCCTACCTATACTCAACCTACCACCTATGTGCTAGAAAGGACAACCCATACAATTTTCATCGTAGATCACTTCCACCCTGACAGAGAATTTACACCTTCAAATACATCTCATCCAACTGCTACATAAATACCTCAGGCCAATTCAAAACTTTGTTTATAAATTTTCAAATTATCTAAAACTCACTAATGTTTTAAAAGAAACATGGCTCAGAAGAGATTGCTTGAAATTCTCACTGCATTAATATAAATGATTGTCCCAAGATGGGAAACTGACCACTGCTGCTACAGTGACCATTAATAAACCACAGCTGCCATTCCATCCATTCTTCAATCCTACCTACGCTAAATTTAACTTTCCAAGACTTATAAACGAGTAATATGTGTAAAGCAGCATTAAATCAGGCTTGGGCGGCATGCTAGTGATTGGGGATTTGGTGAGGACTAAGCACAAGTACATTTTCTCTGACTACTGCTTTAAGGAAACATGTTTTAGACAACTAAATAAGGAGGAATAAGGTGACAAACAGTAAAAAAAAAAAAAGTCTTTTTTCGTTTTCTTCCACCCCAACCATTGATTCTTCACAGTCGAGAAACAAAGGCTGTCCTGCTACATCTCTGACATCATATACACCAACCACTGACACCGCTTAGACTTCTATATTGAGGCCATGTCCCTACCATACACTCAACATTCTGTGATTCTGGGCAAATCACTTAATCTCCACATGCCTAACAAAAACGAATGTATCCGTCTGTAACGTAACTGGTGCTCATGTACTGCGCTCTGAAACCTTCGGGTCTAGTTCGCGCTATATAAAACTCCACACTCACTTTCCTATTTTTATCACAATAATAGTTGTATCATGGCCACTTATGACTCGATCTTCTGAAGCCATGACCCATCTAGGTTTTCCCCATTAAAGCTTTTTTTCCAATCGTTCCAAACGAGACGACAATGGGGCTTCCTGTGCAGCATCTGTCCTGATGCTGTTGCTCAGTACTATACTTATTCTGTTTCAGAGACGCTTGCATTGCTACTGCCGATGCTTTGGACGCTGGAAACTTGCACTGCTGCTGATGTATTGTACCGGTTTTGTATGCGAGAGATGTCTGCACATCTGGTGCCTACACTATTCCTGTTCTGTGCGTTTGAAAAAATAAATCTTACCACTACACAAAAAATAAAGCTAGGGATTTAAGGTCTCACAGACAGCTTTAGCTATAGGTAATATATTGTTCCCAATACATTACATACATCAAGGGTGTGATTTGGGTCTGTGCTTTGCCTACGATTTGTAAGTCGCCTTTGCAGTCCAAGTCAGGTCTCCGCTTTTGATTTGATATCTTTCCTCATCATTCTTATAGTTGTCCTGCCCAGGAAAATGTCAGTGTTCAGACTGGCTGAGTTGTATATATCCACTGCTGACTTGCAGGAACTTTTTTCTTAACTTTTCAGCACTCCATGAAGTGCGTCTCTTTCCTTGATCTGACACCCCTATCCGTTTGCTCTTCTGACAACCTTGACCAGCTCCTCTTTCTGCTTTTTCCCCTGTTGCTATCCTGTCCAACATGTTTTTTTTTTTTTACATTACACACTTTTGTGACAGACAGCGCATAAACTGTGCTTCCAAGATATTTTATTATCTTATAGGGGTAATAAATCCCGCTCACTGTATACTGTAGTATGTTTAGGTATGATGTTTTAATGATGTTAATGTGTTCAAAGGTGAAAGCATTTTTACGAACGTTTACGTAGCCGAGACGGACGTGATATTTTGGGGTGGCAGGATCAAGCAAATTTAGGTATCATCTTCAAACCAGGTTTTAGTGATCCAGTATAATCTATGACACATGAAAATGACAGATTTGAAGAGATTAAACTAAAGGGGTTTCGTCCGTTCTGGGAGCCTGGCAGGACGTCTAATACATTTTTTCAAACAAGGGGTACCAGGCCATCAATTTCAGTACTGCTAATTAATACTGCACATACGAAATACAACGCAAAAAATCATTGTACTTTACTTTTATATTTGTATCGATTCAACTTCATTTCAAGCAACTGTTCATTACTCTTGATGCATAGGAGGAATACACATTTCATTCAGTATATTGTGCGAATCAAAATTGTATGAAAAACCATTTTACAGGCAGGCTGCGGGGAATTTTTTTTTTATAAAAGTTCGCTCCCGGGGTATGTTTCAATTATGACACCCTCACTACAGTCCCATTCAATGTAGGTCCCTCGCAGACGATTAAAGACGTGCCGACGCGTTTCCAATCCCCTTCTGCATTGGGGCCCTTCTGCATTGGGGGATTATCATCAGGGCTTTAGACCACGGTGTAATCTGGAGTCTTCGTACATCTATTTCGATGACTCCCCACTTTTGTTCGTGTTTCCAGACACGGTCAACTTAGGACATTTTGAATTCACCTTGAATGAAAGGTTGCTCTTCTACCAGATGAATTGTATCCTCATCTAAATTTGGGGCAGCATCATTTCTTTGCAGCTGTGTTCTTCTGACATAGATTCAGTCTTCTCTCACCAAACGTGTATCCATATTTATAAAAAATAATTTTTACCGCAGCCTGCCTGTCATAGTGCCACATAGAATTTGAATTTTGGCAGGCAATTTTTGAAATTTTGGACTGGTGTAATTAATTGATGCAAATACAACAGTGTTTTGTCTTTGTTTTTGACTATAATATGTTTTTGTAAAATGTTTCATACAATTTTGATAGAGTAGGAATGGCTATGATAGAAGTAGGAGCTCAGAACTGAGGGTCTTCTCTCAAGTTTCTTCTGAATTATCTCTTGTCAATGACGTTGTTAGGCGAGACATTTTTGTCCCACCACTTGGTTTAAAGGATAAAATAATGTCTTTGGTGCACATTGGACACTTAGGAATATTTGCCACACTTAAGAAGATTAAGCAGTGTTATTGGTGGCCAGGCATTGATGGGCAGATTAAGAAATATGGTGAGAGCTGTCGTGAATGTTTAAGCTTAGATAATCAGTGGAAACTTTCCACTTTTCTTCTGTGTCCAGACGAATGGCCAAGAGGAGCCTGGGAAAAAATAGGAGTCGATTACGCTGGTCCATACAATATGTTAGGTAACTGAAATAGATACCTCATTGTTGCTATGGACTATTCTTCAAAATGGTTGTATTTAGCGTTCGTGACAACAGTTGATTCCTTAAATGTTATTAAATTTCTTGAACATAGATTTCATCTGGAGGGTTTGTTAAGAAACTGGTTGCCAATAATGGCGCTCATTTCATTTCATTAAAAAATTCCGATTTTCTTAACTCATGGGGAATCAAAAATGTTAGAGTTTCTCTAGATAGCCCTTCATTCAATGATTTAGTTGAAAGGGCAACCCGCATGCTTAAAGAAGGACTGCAGTTTCTAATAATTTAGATGTAGCTGAATATTTACAGCAGAAAGTGTGGAGTTACAATACCACTCCACCAAGTACCACAGATGTTGCTCCTACTGTATTACCGAGAGGTAGAAAACTTTTAAATTTGTCGAAGCTAGCATGGTTGGAAGACAGATTAGGACAGCATTATGGTAATGTGGATATGGAGCAATCCGCACCAGACAGAAAATGTGATGAAATGCCGGTTGGTATTGCTGGTGGTAGATTGTTCATCTGCTTTTGAAGTTGCTATTGAAGCTGCAGTTCCGTCTGCTTCTTGAGCTGGAGAAATAGGTGGATTTAATCGTGTCAGAAGAGTTATCTGCTTCCGATAGATGTAAGGATTATTTCATTTATTAAAGTGATGGTTTATAAAGGTTTTTTTGTTTTGTTTGATAAAGGGGGGGGAATAGTGTAGTATGTAATATACTTGTATTTCTTATGTGTGTTATAGCATTAACATTGATTAGGTTTTAGAAATTAGTAGAATGTAGAATTTCTTAAAGGAATGTGTGTATTAGTTCTAGAATGTAAGCTTTGGCAATCACTTGATGAGCTGTTAAGCAGGAAAGGGGTCGTGGGTCCTGTATTGGAGTTAACGTCTTCTACAAAAAACCACTTGGCGTGAGATCTTTATTTGGTACTTCGAACCCACAACACTTACCACTGGTTGGCTTCAAGTCTTTCTTATTTGATGCCTCCTGTTGTTAGCGTGGTCCAGCTTTACTTTGTCTTTGTATGTTTTTCCCTTCCCCTGGAGCATAGCCCTAGTACTGTATCCTTTCTTTGTGAGAGTCCTTCCCCTGCTTTTGCATTCTGGCCCCAGCTACTTATTGCATCTACTTGCAGCACTCACATAGAGTCCATGTGTTTTCAGGTTGTCTCCTTTCATTGTTATTTCCCCTATCCACCTCCCCATATTGTGGCTCAATCATCAATGACTGCCTCGTCCACTCACACTTTATTATTGCTGGACCTATTCCTCCTGCCCCGCCACTTACCCTGTTGTTGCTTTACTCGTCTTTGTTTCCCCGTCACCTGTCATTTCTTGCCCCATACCTCTGTCCTCATCTCCCTTCAATGTCCCTCCACAGCTGTTGCTTTTCCTTTCCTCACCCCAACACGCCCTAAAAAAAGGCTATGACGCAGCGAGTGCTGGCTGTGTCATAATACTTTTTCCTAAACTTTTGGCCATGCTGCCTGCCCAATAGTGCGCTGTAGTACAGCATGGCTAAAATACTTTGACAAAGCCAACAGCTCTGGAATAGGCGTGGCCTACAGGCTGTCTCAATGCTTGGTTTCTGTATCCTAATATGAACAAAAAAGGACAACCGAAAAACTCCTTGAGAGTATGTGTATATATTTATATGAAGTATTTTGTCCATGTTTACTCTCAGCATCACCACGTGACGCTTTTACATTTGAATTCTGGCACTTTAAAAAGAGCATTTTTTCATTCAGAACAAGGCTCCTCGGAGCCGAAACGTCATGCGGCTGAATTTGCACTAAATAAAATTCAAGCACTTAACTGGTCCATGTCATCCTTGCCTGGGCGAAGTTCTGCGTGCTGGGAGCGAGACGCGGCTTTTTGGATATATGGATATATAGATATAGATATATATATATATATATACACATATACATATACATTTATGCATATACACATATCACACATATATACACACATCCATACATACATACATATATACACAAACATATACACACCGGTCTATTGACCCCTTTCCTTCACTCGAAGAGCAACCTTCATTGCCCCCTCAATCGCACCCTCCTCAACAGCTCAGTAGTAACTCTCGGGCTCGGTCTACCGACCCCCCTTCACTCCTCGAGAAGCATTGGCGAAGAGCCCTCGACTAATCCCCCTACCAAGGGTCGCGAACAGAGACCGCCTGGTGGTCCCTTCCATCATTAGACCTTAGGAGACGACCCTGCCCCCCACCCCACGAGTTGTCCCAACCCAAAACTGCACCCTGCCTGCCTCTAAAGACTTGACTCACCGGCTGGATCTATTAGAATACCAATTAGAAATTATATTTAGAGGCCTCAATGAAATCCTCTCCAACCTAGACAAGGTGAGAAAGCCCCAAGATTCCCAATTAATCCCTTCCTTTCCGGCGGTGCCTACCTCACTAAAACGCCAACTCGCGACCGCTCCCGCACGCGGAAACAGACTTCTGAGTCCCACAAAAACTGACACGATCTCTCCACAAACTCTCACTGGAACCACAGCACCATCGACCGGAGCTCAGAGCCACACTAACAAGGATATGGAGACACAAAAACAAAGACCATCCAGAGCGATAGCAACAATTTCCGCAAAAGAAGCCTTGGACCTTGCCTCCACTTATGACTCCTCTTTCCTAATGCCCACTAACTCCAATATCCAAGTGATCACGGGCTTCGGAAGAGACCTCCCTCTCGCAAAAATTGTAAGACCCCCACCCTTCCTCAACTCCATTCCGAGGGCCCCATTAGGAAAACATATGAACAAAAATAATCCAGCAACTAACTGCATGCTCATTAACTGTAGATCCGCCCCCAAACATACAATGGAATTAGCTGAAACCATCCTCTCTCAGAACCTTGATATTGCGTTCATCACGGAGACATGGCTAAAGGAGAACTCCCCACCCTGTCTAGACATGCTGGTACCCCCTGGTTTCACCATCATCAACAAAGACAGAAAAGGTCAACGTGGGGGGGCTGTAGCCATCATCCATAAAGATGACATTGACATCACGTTAACAGACTCATGCAAATACAGCTCCTTTGAATGTCTATCTGTCTCCATCAAGACTAAGGAGAACCGCCCTTTGATTATTCACCTTCTCTATCACCCACCTGGCAATTCACCCACTTTTGGCGAACACCTATCTGACCTGATTGCCCATTGCGCTCTCAAAGACTCTAACTTCATAATCCTGGGTGATCTCAATTTACGCTGGAACGAAACCAACAACACATTAATTCAATCTCTCAACAATCTCATATGTAATAATAACCTTTCCCAACACTGCTCTGAAGAAACCCACAACAAAGGAGCGACCCTGGATGCCATCATTTCCCACCAAGACGTAATCACGATCGACAACATCCTCCCAGTGGACTGGTCGGACCATCACATGATTCTCTTCCACATCATTCAAAGACTCCTATCCCTGCTCCCTGCTCAAGATCCCCCCAAATGGGCCAGAAATCTAAACTAGATCCCTTGGACGTCATGGAGGAGAGACTCAAGTTCCTCCTACCCAATGACAATGATCTCTCCACAAATTACCTCACCTCGCTCTATAACGCGAATTTGGGAACCCTTCTTGACCAACTAGCACCCTTGAAACTAAAAAAAAACGCGAACCATCCCCTTCAGATTCTGGTTCGACTCAGACACTAATGAAGAAAGGAGACAACTTAGAGCCGCAGAAAGACGCTGGAGGAACCTGCCCTCCACGTACCATCGTGACAAACTCAGAACTATCATGAAGAAATATAATAACCACATCAAGAACAAAAAATCTATATTCTTCTGCTCCGCTCTGGAGACCGCAAAAAATAGGCCTAAGTAACTTTTCAGTATCATTCAACAGCAAACATCCAAACCAGATACTTCCCTGGAGCTGGCCTCCAAAGAACGATGCGACAACTTTGCCAACTTCTTTAATCATAAGATCTCCAAGATCGATCACTCCCTGGCCACCAACCACTCTTTTCCCCCCCCCCCCCCTCAGCAAACAAGATGGGGTGCCCCTCCCTCTACTAAACCCTGGTCACTCTTTCTGTCCATTCTTGAAGAAGAGATAGTCCAATTTATCGCCACCTCCAAACCTTCTTCTCACACCCTTTACCCCCTCCCTGCTCAACTCACTAAAAAACTGAAACTCTCCCTTGCACCACTGTGGTGCAGGATTATAAACAGCTCCCTAAAAACTGGAGAAGTCCCAGACTGTTTGAAAGTGGGACAAGTCACCCCAATACTAAAAAAACCTGGCCTGGACAAAAATGACTTAAACAACTTTAGACCTGTCTCTAACTTTCCTCTTCTCTCCAAAATCCTAGAAAAATGTGTTCTCAGCCAACTAACTCGGCACTTGGACAATACTAGTCTCCTAGACTCACATCAATCGGGATTCAGGAAAGGGTGCAGCACAGAAACTGCAATCCTCAAAGTAATTGATGACCTACTTAATTCTCTGGACTCAGACCATTGTTTCCTCCTCATTCTCCTAGACCTATCGGCGGCGTTTGACACGGTCGATCACATTCTTCTCCTCAAAGCTCTGGAAGAAAGGGCCGGACTCGACGACGTGGTCCTTAACTGGTTCTCCTCATTCTTAAACAATCGCTCACAAAGAATCAAAATCAGAAGCTCCGAATCCGACCTCCACCCAGTCATAAGGGGAGTACCCCAAGGCTCAGTGCTCTCCCCCCAACTCTTTAACATCTACATGGAACCCCTCACCACCCTACTCAGGAAAGCCAACATGCCCTTCCACCTCTATGCTGATGATACACAACTCTACCTAGAAATTTCCTTTTCTAAAGATATCCATAGACTTAATGAAACACTAAAGGAGGTCCAACGTTGGCTGTCAAGTAACCATTTAAAACTCAACCCGAACAAAACTGAGTTACTTCTTATCTCGAACAAAGAAGAGAACCCACAAATGAACAAATGGCTAAAAGAAATTGATGCGCTCAATGGAAACCTCTCCTTGGCTGACTCCGTCAAATCATTAGGCATCACGCTAGACTCTAAACTTGATTTGACCAAACACATCAAGATTTCGGGCAAGAGTGCCTTCCTCAACCTGAAACTTCTAAACAAAATTAAACCTTTCATTCCATCCAAAGATCTCAAACAAGCCACCCAAGCATTGGTTTTGTCACGACTGGACTATGGAAATGCAATCCTCTCGGGAATACCCAAAACTCACCTTGCTCCTCTGAAAACAACCCTCAACGCGGCAGCCAGAATGGTCACTGGAATAAAGAAATTCGATCACATTTCTCCGGCAGTAAAAGAACTTAAGTGGCTACCTATAGAAATGCGGGCGAACTTTAGAACAGCCTGTCTTTTGCACTGCTCTATACTTGTTGTAAAGCGCTCTGATACCTTACGGTCTGGCTAGCGCTATATAAAACTTCTTAAATAAAAAATAAAAATAAAAATAAAATATATTTATAATAAAAATAATGATAACACACGGAAACAGATTGGTGTTTGGAAACGACTTGGGTTAATCACCAAAGAAGAGTCCAAATTTTTAAGCATTGAGCACCCTATAACACCATGTCTGTATTTCCTTCCTAAAGTACATAAACAAGTCACACCTACTCCCGGTCGCCCAATCATCTCTGCAATCGGGAGTATGAATGAGAACATCTCCAAATATGTAGACTTTTTTCTTCAACCACACATGACTAATTTGACATCCTATTTGAAGGATACTACTGACTTCCTCAATAAGATCTTAAATGTTAAATGGTGTACAAATTATGTATTTCTAGTGATGGACATTGAATCACTATACACATCCATCAACCACCACGATGGCTTCAATACAGTTGAACATTATTTAAGTAAACGTGACATCTGCTTTCGTGATCACAATACAATGTTGATTGAAGTGATCAAAATCTGTCTTACCTCAAATTTCTTCAGGTTTCAGGGTAATATTTATCAACAACTACGAGGTGTGGCGATGGGCTCGTGCTTCTCCCCCAGCTACTCATGCGTGCATGTGGGCTGGTGGGAGGAGCACTTGCTGAGAACCACACACCAACACTGGTTGCCCAATATCGTCAATTATTGGCCCTTTATTGATGATGTTTGTATAATCTGGAGTGGTACGACAGAGGAAGCATCAGCATTTGTAGCAGATCTTAACATCAACACACTTAATTTGAAATTCACTGCTGCCATAACCACAGATGTTGCCGAATTTTTAGATGTGCAAATGTTCATTAAAGATAATAAACTAGAGACCCGACTCCATCGTAAATCCACAGCGGGTAACTCAATTCTACATGCTCGGAGTGCCCATCCTGCACATACTATTAAAAGTATTCCCTATGGGGAGTTCATACGTATCTGCAGGATTTGTAGTGACAAAGTTTCACTGGACCTTTGTTTAAATCAATCTATACATCGGTTCTTAAATAGGGGTTACTCTAGTTCTTTATTGGACCAGGCTCTAACTAGAGCTAGATCAGTGGATCGCAAATCCCTTCTTGCACCCAAAAGTACTGAGATCACTAGATCAGAATGCTCGGTTAGACTGATTACAACTTTCTGTGCGCAAGAACGTAAAATCCGGCGCATTATCTGTAATGAGTGACCAACTGTGTTGACAGATGTGATTTTGGGCCCTATCTTGCCTAGTACACCTAATATAACTTTTAGGAGGGCTCCTTCAATGCGCGATGTATAAGATAGACCTACACCGGAGGTTACTCCCAAAAAGACATGTCTGAGCAAAACAGGATTCTTCAAGTGTACTTCTTGCCGCGCCTGCCCTTTTGCAAAAAATAGTACTCATTACATGACAGCCTTCAGTGATGTGCCTATCCCTATTCGAGAATTTTCGACCTGCAGATCTGAATTTGTAGTCTATAAATTAAAATGTACCTGCAATCTCGAGTATATAGGAAAAACGAAATTGCCTGTGCATAAGCGCATTTTACAGCATATTAGAGCAATTGTCAACAGTGATAATAACTACCCTGTGGCAAGACATTTTCGTGCTGTGCATAACAAATTATTGAAAGATCTTGAGTACACTGTTTTATGCTCAGTACCCCAGCCCGGACGGGGTGGGGATCGTGAGAAACTGCTCAGACAAAAAGAGTCACATCTTATACTAGCGTTAGATACTAAGGCACCTAACGGTTTGAATTTAACTGAGGATTTGAACAACTTCCTATGAGAATTAATTGTATATAATATCTCCTTTTTTTGGTTATGTTCATATTACTGCATTCAAGAATTAAATTTTAATATTTCATGATTATGAAATAGAGCTGTCATCGGATGATGACTAGCTGATTAATGTCCTATAAATAGGATCTAATGAGTTAAATAATGTATATAAACACATGAATTGTAATAGGCTGTTGAATTTGCTTAATCGGCTGTAATTTGTATATACTTTTTTTAGTGGGTTTAATCCATGTAGTTATTTTTGTTCACTTTTCACTGCACTTTTTTATGCACTTTTTCTATTCTATTCTATTCTATTCTGGATTTGGTAAAGCGCAACAGCTACCCCGGCAGAGGGGTGTCCCGGCGCTAAGAACAGACAAACTAATCTGAGGTGGGGGGGAGGGGGAAACTAGACGGCGGGGAAGAGGTGAGTCTTGATTGCTTTACGGAAAGCAGCAAAATGTTGAGATGAATGAAAAATATCATCCATGTTTGTACATACCAGATAAAGTTTGATCAAGGATACATAAGAAATTTGCTACGACATAATAAGAACTGTATAAATTCACTTTATATTTTTGACACTTGTCAATTACTTAAGAACCCAGATTCTATTATGGCACTATGCCTTAAGCTTTTATCTGAAAATCTTTTCAGCAAAAGACTAAATGCTGAAGAATGTATTTTACAAAAATATTGTTCACGTTATGTTGTTTTTTCCAGGAATATATATTTTTTCTTCCTGGTTTTAAATCAAAACATCTATAACATCTACAATGACAAATATACATGATTGGTATCTGACATCTACTAAGATTATCGAAATAATACATTATCAAGGTATGAAGTGGTTAACATAACAGGTTGATACATTTACTTTGTTATCTGTTATTTGTGTTTATTATTTGCACGTCGAGGGCGTGCACAGCACTAATTAGTCCCACAACTATGTTTAGTATATATTTGCACACCACTCCGAGCGTTTCATGTGATCAAACTCCCTAGAGGAGTGAAACGCGTCGTGGGTGGACACTGGTCCTATGACTTGATTTAATAAATCTTAAAACACTGCCATCCATTTGTGGATTCGTATTTTCTTCGTGAACCACAAGCTACGAAATTGAAGTCATTTCAGAGGTCTGCACCTGGTCGTGTTTTCGCCGAGCAGTGACGAAACAGGAACAATATATATATATATATATATATATATATATATATATATATATATATATATAAATATAATGGAACTGTCATACTGCTGCAGTCTACAATAAAAAGGCGATTCAACTCTCCGTGTGGGCGTCTTCATGAAGGGGACCTTCGTTGTTTGATGTTTAGCCGCTTTCCCAGCAGCGGAGACGCCCTGCTGCATATCATGCAGATCTGCATCTCGTAACCACAAGGTGCTAAAAGAACGGTGAGCCACAGGTTGTTGGACATTTGAAAGGCAGCAGATGCAGGTTTTCACATTGGCACCAACCCACTGGGGTGTTTATTTGAAATTAATTTTGGTTACAACAAGCACCCACTTGGAATTAAAACTAAGGAACTGCAAGTACCAAGAGCCAGTTTTGCACCCGCCCACATGGCGGGACTTGAGAACATTGAAAAAGAGTTCCTTACAGATGCTGTTGTTTTCCTGCCGCATGCCACTGATGAAGGAATGAAAATTCTGAAATGGCTTTGAAGTGTGGGGCCAATGATGGAACTGTCATACCGCTGCAGTCTACAATAAAAAGTGATTCAACTCTCGGTGTGGGCGTTTTCATGAAGGGGACCTTCGTTGTTTGAGATATATATATATATATTCAAACAAACTCCAAACCACTTCCAGCTTACACGCGGCAAAGAAGGAGACGGACCGCTTAAAATGAGGCGAGTTCTTTCTTTATTTAGCCAAGTTCCAGCAGTGACGAGTTTCGGGTTGGGCAGCCTTTGATCACACATCGGTCACAGGGGAAATTTACCATTTTTAAATTTTTTAAAGTGCACTCCTACTACCACCACGTGGTTAGGTCACATGACCATAAATATAGAGAAAATACTTCAGATTCACTATACAAAGATTTCATTGCAGCACATTATTATATTAGTTAAACTGACTGTTTGAATACAAAAAAATTAGAGGATTTAATTATGAGTGAAATACTTAACAAGCATTTACAATGCAATGGTTTCGCCGTTTGAAACGTTTGAGCTATTGGCATTGTAAATGACTACATTTGTATTTATGTGTTCGTTTTGAAAACAGATAAATAAATGGCATTGTCATTTACAATCCCAATAGTTTAATCTCTGGCAAATGCCACACAAAAACACACAGACCCACACACAAACACAGACTTACACAAAGACCCACACACACCAACAGAGCCCCCCCACACACACACACAGCCACACACACACACACACACAGAGCCACACACACAGACACACACACACACACACAGAGCCACACACAGAGCCTCCCACAGAGAGAGCCACACACACCCACCCAGAGCCACACACACCCACCCAACGCCACACACACACCCACCCAACGCCACACACACACCCACCCAACGCCACACACACACCCACCCAAAGCCACACACACACCCACCCAAAGCCACACACACACCCACCCAAAGCCACACACACACTCAGGAGAGCAAGCACAGCGAGGGGGGAGGGAAGCAAGCACAGCGAGGGGGGAGGGAAGCAAGCACAGCGAGGGGGGAGGGAAGCAAGCACAGCGAGGGGGGAGGGAAGCAAGCACAGCCAGGTGGCAGGGAAGCAAGCACAGCCAGGTGGCAGGGAAGCAAGCACAGCCAGGTGGCAGGGAAGCAAGCACAGCCAGGTGGCAGGGAAGCAAGCACAGCCAGGTGGCAGGGAAGCAAGCACAGCCAGGGGAAGGGGAACCAGGGGGCGGGGGAGCAAGCTCAGCCAGGGGGCAGGGAAGCAAGCACGGGTAGGGAAGCAAGCACAGCCAGGGGGCAGGGAAGCAAGCACAGCCAGTGGGCAGGGAATGCAAGCACAGCCAGGGGGCATAGGAGCAAGCACAGCCAGGGGACAGGGATGCAAGCACAGCCATGTTTCCAGTGCTTGGCTATTCTGAACAAACCATTGGTATCCGGCCTGCCACTCAAACGAAAACAACTCCCAGAATACCTTCTATGAGCATTGGTACCCAGGAACCTACACTAGCCTAACTGACTTGATAAAGTAACAGTGACCAAGTGGTCTCACTAGTGGTGTGACACCTTGAGCCAGTTCGGACCTTTTATACAATCGCACTTTTGACTCTGGGAATAGTGAGTCGTTGACTTGTGACTGCAGTATGCGGCTACAGATCCCTACGCACATCGCAACAGCTGGTAAACGTCAGACAGTATAGTGCTACCTATTGTGTGTGGGAAGAGGGGGTGCACACTGGTTCCAAAATGCTTGGGCATATCTTCAGCCCTGACTATTTATACGTGGGGGGAGCCAACATGTTAACAGGCAGAGCAAGGAGCAAACGAACCATAACAACCCTGCCACTGATAACTGGGTGCGGATTATCTCGCTATTGTCTGGGATTTATAGCCCCAATATAACCAAGCCACACAAATACGAATAGCATCAATAATAGAAGTACAAGTACATACATGTATAAGCATTTAATACAAATTATTCAAATATACTTGGATACCCTATGTAAACAGTTCAATAAACAGAGAAAGAAAAACTTACACCCAATAACTGACAAACGACTATGAACTTGGCCCCACTATCCAATTCATTCAAACTCCTCACCCATACCTACACACCAGAAACACAAACCATACACATGCTATCACCTACCACACTACATCTCCTTTGGTACCCACAATACACATACATTTATTTTATTTTATTTTAGGTTTTTATAGAGCGCGTAGTCACCCAAGAGTATCCCAGCGCTAAACCTCGTGGTCCTGATGGATGAAAGTGCGGGGGTGGAAGTGAATTAAGGGAAAAGAAAGGTTTTGAGAGATTTCCTGAAACGCAGGAGGTTTGGTTCTGATCTAAGTTTCAGGGGGAGCGCGTTCCATTGTTTCGCTGTGTGGACCGAGAAGCGGCGGCCTCCTGCGCGGGCTTTTTTCACCCTGGGAACCACAATAAGGTTTTCATGGTCCGATCGAAGCGCTCTAGTAGGTCTGTAAGGTACGATACAGTTGTTGAGGATTGGTGGACCTGCATTGTGAAGTACCTTGTGAGCCAGGCATAATGCCTTGAATATCACTCTTTCCCTGATCGGAAGCCAGTGTAGTTTTTTCAGTGCGGGTTTGGCTGATGTTCTGGCTGGGGTATTCGTGAGCAGCCTGGCAGCGGCATTCTGGGTTTTCTGGAGTATTTGGAGAGTGGTTTCCGGGGCTCCTAAGTAAATGGCGTTGCTGTAGTCCAACCTGGACACAATTAGGCCTTGGATCAGCAGTAGTCGGGACTGGAAAGGGAGTAGGGAGAGCACCTTTCTACATGATCTTAATAGGCCGTAACAGATGCCGGCCGTTTTCCTTGCCTGCGTTCTGAAGGTGAGATCTTTCTCTAACCATACTCCCAAACTCTTAACTTCCGTCTTAGGGGTAGGAGGTTCACCCAGACAGACGGGCCAGATGTTTGGGGGTAAATTCAGTGTTTTTTGACCTAGGAGAAGAATCTCTGTTTTTGACCCATTTAATTTCAGGGCTGAGTCGCTCATCCATTGATGTATATTGGAGAGGCAGTCATGAAGATTGGAGGGTTCTTGCTTGGGGTGAGAAAGAGTTACCACCAGCTGTGTATCGTCAGCATAACTGACGATGGTGACTCCAAATGGGGAGACCAACCCCTCCAGTGGGGCCATGTACACGTTAAATAACGTGGGGCTTAGTGATGAGCCCTGTGGCACACCACACCGGAGGGGGATGGCGGGGGAGCGGCCTTCACCTTCCCAGACTTGGAAGGAGCGTTGGCAAAGAAAGGACGAGAGCCATTTCAGCGCCGTATCTTTCACTCCGATGTTTTCTAGGCGTTGGGTTAAGACCTGGTGGCTGACAGTGTCGAAGGCCGCGCTCAAATCCAGGAGGACCACTGCCACTGATCCTCCTGTATCGAGAATTTCTCTGGTCTTCTCCACTGCTGCAAGGAGAGCGGTGTCAGTGCCCTGACCTTGTCGAAAACCCTTCTGGGAGTTGTTAAGGAGATGGTTGGTTTCCAGGAAGTGAGACAGTTTTTTATTTACAAGTTTCTCCGCGACCTTACCAATCCAGGGGAGGAGAGAGATCGGTCTATAATTTGATAGATCCTCAGGGTCTAGTGATGGTTTCTTAAGAAGTCCTTTCACGACCGCCTCCTTCCAACTCGAGGGGACTTCACCTTGGGCTAATGAGGTGTTGATTAGGGCGGTCAGCTGGGGTATTATGGTATGGGTGATATCTTTGAGGAATCTTATGGGTACTGGGGATAAAAAGGTAAATAATTGCAACAGGGGCAAAATAAATACATCAGGATAAAGATAAAAGCAGTCTAGCGCTGGATAGGTTTGTCAGTATTGAGGTAGATGGGTTTCTTACTCTCCTGTTTAAATCAATAGGTTTGATACTTTGTCTTGAATTCCTGGCGAATGAGGTTCACGGGCAGCAAGCTAAGCCACTTGAAAGTTAAAATATTTGGGGCTTGAGGGTCCAAAAGTTATTCCCGCTCAGCTAGAGCCACGCATTTGGCTCGAGCCTTGCCTACCTCTGCTGCATCTTCAGCCCCAAGTACCCCACAGCAGAGCACCTGCTGCTTGAATAGGTCTGTGTCTGAAACCTGGTTAGTGGCATATGCACTCTGAAAATCCTCACGACATTTCCACAGATGCGCAGAGTACAACATGTATATACTCAGTGTGTGGGAATGCGTGACGATTCAGGAGACCAAGTCTTGTGGGTTATTATGACCCGCCCCCCATTAAAAATAGTATTCCTCTCCCATGTAGGGTTTGTTGCATTATCTTCCTGCAAGTGCATTGCAGACATTTAAGACGACACAGCACAATCCCATTGCATAGGCCACAGTAAACAGCAGTGATTTAGTTCCAGAAGACACAGCTTTACTACGGCACAAACATTGGATTTGCACTGCAGCAATAAAGCCTGCATATGTGCTAGTTAATACACGTGCTCCAAATAACCGGTCCTGATCGTCCCCGTTCTGTACAAATTCAAGTCTAATAACGACTCAGCCCATAGATTACATCCAAGTTACGCAAACAGCAGTTCGGGTCATGAGCAGGGAGTCTGGAACCCCAAATCCATGACTCCCCGGGTTCTGCGGCCTCCCTGTCCATCCATCGAGCGTACATAGCATACCCAGTGCACATTTGTGAAGATAGTCCACAGTGAGAAAGTAAACTGCGAAAAATGCCTTACGCAGAATAACAGGAAACAGCAAAACGAGAAGAAACGAGCCAGGGTGTGAGGGAAGAAAAAGGAACGGTGGGAAGGGGGAGGGAGGAATCCCATGAAAGAGTTATAGAGGAAGGCAACCCATAACACACAGTAGTAAAAAAAAAAAAAGGAAAGAGACACAAACATATATATTTTGAGACTGGAAGGGGGGACGGGCTCACAGACAGCGGGAGAGGGGACGGGCACACGGACAGCGGGAGGGGGGACGGGCACACGGACAGCGGTAGGGGGGACGGGCACATGGAAAGCCGGAGGGGGGACGGGCACACGGACAGCGGGAGGGGGGACGGGCACACGGACAGCGGGAGAGGGGACGGGCTCACAGACAGCAGGATGGGCAACGGGCTCACAGACAGCGGGATGGGGAACGGGCTCACAGACAGCGGGATGGGGAACGGGCTCACAGACAGCGGGATGGGGAACGGGCTCACAGACAGCGGGATGGGGAACGGGCTCACAGACAGCGGGATGGGGAACGGGCTCACAGACAGCGGGATGGGGAACGGGCTCACAGAAAGCGGGATAGGGAACGGGCTCACAGACAGCGGGATGGGGAACGGGCTCACAGACAGCGGGAGGGGGGACGGGCTCACAGACAGCGGAGGCGGGACGGGCTCATGGACAGCGGGAGGGGGGGACGGGCTCACGGACAGCGGGAGGGGGGACGGGCTCACGGACAGTGGGAGGGGGGACGGGCACACGGACAGCAGGAGGGGGGACGGGAACGGGCTCACAGACAGCAGGAGGGGGGGCGGGAACAGGCTCACGGACAGCGGATGAGGGGGCGGGAACGGGCTCACGGACAACGGGAGGGGGGGCGGGAACGGGATAAAAAAAAGTAGTAAACGAGAAGAAACGAGCCAGGGTGTGAGGGAAGAAAAAGGAACGGTGGGAAGGGGGAGGGAGGAATCCCAAGAAAGAGTTATAGAGGAAGGCAACCCATAACACACAGTACTAAAAAAAAATAAAGGATACAGACACAAACATATATATTTCGAAACTGGAGGGGGGGACGGGCTCACGGACAGCGGGAGGGGGGGACGGGCTCACGGACAGCGGGAGGGGGGACGGGCTCACGGACAGCGGGAGGGGGGGACGGGCACATGGACAGCGGGAGGGGGGGACGGGCACACGGACAGCGGGAGGGGGGACGGGCACACGGACAGCGGGAGGGGGGACGGGCACACGGACAGCGGGAGGGGGGACGGGCACACGGACAGCGGGAGGGGAGACGGGCACACGGACAGCGGGAGGGGGGGGCGGGGACGGGCACACGGACAGCGGGAGGGGGGGCGGGGACGGGCACACGGACAGCGGGAGGGGGGGCGGGAACGGGATAAAAAAAAGTAGTAAAATATGCCGCTTACCTGCTAGCAACTCTTGGAAAGTGAAATCGCGCAGCCCACCCCTGCAAAGCACACGTTGGAAATGAAACCAACATGCCGATACGAAAAAAAATAAATAACCGCCCACCGCCGCATGACACACGAAATTGGGCGAGATGAGTAAAAATCGCCAGAACGCCCACGAATCGGCTCGGGGAATGAGTGACGCATCTCTGTTCCAATGGCTAGCCTCCATTTATGGAGCTAGCCAATGGAACAGAGAGGCGGAACAAAGCCCCAGACTGTTCTCAAAAGATTTCGCCTGCGCGAACCCTTTTGCGCAGCGGATCGCCAGGCGAAACCTAAAAACTTATTTATCTGTACTATTTCATAATTTTTTTTCACGTACATAATGATCCTCAGAACTAAAGTCTCAAACCAACTAGGAATTATTACTGTCTCAATACAGAAAAATCCTATATCACATAGGTACTCCTTCCCACAGGAGATCAATAGCGACTGCATGTTGTATACCGAATTCTTGTGCAAAATACCAAGTAGTAACAGATCCACTGTGCAAAAACTGTGCAAGACATGTGCAAATAAGCTTGGAAAATGCAAAACCGAAAGATTCATTCTATCTATCAATATTGTTAACAATTATAAACCAACATTTGGATAAAATTGATAAAAGCATATAAATAGCAATTTAAGAAATGTCATCATCATATCGGTAAAACAAGTGCCAAAGAAGGTGATATATATATATATATACATACATACATATATACACACACAATTTACATAAAAAAGCGTTTACAGAGCTATTTACAAATGATGCCATTGAAAAGTCATATGTCTTTTTCATTTTTTTCTCCCTCTTTATTTTCAAAGTACTTGATATTAGGGAATCTATATATTAAGACTCAGGCAACATTGCAATAATCGCACCTTAACAATTTACATTAATCTATTTGATGGGAAGCCCTATTTTTCCAGTCACATCAGAAGGTACAATTTAGGGAAACTCTTTGAGACCTATAGGAAGTTATGCACTTCCTCAGTGTTATTTAACCCATTGGGCCATTTACTGTCAAACTCTAATATCATCTTCGTTTCAAGTTGACGTAAATGGCGCTCACGGTTTCCACCTGTACGTGACTTCGAAATTGCCCATATCACAAAATATTATAAACAGGCAACGTCATTATTATGGCTTCTCTTAAAATGACGTGCCACCGGATATGCATGGTCACTATGTAAAATGGCACGCAGATGTTGTAAAATATTACATGCACCTGCAGCCTGGTACTTCCAATGTAGTTCAAACCGCAACTGCATGTAAGGACATACAGGCATATTTTGTTTTACAATTATAACTCCCAGAAATTGGCACATTTCGAGTGCTGAAAGGAGTCTGATAATGAGTAGTGTTTACCCCAAATTTACAAGCTCTGCAGCTACTACATTTTCGAAATCCCTGGGTTGGTTTAATCCACATAGAGTTCAAAATTGTCTCGGGAATATTTTTGTCTAACACTACACCCATATTTTTCGCTCTTCTAAAGGTGATAGTAGGGGTACTAGGAAGCCTTGTACTGTGAATAGTATCTGTTAACAAGATTGGCCAATTTGTTCTTTAAAATGGCTCTAATCTTTTTGTCTTCATTGCAAAATGTTATCATCAATGTAGGATTCTTTCTGTTTTCAGTTAACTCCCTTGTTGCTGAATCCAATCCCTGCACCGGACCATTGGCATCAATAGATTTGAAAAGGCTTTCTCTCGATCTTACACACATATATATATATATATATACATATATATATATATTCACTGAAAAAACCATAGGTTTCACACCAGTTATAGTTAGCTGGAAATTTTACTGATATAAAACCATTGAAATTCCCACGTTATAGTTAGATGGACTCACTATAACTTGCGCGTGCAATGCACTGCTGATGATGTCACATATTACATCACTCATGACATGGTGAGTGACATCACTCATGACATCACTGATGACACCATCCAGTGAATGTGTGTCTTTCTGAAAAATAAATATATTTTATATATGTATATGTAAAAGTTGATGGAAGAATAAATGTTTAAATAAGTGTCTAAATGGATGGTTTTTAAAAATTGATTGGTTAACTGGCTTAATAAGACATCATCAGCAGTGCATTGCACGCGCAAGTTATAGTGAGTCCATCTAACTATAACGTGGGAATTTCAATGGTTTTATATCAGTAAAATTTCCAGCTAACTATAACTGGTGTGAAACCTATGGTTTTTTCAGTGAATTTAATAGGTTTTTTAAATGCTAATTCCTAACTATAACTGGTGTGAAACCTATGGTTTTTTCAGTGAATTTAATAGGTTTTTTAAATGCTAATTCCTAACTATAACTGGTGTGAAACCTATGGTTTTTTCAGTGAATTTCATAGGTTTTTTAAATGCTAATTCCTTTGTATATCGAGTTTCTAACCTTTTTTTTTTTACAATTTGCTGTTTTTTTTTAAGTATTCATTTTTTTTATATAATTTTTTTCTTTTGCGCTCTGGGTGCGCGCTCCCGGAAGCTTTCAGCTAAGCTCTCCTGTAAGCTTCTCCGAGAGCTCATCTGAAAGCGCACCCAGAGCGCAACTGTCGTTCGTGAAAAAAAAATATGAATGAAAAGTTAATAATAATGCAAAACATTTCGTACCATACAAATAAAATTTGTTTTTTTTAATATGGAAAATGATTATGCATTTCTATAAAAGATTGATGACGTCACTTCGGCGCGCAACGTAAGTGCCCTCGGAAGCGCCTACGTGCGCGGCGCCTAAACGCACGCAAAAGCGCCTACGATCGCGCCACGTTTGCGCCCCGGAAGCGCCTACGATCGCGCTGCGTAAACGCACCGGAAGTGCTCCGGAGCGCGCAGCGTAAACGCGTCGGGTCATGTGACCCTAAAATAACACTTTTCATTGGTTGCTAACAGTTTTTTTTACAATGAATGAAATCCCCACCCATTTCCTTCACTTCTTCTTTCACTTTTGTGACTGAAAGACCTGCCTTTTTTGCTGCTCCATATTCCTGGATTCATCATGGCTGCCAGACCATCCAGCAGTGAAGATGACTCCAATGATTTCATTGATGAAGAGCCTCCTCAGCCGAAGGTCAAAGAACATTTCATCTGGAAATTTTTTAAGTTTCCAGCAGACCAGAAGAAGGTGAATGCACCAAAAGTAGAGTGCAGGATCTGCAAACAGGTCCTGTCACGGGGTAACCCCCAAAAAAAATACTCTTTTGGCAACTTCACCATGATTCGCCATGTGGAGAGGAGGCACCCCCAGAATTTTGCCCGGGAAAGTGTCAGGGCTCTGGCACAAGAGGTTCCCAGAGATGGGGCCTCTACATC
This sequence comes from Lissotriton vulgaris, assembly GCF_964263255.1. Taxonomy (NCBI): domain Eukaryota; kingdom Metazoa; phylum Chordata; class Amphibia; order Caudata; family Salamandridae; genus Lissotriton; species Lissotriton vulgaris. Next base: position 2,104,176,913 of record NC_141687.1, read on the forward strand.
AACAGGAGGAGCAACTTCTTCTGGAAGAGAACAATCGCAGGGGCAGGTAGCAAACATTCAACCTGCATTTAACCATGGGGTCGTCAGATGCAGATACTGCAATCAACTCCTCACCTATGGGGAGCAAAGTGTCCTGCTCATGGTTCGGGCATTGGAGAACCATCACTGCCCTTCCCACCCCTAATTTTTTTCTTTTCTTTTTGCTCCTGTTGAGCAGTTTCTATTCCCTGTTTTTGTTCCTGTTCAGTTAAAAGAAGAAAACCAAAAGTTCTTTTCAGAACTACCTCCAATTCTCATCAAAGAGCTATAATCTTAAAAAATGAAGAGTAAGTGAAATATAGTGCATTGATAATTGAAAGGAGAATGAGTAAGAAAGAACAGAAAGGTATGAGAGGTGAAAGGAAGTGAAGTAGGAGGAATGAAAGAAGGTGAGTGTTAGAAAAGAAAGTTATGACACAGTGAATAAACTGGAGGCCTCATTTCTGAAAAGTGACGCATCGCTACGTGAAAACAGCGATGCGTCACTTTTCTGGACGCACTCCTTATGACATTCCAGATATGTCATATTTAATATATGACTAATCAATTCGCAAGGAGTTACAGATATGTCAGTATTTCTGACATATCTGTAAACACAAAAGTAACGCATTGCAGGAGTGCGTCACAAAAGTGACGCAACTCCAGTAATGTGTCCTTTCACATGGAAAAAGCACCATGTGAAAGGTTTGCTGTGAAGCAGGCGCAAGATTTTGGCGCAACTGCATCCTAAAAGTGACGCACTGCGTCATTATTACCAAGCTTTTTGCAAGGAACACCCCCTCTGCATGCATTATACCTGACACTATTTTTTAAAAAGTGACGCATCTAGGTACATGGGTCACTTTTTAAAACTCTGCGCCATATTGTATCTGCATCAGGTATAATGTATGCAGAGGGGGCAATCCCTCGCAAAAAGCTTGGTAATAACGACGTACTGAAATCTATGAGATTTCTCTGCGTCACTTTTAGGATGCTGTTGCGTCAAAATCTTGCGCCGGCCTCGCATCACTTTTATGTTTACAGATATGTCAGAAATACTGACGTATCTGTAACTCCTTGCAACATGATTCGTCATACATTAAATATGACACATCTGGAATGTCATAAGGACTGTGGACAGAAAAGTGACGCATCACACCAGCAGTGTAATAAAATGTGCCTCGTTGCACTATATTTAAAGGATGCAACAGCATCCTAAAAGTGACGCAGTGAAATCTCAAACATTTCACTGCATCGCTATTACAAAGCTTTTAGTGGGGGAACACCCCCTCTGCATGCATTATACCTCACGCAGATATAATGTGGCGCTTGATTTTAAAAAGTGACCCATCTACCTAGATACCTCACTTTTTAAATATAACGCAACGAGGCACATTTTTTTACACTACTGGTGCGATGCGTCACTTTTCTGTGCGCACTCCTTATGACATTCCAAGTAACGCATTGCTGGAGTGCGTCACAAAAGTGACGCAACTCCAGTAATGTGTCCTTTCAAATGTGGAAAGCAGCATGTGAAAGGTCTTGCCTCAGTCTAACACCTGCTGTAAAGCAGGCACAAGATTTTGACGCAACAGCATCCTAAAACTGACGCAGTGAAATCTCAAAGATTTCACTGCGTCGCTATTACAAAGCTTTTTGCGGGAGAACACCCCCTCTGCATGCATTATACCTGACGCTATTTTTAAAAAGTGACGCATCTAGGTACATGGGTCACTTTTTAAAACTCTGCGCCACATTATATCTGCGTCAGGTATAATGTATGCAAAGGGGGCATTCCCCCGCAAAAAGCTTGGTAATAACGACGTACTGAAATCTATAAGATTTCTCTGCGTCACTTTTAGGATGCTGTTGCGTCAAAATCTTGCACCTGCCTCGCATCACTTTTATGTTTACAGATATGTCAGAAATACTGACGTATCTAACTCCTTGCAACATGATTCGTCATACATTAAATATGACACATCTGGAATGTCATAAGGAGTGCGCACAGAAAAGTGACGCATAACACCAGCAGTGTAATAAAATGTACCTCGTTGCACTATATTTAAAAAGTGACGCATCTAGATAGATGCGTCACTTTTTAAATATTGCATAACAATGCGCATTTTTTTACACCGCTGGTGCGTCACAAAAATTGACGCACAAGAAGCGCAAAACTAACAGCGCAAGGCCTTCATAAATATGGTCCTGGATTTTCCCCGTGCTTCGCCGGTGCGCGTACCATGCGCTTCCCCAGCGCAAAACGAAAAAAAATTTTTAATGCCCTGCAGGACCCTATTTTAGTCCCTACATCAAACCTAGGGGGTCAGAGGGGGTCTACTCTTCCCCCTTATGGTCATTTGCCCCTTTTTTTTTCAAACCCCTTGTGTCTCGATTTTACCGAGACACAAGATGGCGGCCGCTCCGGACTGTTTAGAATGTTTACAGACAACTGAGAGCCAATCAGCTTCCTGCGCGCAAGTCGCGTGTCGCGCCTGGAGCGCACTCCGGTGCGCGCACGGGAGAGCGCCTATAGATATATATATTTTTTTGAACCTAAATTACTCAAAATCCACTGGAGCACATATCTTGAGACATAGCAAAGGCACATCGGGCTACCAGTCCCTACAATTTTGCCAAGTTTCGTGGAAATCCATTCAGCCGTTCGGGCTAAAAGTGAAATCTACCGCCCTATGGAAATTAACATGGGGAAAACGCGTTTTGGGACCCCCCTTTTATCTCGGCCCCCGCTTAACGTATCCCCCCCAAACTTTCAGGGAAGGACCGGAACCCCGCGAGGCCATTTTCAGGAAATTTTCAGGCAGATTCGTCAACCGGCGCCAAAGTTATTCCAAATAGAATTTTGAGATTTAACATTGAAAAAAATCCTAACTATAACTACCTACTGGCGACCGCCAGTAGGTAATATATATATATATATATATATATATATATATATATATATATATATATTCACTGAAAAAAACCATAGGTTTTAGACCATATATAGTTAGGGATTAGCATTTACAAAACCTTAATTTACTCGCACAAAACCATTGAAATTCGCATATATAGTTAGTTGCACTAACTATATATCGCGCACCCGCAATCCACTGCTGATGAGGTCACATATTACATCATTCATGACATGGTCAGTGACATCACTGATGACATCACTGATGACATCTCAAATGACATCACTGATGACATCTAATTTGACATCAATGATCACACCACTGATGATATACTTCATGTGATAATACAATGCTCCTCCTTACACTCTAATATAACCTGTTACACCTAGTGTTAAATACAGAGTATCATTTTTGAAACCATTGACACGCGAATACCAGTTACTACATACGCACTCACTGATTCCTACGTCTACACACACATTTACTCATTCAGCCATACAATCACTCGTACATACAGTCACTCATTATTACAACACTATCATATGCACTCGTACACCTATGCAGACACTCACACACTGCCACTCATCCATGGAGTTACTCACACACCTAGTCAGTCCTGTACAGAATCAATCACACTTTGATTTCTTCATCTACACAGATATACTAACACATACTTACTCACTTATACAATCAAATCCTTCATCCATACTCTTATACATCCACTCATTCTTCAATATGTAAAACATATTTAAACTTTACAAAAACACACAGACACTGGATGATGTCATCAGTGATGTCATCAGTGATGTCATTTGAGATGTCATCAGTGATGTCACTGACCATGTCATGAATGATGTAATATGTGACATCATCAGCAGTGGATTGCGAATGCGCGAAATATATAGTTAGTTCAACTAACTATATAGGAGCAATTTCAGTGGTTTTTTATATGTTAATTCCTAACTATATAGGGCCTGAAACCTATGGTTTTTTCAGTGAATTTTCAAGGTTTTTTAAATGCTAATTCCTAACTATATAAGGCCTAAAACCTATGGTTTTTTCAGTGAATTTCAATGGTTATGGTTATGAAGATGGTTATGAAGATACTAAAACAACTAGACCTTGAACCACGGAGATTCTTAATGAGGTTATTAAACATCTCTCTCACCGAATCTCTGGTGGCACAGGAATGGAAACATGCCATGGTTGTCCCCTTGCTCAAAAAATCTGGTGCTGACACGACAAATTTAGCCAACTTTAGGCCTATATCCCTGTTGCCAGCCTGCTCCAAAATATTGGAACGCCACGTCAACACCCAGCTCAACGAGTTTGTTGAAAACGTAGGATATCTCAATCCATCCCAATCAGGCTTTCGCGCTAATTACTCCACCGAATCCGCACTCCTTGGGGTGACCGAGCGACTCCGACACGGTATCGATAGCGGTGAGACCTTTGCGCTTATTCTTCTTGACTTAAGCGCTGCATTCGATACCGTGTCTCATTCCACTCTTTTGGAGTCCCTCCGCTCCCTTGGTGTTGATGGATCAGCGCTTGCCTGGGTGGCCTCATTTCTCAATGAGCGCACCTTCCAGGTTTTCTCAAACACGGCTGAATCTGCGATTCATTCTTCAGCTTACGGCGTCCCTCAAGGGTCTATATTAAGCCCATTGTTGTTTAATATTTACATCAGACCTCTTGCCTCCATCGTAGAGGACGCCGGTCTGTCCATATATTCATATGCAGACGATACGCAGATTGTGTTTTCTCTTTCTAGCAGCAGGGCCCAGGAAGTCTCTGCCCTCAAAATTGGCCTATCTCGCGTTGCAGCTTGGATGCAAGACCATCTGCTGAAGCTCAACGGAGATAAGACCGAGGTTATCATATTAGGCAAGCATAAAGATCTGTGGGGCTCTAGACACTGGCCCTGTGATATGGGTCCTCTGCCTACCCCTGTGCCTGTTGCTCGTAACCTCGGGTTCCTGATTGACGACAAACTCTCGATGAGGCAGCAGGTGACTAAGGTCGCTGCAGTCTGTTTTTCCATCTTACGCTGGCTGCAGAAGATCTTATGGATGCTGCCTGAGTCCACCCGCAGAATTGTCGTTCAGGCCCTTGTGATGTCCCGCATTGACTATGGCAATGTGCTTTATCTTGGAGCGGATAAAGCAACAATTAACAAACTCCAAGTGGTACAAAATTCACCCGCTCGCCTCTTGCGTAATGTTCCACGGAGAACGTCCGCAATGCAAGCCTTGCGTGACCTACACTGGTTGAGAATCTCAGATCGCGTGACCTTTAAAACACTGTGTTTTTTGTTTAAGATCCGTCAGGGTTCTGCTCCTACTTACCTCCTGAACCTTGTCCAGCCTTATCTACCTTTCCGTTCTCTAAGGTCATCTAATAATGGCAATCTTTTGATTCCAAGAATCCAACTGGCTAAAATGGGAGGTCGTTCGTTCGCATATCTTGGACCTAAGATGTGGAACGCTCTTCCGCTGGCGTTAAAAACAGAAACTAATCTTCTGCCGTTTCGCAAAAAATTTAAGACTTTTCTGTTTTGATCTCCTCATTTCGTGATCTCTTTTTTGCACTTGCTTGTTTTCTTTCTTCAGTCTGTCCCTGGCACCGGGAAACCCATTGAGGGTAGCGGAGCGCAATACAAATCCAATAAAATAAATAAAAATAAATAAATAAATTTTATATGTTAATTCCTAACTATATAAGGCCTAAAACCTATGGTTTTTTCAGTGAATTTTAAAGGTTTTTTAAATGCCAATTCCTACCTGAATAAGGCCTGAAACGTATGGTTTTTTCAGTGAATTTGCAAGGTTTTGAAAATGTAAATTCTATTAGCGGATAACGTTTAAATATGTTAATATCCTTGTGGGACCACCTGAGCAGCCCTAGGGATCCGATTTTTGGACCGGAGCAAGATGCTCTCTGATTGGGCCGTATTTCTTGCCTTCTGCCCCCCTGATTGTGCCGTATTTTTTGGCTTCTGCCCCCCTGATTATGCCGTATTTCCTGTGTGGGCTATGAGAGCTGTGTGGGCTATGAGAGCTGTGTGGGCTATGAGAGCTGTGTGGGCTATGAGAGCTGTGTGGGCTATGAGAGCTGTTTGGGCTATGAGAGCTGTTTGGGCTGTGAGAGTGTGGGCTGTGAAGGCTGTGAGAGCTGTGTGGGCTGTGAGGGCTGTGTGGGCTGTGAGGGCTGTGTGGGCTGTGAGGCCTGTGAGAGCTGTGTGGGCTGTGAGACCTGTGGGGCTGTGAGAACTGTGTTGGCTGTGAGAGCTGTGTGTGCTGTGAGGGCTGTGAGGGTTGTGTGGGCTGTGTGGGCTGTGTGGGCTGTGAGGGCTGTGAGGGCTGTGAGGGCTGTGAGGGCTGTGAGGGCTGTGTGGGCTGTGAGAGCTGTGTGGGCTGTGAGAGCTGTGTGGGCTGTGAGCTCTGCTTCTTTTGTGCCTCGGTCTACCTAGGCGGGCTGTGAGAGCTGTGTGGGCTGTGAGAGCTGTTTGGGCTGTGAGAGTGTGAGCCATGTGGGCTGTGAGAGCTGTGTGGGCTGTGAGAGCTGTGTGGGCTGTGAGAGCTGTGTGGGCTGTGAGGGCGTGTGTGGGCTGTGAGGGCTGGGGCTAAGGCACAGGAAAGCAGGAAAACAAATGTGTAGAACTCAAAAAGGGGGCAGGGTAGAAGCACCCTGACCCTCTAGGCCTGCTCAGGGGGTCCCACAAGGACCCCCAAGGCCCCTAAAAATATATTTTTTTTTAAAAAAATCGCGGGGTGCTCGCACGGTGCGCGCACGGTGCTCGCACTGTGCGCGCTTACAGATATATAATTGATTTCAACTTGAATTTTCTCAGCAACTACTGGAGGGATTTACACCATTTAAGCAAAAGCGTGATCTGCGAATCAGACTCTACCATTTTGCCAAATTTCTTGTAATTCCGTTCAGCCGTTCGGGCTGTAGCCGTGTCTAAAGGTCCTATGGAAAATTGCATGGGGAAAACACGTTTTGGGACACCCTTTTTTCTCGGCCCCCGTTTCACGAATCCCCCCGAAACTTTCAGGGAAGGAGCGGAGCGTAACGCGCCATCTTCTTTGAGAAATTCACAAAGATTGATCAACCGGCGCCAAAGTTATTCCCAATAGAATGTTGCGGATTTCCTATGGAAACTAGGTCCTAACTATATATACCTACTGGCGACCGCCAGTAGGTAATATATATATATATATATATATATATATATATATATATATATATATATATATATATTGGAGTCGTTTTATCGACGATTTATTTTTGGTCTGGAAAGGCTCTGAACTGGAGGCTAAGGCCTTTATATCAAGTCTTCAGAAGAACGAGCTAAATTTATCCTTTACCAGTACCATAAGTAAAGATAGTGTCAACTTCTTAGATTTAACAGTGTATGTCGAACATGGTAAA